>NC_141755.1:120943981-121258426 GCF_982258835.1 Parasteatoda tepidariorum | reverse complement strand
ATCAGGGCTGATCGTGCTCCGGAAAAAATCCGGATTTCCGGAATTTTCGCTAGCAGTTATCCGGAAGTTTCCGGAGATTGAAGGTCCAGGCGTTTCAAAAAATCATTGATCGCAGAAGTTTCCGGATATCAAATTTTCAAGGGTGGAACTTAAAAACACAGTTTATTTTATTCGTTTGTAAGGGAGAGCCAGAGATATACTTTATAAGCTTATATTCATGATTAATATTCATTTTTTATCAGTGAATAGTTGTTATAATCATAAACTCAAGAAAGAAAGACATATTTGTAAATTTTAATTACTTCTCCAGGTCATCATAGGTATGTGCAAAATTTTAAATATATTTTAAGTAAACTAAGAAATATTGAGAAAAAGGAATGTTTTTTTTTTTTTTACTTAAGAAATTTCCAGAATTTTGACTTGGGCTCACAATCACCCCTGTAAAATATCAGTCTGATAGTAATGTGTTTGATGTTCAAATTCTTCATTTATTAATTGTCATTTTAGGCAGCAAACTTCTACGTTCTACAGAGAAATCAGTGTTGTCGTGATTTAGACAGGGTAGAGTTTCCAATTTTTCAAGCCAGTTCAGATGTGGCTCGTCCGGCTCCATCTTCCTCCTCCTCTCCACCCCCTGATAATGATGTTCCATCTGAGAAGTCAAGGGAAGTCACAAACTCCAACATACCTGTTGCTAAATCTGAACTCTCTGAAGGTATGACTGTATTGCAATTGCCCATCACACTGTATATTTTATGTTATGGTGAATTATTTCATTATCTTTCATTTTAAAATAATCTAAAAAAAATTTATAAGTATCTTTTTTTTTTTAATCATCCTATGTTTTCTGCTTTTGTATTTGTGTTACACTTTTTGTTTTTCATTTCAAGAACTTTTTTTTTCAATGACTGAGAGTTTATAGTATAAAAGTGAAATAAAGCAAATGTAAAATCAGATATACAGAAAATCATTACCTCATTAGGCTTCTTGCCAATGAATAGCTCTCAGTTATCAAAGTTCCATGAAGACCTTTGCACTGAATAATGTGGTGACCATCCATAGGAGAAAGGCCACCAAGAAAGGAACAATGAAACTATTCATTTACTAAAATGTTTGCAAATGAAAATGAGTAAAAAGAAAAAACAGAAAACAAACTTACTGAGCTGCAGGGTTCGTTGATTTAAATCAGCTTGATTTAAATCAAATGATTTTTTTAAAAAAATCATTGATTTAAATCAACAAATTTTTTTTATCTATATATATTGATTTTAAAAGTTAAAAAACAGTGTTTTAAATTTTTGATACGTTTATTGTTTTCTTTTCTTAGTATTAAAATTTAATTTAAATAAATTGCTGCATTAATTAATTTTAGTTAAAGAAATTACTTTCTTGGTGTGTGTTAAATTCCAACACATTTGAAATTACATTTTTAAAAATCTTTTGATTCTTGAGATTGAAAGTACAGATTAAAGTAAACATTTAATGCTGTCTTAATATAGACTTGCATAGCTGTAGAAAGTAATTAATAAACATGAATTTCTTTCAAAAAATAATACAAATAATGTTAATTAAAATTCTACCTTTTGAATAAAAAGGCGTGAATTAAAATATACATCATATTTTATTGGTGGAAAATGTATATTTCTGAAGCTTGAGGTTATATGAAAAAGAAATTACCCTAATGTGTCAAAAACAGAAAGAAAAAAAAGGGCTGATGAATTCAAATGTTTTTTTCCTAATATAGTGTCATTCTTCCTTTTCAAAGTCTATTTGATGCAGTAGGGTTATTAATTGGTATTTTTTTCTCATAATATGTTTACAATATCTTTGACATTATCTGATTTTCTATAAAGAAATTTTGTGAAAAAAAATTCCTATGAGTACATAGATTTTCTAATTTTTTTTTTAGCTGAACTTATCTATTTTGATATAGAATTAAAATTGAATATTTTAATATAAAAATATCTAGATTAAATATTTATTTATTATTTGATGAATGACTACATTTATAAACACAGTCTGCTACATTTATTTTGTCATTTTAAAAATCAAGAGAAAAAAAAAGGAAATCACAATTTTAAATTAAAGTTATTGTTTGCTAACTGAAACTTTGTTTTAATAGTTAAAGTAAAGGGGTCTGTCCAAGCCAAATTTACTACCGTTTAACGGTACCTTTACAAATTCAACTTTAGAGAAAATGATAGAATAATCACACAAAATACTTTTTCTTAAAATTTTATTTTTGTGTCTCGTAAGAAACAATATATCCATATTTTTACTATATTTGTGTTGATTTTTTAATATAATTTTTAATTTTTACAAAATAGGTAACTCTTAGAAAAACCCAGACAGACCCCTGAAGTATTCTTTAAATTCTCTATTTCATCTAGTCTTTAATCATGCATTTGTTTCAAAATGGTTGCTATGCATTCAAAGCCATGTATTATAATGAAAATTTATTTTAGTTAGAGCTTCTAAAATATTGTTACAATATAGTTTTAATATTAAGTTAATTTGATTCAACATTTATAATTTTTTTAAATCATAAATTAAAGATCTTACAGTGTATTTGAATAAAAATCAAAAAAATCTGATTCTTTTGATTTTTTTAAAAAAAATCAAAAAAATCACGAACCCTGCTGAGCTGAAGTAAAAGTTAAAATGCCTATATATATATATATATATATATATATATATATATATATATATATATATATATATATATATATATATATATATATATATATATATATATATATATATATATATTTGTATTATATAGTGGTTGACAAAATCATTCTGAATTAAATTTATTAAATCAATAATAGATTGTTAAATTAAAATTTGTTTCCACTCAAACTATTTAAACAAAAATGTCCTGATAATTAAAAACAAGTAAGCTGCTATAAAATTTAAAGTTGGAGAAATAATAAATTGAAATAAGAACTGAAGAAATGAAATAATAAACCACTACAAACATACTATAATTCTTACAGTTAGAGTCGTGATGGGTCAGGGAATAGAGTGTTTGTCTTTGAATGAAGTGAACCAGGTTCGAATCCCAGTGATGTCTGATCGTTACAAATTTCGCATCCGGCTTGCAGAGGCCACAGTGCTGATGTAAAATATCATCATTGCTGTACTACAAACAAATACAGCCATTGCTGTATATTTTAAAATTTTCTTTTCAGTATTTGAAATTCATGGCTTACTCTAGGTTTTTTTTAACTTTATTTTTCTACACTTTAAATTAGAATTAAAGGAGAAAGAGAATTTGCTATAAAATTTTTTTTATGGCGTCTTAAGGGCGTTAAAATAAAATTGCGTCTAGGGACCAGCAAACAGGACTCATGTAGTGGTCATTATAATGAAAGAATCATACTAATTGAGTCATGCTAAATGTTGGCTGAATTTTATGTAAAAGCTTAGTAATTCTATAAGTAATTGATTTATTTACATATTAAGATTAAGTTTTCGTTTTCTTTTCTTAAATAGTATAATGACTATTGGATTTTTATATTGTAAAATGTTGTTTTAATAAATATTCTAATCTGCTTGTTGCTATTAAATCTGTAACAGGTTTGCAAGAACAGCCTGGATTCATACCTGGAACAAATTACTTACTTCCTTGAGATGTGGCTGTAAAATTGGAACAAAAAGAACGCTGGCCTGCATTGTGGGAAGGGAAGAGATCGTATGGTCTGAAATCTAAAAAGACTGCTAGAGGTGATTTTTTTTTTAAATGCATTTATTTTTTAGAGATTATAGATAACATAAAAATGCTGCTTATTTTCTATTTTATTTCATCAATATTCAGCTCCGTTTACTACTATGAACATCTATCAACTAATCGAAATTTAAAATTTCTTAAAAACCTTCAATTATTATTATTATTTAGAAAAAATATATAACTGTTGTGACTAGGGTTGGTGAAATTAATGATTTTAAAAAAAATATTAATTAATTAAAAATTGAAATAAGTTTTTCTTAAAAATTTAAATCAGATTTTTTTCATTTTTTAATCTAAACTATGATAAAATGTATTAATAACACTTAATTTTATTCAAAAACAAATATGTTGCTAAAATACTTTATTTTTCCAAACTAAAATAGTTAAGATTATTATTTAATTACAACGATGTCTAATTACTGAATATAATCAAAATAATTTTTATTAAAGCTCAACAGTCTCATGAATTGCAATAAAATTTCATTTTTTATGTACACAAACGACATATTCTTAAAATTTTAAAATACTTGAATTTATATAAATTTAAAACTCAAGATTATTATTTAATTACAACTATATAATCACTCAATAAAATCAAAATTTTATTCAAGTTCAACAACCTCATAAATTTCAATAAAATTTTATTTTTTTATAAACACAAACTACAATTTTATAAAGTTTTAAAAATACTTGAATTTAAATAAATTTAAAACTAAATGGATATAATTGAAACATGTTCATTAAACAGTGAATTGTTTTAAAAGTTTTATATTACTTTTATCCGCATTTAAATTTTTTATTTATTATTTTTTTTATTTGAATATCAAATAATAATTTACAAACATCGCTGCCCTTTAATTATTTCTCTTGATGAAACCTTCTTGATGGACTTTAAAAAAAATCACATTCTTAAGAATATGCTTATCAATTATATTGAGTAAAAATAAATAAAGTACCTTAATTTCATGTGTTAAAAGAATCAGCTGATTTAAATGAATGAATCTTTTTTAAAGCATCAGTTATTTTACTTTTTGGCGATGCAGTAAATTCCATTTAAGAAATATCTTTTACACACCTCACTGTAATATCCTTAATTAAAATGCCGAGATCTTCCAAAAATATCTAACTTGATAAATTGTTTTTAAAATGCTTATATAATCTTAATCTTTATTTTTTTCTTTAACTTGCAAGTTTTTAAAATGTTCATAGTTTCTGTGTCCCGTTGAAAAACTATTATCTTCTGTAGTAAAATGGTCAATTATGGTGCAACATACAATATAAACCTTTTCTACAATGCATACATTTTTGTACAATATATACACATATCAGACTACTTTTGGAAAGGATAAACAACAAACTAAAAACAGACATATATTATTGCAGACAGAATAAAATGTATCTTTATTATATATTTAATTAAATTTCGCAGTTAGTTTAATGTTTTTTAACTGTTTGTTGTTGTTAACTTTTTAGTTTGTTGTATTACAGATACGATAAAATATACTGTTTTTAATTTCAGTTTTGTTTAGAACAGAAAGTTTTCACAGTTTCATTAAAATTTTATTAATGGAGCAATGAACAACTCATAATAGTTTGACATCAATATTTTGGAAGATTTAAATGGTACTGTTGTATTAAAAAAAAATACAAGTTTCCATTAGTTAACCTCTTCTAATGCCAATATTTAATTAAAATTTATAATTTAGTTATAAATTTCTTTAATTAAATAATTTTAAAGTAGGGTTTAAATAATTTCAAAGTAAAAATTAAGTGAATATGCAACTCAGCATTTGTGTTTAAGAACAATTTTGTGGATAAGGCATCTACTCCTTAATTAAAAATTATACAATATGATTATTGTACTGTTGATTGGAATTGTTCTTTTTTAAAATCGTATGAAAAAGAAAAATCGACATTAGTGAAACTATTAAACTCCACCCTAATGATTTGTTACTGCATTTACTAAAAATTTTAAATTAGCTCATAAGCTCCTAAATTCACAAAATAAATAAATAAATAAAAAAATGAGGAAGCGAAATTGTTGTTTAAGTTTTTTTTTCCTCATAAAATGATGGAATTCTCAAAAAGTTAGAAAAAAAATCCTATGGGTAAGGCCATGAACCATGTATATAGTTAGTGGATGGTCTCTAACCTAAATTTGGACAATTTAATTTTGGAGTTTTTGCTAGCATCATTACTTAAAATAAAAAGATGTATCAAAAATCCAAATCTTTTGATTCTTCAAATCTATTATTTTAAAATCTTCATTTGTATTCATGTTTTGAAGAATCAAGAGTATCAGGACAAAAAGTTATACATCTTAAAAAATTTAACAAACAATAAATAATTAAAACAATTTAGAATATCATTTGAAAGCCAAAACATTTCTTTTAATTTTTCATCCATATTGTATTTCTCATTTTAGATTAGTTCAGTTCAAACTGTGAAATTACTTAAGGACTGAAAAGCAGAAATAGTTTCTGTAATGTTTAAATATTTTAATACGAAGAAATGAAGAGATATTACATTTATATTTTGCATTTGAATGAAGATGCATTTTATTTCATATCTAAGAATCATATTTTTGTTGTTAATATTTTATTTGTTGAATTTGTTATTTTGTTTATTACAAAAGAAAGATTAAGTTAAATAGTAAACATCTAATTATTTATTAAATGTGAATGCATATTGTAGAGATATAGAAATATATAAGAAAGGATATTCATATATAATTATCAATTAAATTTAAATAATTCCTTTGTGTTCATTAAAATCTTAAATCAAGTACTTTGAATACTTAAAAAACAACTGCTTAAATTTATTATCTTTTTTCATTCATTTTAAAAGCAAAATGTATAGTAAAAAAAAAAATTCATAATTTTTTGTACCATGTGCAACAAAACAATATGTGCTTTTCATTTCATAAATGCTTCTAAAAATACCGTTCTTTAACTTAAAAGCAAGTTATGTGTTTATTTAATTCATAACTAATCACATAACTTATTATTCATGAATCATTTTAGTAATTGTATCATTATGCAATCATTTACAGGGCATAAAAATGACTGAAATAGTTAATCTCCTAACTGTTTCTTCCTTTGATAATAATCAATCAATCCTTATTCTGTATAACTAATATTTATATTTAGTATGAATGTAGAATATTCTTGAAAAAACTAACTTATCTTCGGTCAGGTCTTTTCGTGAAACCCACTTATCGCCTGACAAATTTTTTTTTTTTTCCTTCAAAAACCTGCTTTAAACTGTTCTAAATTTAATTTAGCATTAAAGTTTTTTAAATCTTATCAAAATTTCTATTTCTTGAACATTGTTACTTAAAAACAGAGCAACATCTTTATACTTTCGAGAATGCAAAAATCAGGTGTATTTTAGTAAGAACTTCATTATTATGCAACAACAAAATGAAGTTAAATGTGCACACTGAACAAATGACTAAATTATCGTGTAAAGAGCAGTTGTATACACTGTATCAAAAATATATACTCATAGGCAATGATCTCAGATTATTTGCCTTATAACTATTTATTTAGGGAATTGAAAAAACTTCTTGATCTTCAGTGTGTAGATATTTTTCTGATGGTGTGGCACAAAATTTTTAAAATGAAAGAAAAAATCAAATAAAAAAAAGTACTACCCTGTCACAGATCAAAAGAAAAAAATTTTCTAATTTTTCTCTATAACAAAGTTCACTGCTGCATTGTAAATTTCTTACGTAAAAATCAGAATATGAACATTATTTATTTCTTACTTAACTCGCAAACATGGTTAAAAAACTAACTTTTTGCTTAATAAATCTTTATATAATCATATATTTTGAAAAAAAAAGTGCACAAAAAGTAATAGTTTTACTCAAAAATTTATTAATAAAATTCTCTCTTACTTATCAAATATGTTCATAAAATCATTAACTATTTATTCTTAATTATTAGTCATACTTTTTGTAATCTTTTATTGGTTTCCATTTTGTAAAAGCTAATTTATGATGTAAAATCAGAGAGTGTTATGTCTGTAACACCAAATGTTAAGCCAGTAGCAAATTTATATGTGCTTTTTCTTGATTATTGAGAGTCACAATCTTTAGAACTTGAATGTCTTCAAAAATGTTATTATATTATCTCTTGAATATATGTGAAAAACTTTTGATATTTGTGTCTGTTACGTCCATTTTTTTAAAACATTCGCGGAAGTTAAAAAGTTTCAGCACAAGTGCATAAGACCTCGTTATCCTTACAAAAAATATTTAAAGTATTTTAGGATTTTTAATTTTGTTATATGCATTTCAAGTCTACAAATATAACATCAGTATTAGTGGAATTACCCTATTTTATATGGAATTTTAATTACTTAATATAAAAAGTTAAATATTGCCTTAATTTTACATTAAAATTTTTATTGTTTCAAACAAATAAGAAAAAAAACAAGAAAGATTTATATGAAATATAGATATATAGATGAACCTAATAATATGATATATAGGTATACAGTAAACAAATGACAGTAATTAAATAATTCTGAAATATGATATTTTTATAATAAACACTAGCAGGGGCAAAATTACTCTTCAATATTCAGTTCTTTTATTTATTATTATGTTAGCAAATTTAAAGAACAAAAAATTATATTTTTGAATTGCTTATTGAAAAATAATTTTCTTTTCGATAATATTCTATTTAGAAAAGTTTATCAAATAAAAGTAATATGATTAAGTAATAGTTAAATGAAATACTCCAAGATACTTTTGGATGGTTTAGTTAGTTTCAATTAAGGACTTAAAATATTATTTCACATTTTATTTTTGTTTTAAATGGTTTTAACGAAAAAAAAACTTTTCTTTTCAAAAGCTTATGAGACCGGAACAATGTATCACAACAGAAGAAATTAAGCAAAACCATTTTTAAAACCTTTTTTTCTTCTTTTAAATGAAAAGCTATTTCATCAAATTTGTTCAATATTTTCTTCCTGTATTGAATTGATCAGCATATTGAAAAAGCAATTTGTCGTAACTGAAAAAAAAAAAATATTCCAACTCATGATCTCAACTAAGTATGGCTGTTAAGAGGACGCAATACCTACCCTCTCAATGCCAGCAGCTAATGCTTTTTCTATGGGAGCTTCATTTACTAATAACTTTTTTGCATTTTGATACTTTGAAAAAATTCTTTCAGCATTTGAAACTTCATAGTTTATTCTAAGATTTTGTGAAATCACTTTTTGTTTTACTATAAATTTAAAATTATTAATGGAGGTGAAAGATCGGTAATGGAGTTATCTTCTGGAAATACGTTTTTTATCAAAATTTATTCAGTAAATCTTTATTTTTACTGAATAAAGATTATAAAGATCGTAACTGAAAACAAAATTCCAACTCATGATCTCAACTAAGTATGGCTGTTAAGAGGACGCAATACCTACCCTCTCAATGCCAGCAGCTAATGCTTTTTCTATGGGAGCTTCATTTACTAATAACTTTTTTGCATTTTGATACTTTGAAAAAATTCTTTCAGCATTTGAAACTTCATAGTTTATTCTAAGATTTTGTGAAATCACTTTTTGTTTTACTATAAATTTAAAATTATTAATGGAGGTGAAAGATCGGTAATAGAGTTATCTTCTGGAAATACGTTTTTTATCAAAATTTATTCAGTAAATCTTTATTTTTGAGTTCACGTAATCGAACTATAAATTTCAAGCTTCTGAAAGAAAAAATTCACAATTATTTTCTTCCATTATGAAATGTGTTATTATAAAAGAAAGATGAAAAAATTCTTAAAAAATTTGCGAAAAGAGCCTAAACCACGCCTTCCATCTGTCCTCCCTTCATTTACCAATACAGGTATAAGTTCTAGAAGGGGGGATCTTTTGGGGGTTAGGAGAAAAGCCTCTTCACTTTCCTTGAATAGTTGAGGGGTTAAATAGCCTGGGGTCTTCTATTGTGGTTGAAAATAGTTTTTATTTCATTCGCTTTCTTTAAAATGAGTTAGAATGGAAGACTTTCTTTCGAATTTTCTTATGTTTCTTATTATTATTTCTTCTTAATCTGGGCAATAACAACTTATCAAAACATTTTAGGATAAATATATTTAATTAGTTAATAATAATAATAATAATAATATATATATATATATATATATTATTATTAACTAATTAAATATATTTACCAATTAAATATACTAATTAAATATATATACCAACTAAGCAACTACGAAAACATTTCGTAATTACCCCCATAGACAGAGCAAATAATAATTACGCAATCTTCTGTAAGAAATTCTATGTAGAACTTTTAAATACGGAGTTAGTCAAAAAATAGTAAAAATTTTAAACTTCGTAATTTAAAAAATATTATCATTTATCTTTTTTTAGCTTTGTATAAGAGGTTAAAAATTAAAATTAGCAATTTACAATTTCCTTACTTAAATATCAGTCCTAAATTTTGTAAAATTACTATTAATTTCAGAACAGTCACAAGTGGGTCTATTAAACTTGGCAACTTTTTCTTTAACTACTTAAATAAAATTGTGGACAATATTGTTAGAGAAAGTTTTTCTTGGATTATCACTAATAATCCACCAATTTTGGAATTTATTAAACATAATAAATTTAATTCTATTGCCATTTATGATTTCCAAGATCTTTTCAATAGCATTCCCCTTTCGAAACTAAAAGATGTCCTTTTGAATTATTACTATGATTTGAAAAAATCTTTAATTGCGATTTTGATTATTAGGAAATTCCAATTAATTTTAGTCTATTTAATAATTATCTTTAAAATGGAAAAGATATTTTTTTTTCTAATTGAAACAATATCGGAAGGATCTAATTTTTCATCTCTCTTAGCTAATTTATTTTTGCACTAAAAAAATTGTACTCTTAATATCGAACTTGTTTTTATATTTATTGATGATTTAATTTTCTTCAATTTTCATGAATATACTTTTTTATTAAATACTATTTACCTCTAGGAATTAACCTCGCTTCGTAATCATGATAATTTTAATTTTTTGGATCTGGGTATTATAAAAGAAGAAAATATCTGCTTTGTTGGTCTATTGGATAATAGAAATTATTTTTATTTTAAGACAAATAAACTAATTACTTGGAATTCTAATGTTCTTAAAAACATCTATTTAAATACCATTTTTAATCAAATGAATAGAATTAAAAAATTGTAATGTTTAGTTATCCAAGAAACAAATAGACAAAATTTGATTAAAAAAAACAATGGTTACCCAAATAAAGTAATTAAATTCTATATAAAAACATTAAGTTAATTGCATGTTACTGTTAATAAATTTGCTAAAAAACTCTTTTGTTAATTTTCATACAATACAAATTTTATTGTTTGCAAATCTATTTCGGGCAAATCAGAATTGCTTAGTATCATGAGTTTTCTCAGTAAAATTTTACTTTCAGTGTCAGCGATTCATATTATAATTTTCCTTCTAGCAAATACTCTTTTTTTCTCAACAATGCATGTTGTTGCTCAGCATTTATTTTATTTTATAAAGTATTGATAGATATAAACATGAATATTATATTTTTTAATTTTTATTGGCTGTGCATCATAATGCCTATCTGCTTTACATATTCTTGCCTGACTTTATATTTTAGTTCTATATTTTAGTATTATTTTCTTCTTTTATTTTGACTTTTTGTCAGCATTATTCACAATTATTGAATCAAAATTATTATTCTCTAAAATAAGTAGTTATAGCAATTAGATAGATTTGCAATTAAAAGTCGTTACTTTATATGTATTCAAATAATCATCGCTGAAACTACATTTTAAATAAATCAATTTTTAATTTACGTCTCCATTTGATTTATTTTAATCCATTAACACATACAATAGATGTAATAACTTACAACATATTCTAAATAATTTAATCATTAGACAATGGGGATTGGGGAATATGTTGGTGATATTAGCAAGTTGTATTAAAATTTTAAGAAAAAAAATATATAATACAAATTTTTAGTATTTTATTACAAAATAGGTTTTATCTTTAAAAAATACCGCCAATCTTTTGTTGAGAAACTCTTTTTTAAATCGCGCAGGAAAATTCGATGACTATTTAAAAATGACGGGAAAATGTTAAGAATATAAATGTTCACTTCAACTTTTAACTACTAGAAAATGCCCATAATTAATTACCATTTTATTACTTACTATGCCAATTTTACCTTTAATTATCTTTTTGATATTACATTCCTTTTTTCCATCTGTGATAAAATAAGAGTTTTGCTCTTGTTTTTAGCCCTTATTGTAAACGTAATAAAATATTCCCAATTGTAAATTTCTTGTGACTCAAGTTATACTGCACATGTAAACTATTTATATTTTCTCTATTTTGTATTTTTGTTATTTATATTTTTTATTTTTCTCTTTTTTATGTTTTTATCTTGATTATACAGAATTAAAAGATCAGGATCGTTATAAAAAATATATGATTTAAATTAGAGAATTTTTTTTAATTGCATGTTTTGCCCACAAAAATGGAATTTTTTGTATTATTACACAGTCATTTTCTCTATTTTTGATTTATTATTTATTTTTGTGTGTGCAAAGCTCTGACATATGTCTACAAACTTAC
Source organism: Parasteatoda tepidariorum (assembly GCF_982258835.1). NCBI lineage: Eukaryota > Metazoa > Arthropoda > Arachnida > Araneae > Theridiidae > Parasteatoda > Parasteatoda tepidariorum. The sequence goes on along the minus strand of NC_141755.1, from coordinate 121,246,081 downwards.
CTGCATTATAAATAAGTTAATATTTCATTACGTAAATAAGAAATACATCAAAAAAGTAGTTTGAGAACAATATGAATGGCAGAAAGTGAACTAGTTTAACATGAAACAAAAGATAGACATTTTAAAACATTTAACCATGATAACTAACGATCTTGATGCACTGCACCTCTTAGCAACTTCATGGGATCAAGTTTTAGCTGAAATGATATGAAACTGCTTTGCTTATGCAAGATTTTACAAAGAAAAAAAGGTCCAGAAAACTGAAAAAATTATAGAACATCCTTCAGATTTGACATCTCAAAAATTCCAGTTATGGATGAAAATTAGGTACTTGCACTTTAAGAAGAAGAAGAAGACCTCCCATACCCACACATGTGACCTATGACGTCAGTGCCAGATAATCTTTATCAGCAAAATGACTCTTTAAAGTTTAGCTAACTTTCTCTACATAATTTAGAATGTTAATTAACGATAAGTCAATCAGATACTGAGCCGTATCGCACATCGAATTAGTTGAAATATAATCCTTTCTACTTCTTTTACTTGAGTTTGTTTATGTTCCACTTGGCTTCATGCCTGTCTTTGTGTTAAGTAAGAAATATTTATTGAAAGAATCAAAATCTTTGTGAAAGAATATAGAATATGACATTTAAGGGAATTGATAGGGAAGGGAATCGAGCTTGGCTTACTCAAAATAGGGTGGAAAGAACAGTTGCCAACATAAACAAATGCCACGTTTTAACAACCAATCAGGATCGAGATGGTTACACTACGTCACTTGCAAGTATCCTATTGATGAAAATGCTTTCATATTAATGAAATCTGAAGTTTACCAGATTGTTATCGGAAAAAAGATGTTGGAACTGACAAATCAGAAGAAAATGCCACCTTCTTCAAATGTTGAAATGAGGAATGTAATGAAGGTTTTGAAATGTTTATTGCAATACAGCTTTAAAAAGCTTTGTGTGTATGAGTGAACTTATGAGAGAAAATTGTTGACAATCAATTTTAAATAATGTACCATTTCTATATGTTAAAGTAAAAATGCTTTGCATAAATATAAAGTGAATTTTTCTCTTCAATTTATGTCATTTTGGATTCCTTTTTATTATTATCACTCTGTTAATGCTACTAAAATCGTCACAAATTTAATGCATTAGGCAGAGACTACTGTATATAGAATGCCACTTTGTTCCAATTATCTTGTCCTAAAGCTTTTATGGTATTTTTACAATTAATTAAATTTAGTGTTTATGTTATTATTATATTTAGTGTCTACCTTCTAGTGGAAGAAGTGAAGGAGTGTTCTGTCAATCTTTTTCTTTTTTTAATTTGCTCTTAAATAGTGTATGTATACTAATAAATTCAATTATAATTGCTCATATATGAGTATTAAAATAGAGTTGTAAATGAATCTGCACATTATGGTGTCAAAATTAGTGATTTTAGTTTCTTAGAAACACATTGGAAAAAAATTGTGTGAAAAAAAATATAAAGTATAAAATGTATTTCAATTCAAATATTTTGAATTAATTTATTTGAGCTCCCATATTGGGGTGGCTTGATGCCCTGTCTGGCAAAGTCTGGTGCCATGCTTGACTGCAGCTTACATACCTCATTTTAAATTGATTAAACTTCAGTATTTTTTTATCTGAATATGTCAATGTCTGACAATTTTAAAAGAAATGTCTTAAATTTTAACAAATGCAACAAAAATTTATTATTCATCTGTTTTAACACTTTCTGTCTTTTTATATTTTGTGTAATGTCTTACTATTTACAGAGATCAGCAAAGCAAGTCCGAAGAAAAAGAAAGGAAGATGTGTGTCAGGTTGCGGCTCTTGACTTGCAGAGGGAGAACAGTTACCTCTTGGATTGCTTTTATTTTGTTGCGAGAGTTACGGGTTTCATTAAAAAAAAATTCAATTATCCTACTTAATAAATATGGTTTACATTTCTTTCTATGCATTATTTATGTATTTTTTTATTAGTAGTAAGGTGAATATGTAATACTACTTATTTATAGATATTAATGTAATTATATTTAACAATATTTGCTTTTCATATGTATTTTTAATACTAGTAAAAATATGAAATCATAAAACTTCACTTATTTTTCATTAGGAATCATCGTAACCATTAAGAATTAAATCAGCCTTAAAGCTTCATCTTTAAATAAACTAGTGTTAGATTTTTTCAATCCGTCCTTTACTATATTGTGATTAATTACAGCTTTAGTAATTTCTTGTTTTTCCTCAAATAAATATAGATTTTCACCCCTGATTTTAATAATTTTTTTTTTAGTTTTAATCATATGAGCATTTTATAAATAGTGTCAATTAATTGTCTTCAAGTTTTTATGTTATCTACAAGCAAAATGATATATGCATAGCTGCCAACTCTACTGGATTTCCCAGTAGACTACTGTATTTTGCCAGTTTCTCCTGATCTACTGGTTTAATCAAATTTCTCCTGATTTTTGTGCATTTTAGAAAATTACCTGAAATTGAGTAAGTTATCTAAAAAATCCCTATTGAAATAGAATTTTTAAGCAGATTATTGCTTGAATATTTAAATAAGTATTACTAATATGTAATGAAGTAAACCTCATTTATAGAAATCAGTACAAAACTCTTTTTGTTCTTAAATATGCAGTTTATTTTAATACTAAAATCTCTTTCTTTGATGAATTAAATGCCTAATAATATTCAAAATTATGAGTAAACATAATGCATAACATTTCAAGTATGTTTAATGTTAATTATAGTTTGAAAATATTGCAGTTTTTCTATTTTGATGATTTTAAAAATCCCTAAAATTCCCTATGTGTAAAATATTTAGTAAATTATGCAACAATTATCGTGAAGTTTATATTATTTCATAAAATCAGCAGGATTTTTTCCTGTTCATGTTGGCAGCTATGTATATGTTGTTGAAATTGACCTAATTATAGCTTACAGGAAAACAAGGCTTGTAATTTCTTATCCAACTCACCTTAGTTTTATAAAAAAGGAAGAGAAAAAGTTTTCTTTCAATCAGACAAATAATATAAATAATATTTTATAACATTTTTGAAAGGATTGAGGTGCATAATGGGGATGCACAGTCCTCATAAAATTACCTCTAAATTGTAGGCATAAGTACTTTTTAAAAAAATAAAGCACTTGGACATAGTGCTCCACTTGCACATCAAAAGTTCGGACCAGACATTTAAAATCCTAAACTAGTGAGAGAAGTTTGAATTGTTTTCAATTTTAAAAACCATTTTCACAATCTGATATTTAAACAGAATTTGTAGCCTTTACTTCGTTTTATATGTACACAGTTTTTTTTTTTTCAAAGGAAAATAGCCATGTCCCACAAAAAGGTAAAGGCTCAAAAGGGAGAATTTAGTGTTAGTGACCCAAGAAAATTATATTTTCATGTAATTTTACTTGGTTTTTGAAGTAAAATTATGCACTTAAAACATGTAAATTTTTATTTCAATTTACTTATTCTATAAATTTTAATGAACAATTTTATAATTTACAAATTGTCTTTTTTTTTTTTTTTTTTTTTTTTTAAGAAACAAAATTATTTTTTGTAGTCACTGATACAAAAACAACACTATATTTGAAAATGCCCATATATATTAAGTGTTTTCATTACTTGATTGGTCTCTACACTTTTTTTTTAAATGTTTACCAGTTGTTTTTATTATATATGTAATTGTTCACAGTATTTTTGAATATCATTTTCCCCAGAAGTTTCAACCTCTAAAAAAACCTTCTTAACCCATACATTATTTCATTACTTTTGTTGTGTTTAAATTGAAACCTACTTAGAACTAAAAAAAATTGCCTTATTTTTTTTAATACTTTGTGTAAAAGTGTATTGTACCATCTATATTGTATTGTGTGTAAATATACCATCTTTTATACATATTTATATATCTTTTATTCATAATAAGTAGTAAGCAATTAATTCCACGTGTGCATATAAACTTCCAGTATTTCTTTATTATATAATTACTTAAATATTCCATCATTTTATGTATTATCTGAATTTTAAGTTTAAAAGGTGTTTTGCTAAGACCAAATATACAATTGTTATAAATACAATACAATTGTTAAAATAAAATGACCAAATTTTAAAATTCATTTATGAAATCTCATTGTATTTTTATTTCTTATATTATTTGAATATTAACTTACATGCCAATTTTTTATTATTGCATTATTGAAATTACTTTAGACAATGGCATTATACATTTTTTTCAATGGCTATTGTGCCCTAAAATATTTATGCATTTACATCACATTTGTTGTCAGGTTGTATCACATTAATTAATGTTAGGATATTAATGTTCAGTTATATTAAAAATGTTATTTAATTTCCACTCTTTTCTGTTATGGTACAAGTTTAAATAATTTTATTGTAATAAGCATTTTTTACTATGGTCAATCAACAATTGTTTTTATATGTAAAAAAATTTTTGCTGTAAATTAAATGTACAATTGTAGCTTCCAAAATTTTGGAGTAAGCTAAACAACTTATGCCTGGTAGCAGAAACCCTACTGCACTGCAGAGGGCATTGCAGAATATTACAACATCTGCAGATTAATTTTCCCTTTGAAGTAAAAAGATTTTTTCCCCACAATATTTTCATCTACAAGTTCGTACTTTTTATAAATATTTTTTTCTTCTGATTTCTTTATTGTACTTAATGTGTGCACCTGTTTGTTCTCATATTGAGCAGAGCTATTTATTTTTAATTACTACCCTTCTTTTTGAAGCATTTCTAAACTTGCTTCTCATCAAATTTATAAAGCTGAATTGACATAAGACTTGACGCATAGGGGGGAGGACTTTTTTTTTTTTTTTGCACGATTAAAGACTTTCCCCATATAGCATAGGTATTTATTCCTTTTTTTGAATTATCAATTACAACAACATAATGTTTTTGTTAATTATTTTTAAGTGCCTCGTGTTTCCAAATTTTGCTGTATTGTACACATTAAGCTAAATTTTAACAATAATCTGTCTTTGACGTTGCAGATAAATTTGAATTTATCAAGATAGTGCTGTAGTTTGAGGCCCTAAATTCTGTTGCCAGGAACTTATGTAGCTTGGAATCTATGTATGAGATTTTATCCACTGTTATATTTTCATACACTCCTAAGTTTTATTTAATTCAAACTGTTTTAACTGAATAAATAGTTTTAATGAGATAAATGTGTATATTTTAAAACTTAAATAGGCACATAGAATTAAGTGCTTGAAATTGTTTGATATAAATAAAGGTTGGAGGCTTATAATATGGGTATCAAATTTAAACTACATCATTTTTTTTAATTGTTAAATGTCAGTAATATAAGGTAATTGTCAGTTAAAAATTCCTATATACTGTTTTGTAAATGTTTAGTGGGAATAAATCATACAATTCTATAAATGATATATATTGTGTGTATGTATATATACCACTTATTTTCATTTTACTATGATTGTCGCCACTATTAAGTATGTCTTTCTTCTGATCACAATTATATTGATAATTTGTAATTATTTAACTATCTCTCTTATTTTATACATAATTTATTATGTAATGGAACTATATGCAATAACTTAGATGCTTTAAAATTTGATATTCTTCAAAATCATCAACCCCCATTTAAAAATATACAAGAATTCACCTTTTTTTTCTGTTGATTTGTGTTGTTCTTTTCCTTCAGGAATGAAATGAATTTCCTTATTACTCTCCACAACATTTCTTACCATAACCAACATCACCTTACTTATCAGCACAATTTAGAACTTAGTAAATCTCCTATGGCATTAATTTTTTAATAATTTGACTTAAGAATTGAAACGATTAAATTCTTCACATTTTTTATCCACTGAAACTTAAGCATACAAAAAAGTTTGACTCAATAGTCATAATTCAATTATATTATTATGCATTATTTCACATGGTTAAACATAACTTTAAAAATAATTTTAAAAAATCGTTATTTCATTTATCATTTCAATTTTATAAAAAAATTATGTTTACAAAAAGAGATTGATTTGAATGTTAGAATCTGTTCGTATAATAATAAAAATGAATTCTGAAACTCTGTAATATTTTTAAAAATTAAGAGTTTAGCTTTTATTTTATATCCTTATTTTAATAGTAGTTTAAAAGTTTGTATTGATTAGTAATTGTGTAAGAAATAAGACTTATAAATTATTCTAACTTTATCTAGAAGACCGATTTTCACTTTAAGCTTCTGGGCTGATCATATACTTATAAATTGAAATGTGAATCATTATTATTTTCGTTTCATATTTGTATTTTCAAATCTACTTAATTTAGTTTATTATCTCTTACTTTATGTCATACAATTTTTAGGCATTTAAATGCATTCATTTTATGTCATACAATTTTTAGGCATTTAAATGCATTTATTTTATGTCATACAATTTTTAGGCATTTAAATGCATTTCTCAGTGATAACATTCTTGAAAGAAAATATTTTTCTAGTCAATGCATTTCATATATATTTTAGAAAATATTTTTCATGTTTGTTTTATAAAGATTTATTGAATCAAAATTCAAATTTAATATTTATCATGCTTTGTATGAATATACTAGTTTCTTTCGTAGTTTGAAATATTTTTGAATAATTATTGCAATGTCACTTTCCCACTATATATTCATATTTCTACTGTTGCAATATTTTTTATGCAGTTGCACTTATTCTGTGTACTATAGTTATAATATTACTTTTTTTTAAATCTTTTTTACATGTCTATACCCTTATTGTTATCACATGAATGATGTTTATAAAAGTAGTGTTGTGATTTTTGAAAACGAAATAAAGTTTTTATAGATATTTATAAAAATTATTTCTCACTTTATACAAAACTTTTTATGTCAAGTAACATAAGGTTATTGCATTCACCTATCTAAACTCACTCTTTCGTGATTTCTTATAGCCATTTTGTTGTTGTTTTTTACCACGAGGGGTCACGAGTTCTTGTTTTCCAGTGGCGCCATCTATGTCCAAGAATTTGACTTCTGCCACACCCGTTTATAGGGTGGGCCCATTCATACATCTATTCCTTCATCACTCGTAATTTTGCCCTGAACCAGAGAATGATCAATCTCCAATTCAGCTCCGCCAGAGGTATAATTTGTTATGAAAAATGGAGGACTGTGTGATCCGACAGATTTAACGTGCACCCGTCACCATTTACTACACACACCTGAAAACCAGACTATCCTAGCTTTTGTAGCCATGACCTATTTTCAGAAAATATGAAGCCAATATTTTAATATGAATCAAGTTTCAAACAAATAACCCTTGGCCAAAAGATATTTAAAAAAAATCACAATATGATTACTGTTTCATTTGTGCTACATATGCTCATGCTTTTTAGGCTTAATAATATTTAAAAACTCATATAAAAAAATCTAAATTTGGATATTTTCAAAAATATGACTCCCATATTGACAAGTAAGTAACAAATAAGTCCCATGTTGCAAAAATTATCAACATAAAGTCTAACTTTACGTTATTACTACCTTAGTCAGCAAAAATTTAAACAAATCTCAAAATGCCCAACCTTATATGGCATGATATATGCTTTTGACTTAGCATATTTTAGAAAAAATAAGAATTTAAAAAAAAAAAATTTATAAATATATCTAGACATAAATGGATATTTTTGAAAATATGACACCCATATAATGAAATTTAAGTTAATTCCATACAGCAAAGAACTATAAAAATATTCCAAAATGTTCATCCTTACATTAGCAGGGTATATGCTTTTGGCTTCGTGTACTCTGGACAAAATAAGAAAATTTTAAAGAATTCCATTATTGTTTCTAGTCATAAATGGATATTTAAAGAAAATTACAGCTACCTAATATGAAACTAGCTGTAAATGAGTCTCACAGAGTAAAGAATTATGAGGAAAAAAAATCAAAAAATGCCCATCCTTACATTAACAAGATAGATGCTAATGTAAGGTTGAAAATTTTTGAAATTATCTGTTAATATTTCTAGACATAAATGGGTATTTTATGAAACTTTTTTTAAATAAATAATACACGGCAAAAAATTATTTTTAAAAAAAGTCCAAAATGGCTAATTTTACGTTTACAAGATATAGGCGTTTGACTTAGAGTACTTTGGACAAAAAAAGAATTTTTAAACATTTATAGGCATGATAGGATGTTTTAAGAAAATATGTCACTTATACTTTAAGATGAAACTAGTTTTAAATGAATATCACGTCGCAAAAAGTATGAAAAATTAAAATTTGTCATCCTAACGTTAGAGCTAAGGTAGTAGCCAGAAGGGGGGCAATTGGCCCGCACCTTTTTGCCCCCTATCGGGATGAACTTAAAAATCGTGGGTAAAAAGCTACTGCCTTGCAATAAAATATATATATTCTTTAAAAATCTAGGGTTATTTTATTTTTGTAAATGAGAATAATTTAAAAACATAAAAACGAGAATATGTTCTTTTACTTACCCTTTACCTCCAATTTCCTGTTGAGATATCTTTTTCTCAGAAAATTTTGAGGGTCAAGTCAATAAATGTTTCAGATCGTGTTCATATGGAAAATTATTCAACACCCCTGATGGATGAGGGGATGCAAAAAGACTGCTGTAACTCCTACTCCATGGTCCTCACGTGACGATACTTTTTGAGACTGCATGCACACTTTTACCGCATTCAATAAAGAAAAGAATTTTGTAAAATGTCGCCCCGCTTAATGTTAAGGAATTATATTCTTAAGTTATTTGGAAGAAATAAAGTAATAAGTTTGTTTTATTATTATTTTTTTTAATTGCTCTTAAATAGTGTGTATGTTATTGTGAATGAGCGAAATTGACGATTGTTGGCTTCCACCGGTGAATGTTGACAATCACATAGTTGCTTTGGTAAGTTCCGGATAGTTGCCCGGTATGCCGTACATCAATTTTTTTAAGCATGAATGTACTGAATGTCGTGCTTCACCTTACAGGTCTTGGTAAAAAGTTAAAAATGACCCTACTGAATAATAATGTAGGATATAATTGAGAAAAATCGAGTTATCTGTATCATATGAAACATATGGAGATGTAGCTGAACTGGATTTAAATCAGTTACAAATGATACAATTCAACGATTAAAAATTAGAAAATTGTTTCTTAATTTTTAACATGACTAAATTTTATATGCTGAATTTTTACAAATTGGACAACAACTTATTCTACAAATTGGAAATTATAATGGCATAATTCCTGTATTTTTAAATATAACTTTTAAAAATGTAACTCCATGCAACTTGAATCGTTGGTATCGTTTTCCACTATGCGTTTAGCATATCTTCAAGGAACTTTAAATAATGGCGAAAATGCGATTTTTACTTAGAAATATGTAGCATAGTGAGAAATAAACTCATAAAGGCGATAATAGGATTTTTTTAATAAAAAATTTCAATTCATTATTATTGTACGAAAAAATTACAAATTTTAATTTCTTAGTACTGATCGTGGGATAATTGTATAATGTATTTCTTCAAATTTTAATTATGAAACAAAACCCGTTGGATGCAATTTAGGATATCTATGTACCGTGAAACTGTCCAAAAGGTTACTAATTGTGTGTTGTTGTTTTTCATATATATAATTTTTTTATTGCTATTCAAAATTTTCACCAACGAGAACAGATCCAACTACATTGATAAATGTTTTTAAATAGGAAAACAAATCGTATTTATATTTTAAGTGACAAAATTATACCAAAAAATATATTTTAAGTGACAAAATTATACCAAAAAATATATTTTAAGTAACAAAATTATACCAAATGTTTGCCCAATTTATTAGAAGCCTGAGATCTCATAGAATGGATGTGACCGGTTCTTCCTCCGATCGAAAAAGCCATATTGTCCACAGTCCATTCAAAAGAAATAATGGAAATTTTGAACAAAGCCCTACATACAACCACTTAAAAGGGAACAACACAGAAGTCTTTAAAGAAGAAAGATTTTTTAATGAATTTTAGAATGACTGTGATAAACTTAATACATTTTTTTTTTTCAATATATTGTACAGTGGGCGAAATAAATAAATAAATCGGACCATCCTGATCGAATGTTCTAGGGCTCAGTCTTAATGGTTGGAGGGGGTGATCTCAATCATTTGAATTAATTAGTGAAGACGATATTTTAAGTTGCGAAATTAGACTCAAAAACGTACTTTATCTGCATAAAAATATCTTCATTTTATGATGGATTTGGATTACTGACCCTCCAAACTATAGGGGATTTTTAAAAAGTCGAATTTTTAAAATTTATTTCTCAGGAACTATTCGACCGATTCCGCTCAAAAAGAAAAATTCCGACCGAAAAGAAAAGATTCCGTTCTTTAAAGTGATCTAAGAAATTGCATACCTTACAATTCCAAAACTTTTCGACTATTATTAAGTAAAATTGTGAAATTAATATTTAATAAAAAAATAAATAAAAAATAATATTTAATAAATTAAATATTTAATAAAAGGGATTTTCAGGATTATTATCAGGAAAAACTATAAATATTTAATATTTTGAAACGGAATTATTTTGCATAGAATTATCTAAATATTTTTCAGTACGCTTAAAAAGTTCTCAAGAAATGGTAAAGTAAGGTTAACATGAAGGGGGCCAAACTATAAGGGCCATATTTCACACATTATAGTGATTTCATCATAAAAAAAGGTATGTTTATTCAGAGAAGAAACGTTTTTGTGTCTGTTTTCGTAACTTTCAAAATCGGATGCACTAATTATTTAACATATTTAAAAGTCACCCTCTTAAACCATTAACATGGAATCCTGAAAATCCGATCGTTAGATCAGAAGTTATTGAGGATGGTCCTTTTTATTGTACACATACAAATTTTAACCTACCAAAATGAATTTTTATAGACAAATCAGGAGCCATACAAAGGCCCATAATAGGCTCCATTAGGTAACCGCTTTAAAGTTCTTTAAGCTTAATATTCGCGACAGCAATGTGTGAGGCATAGTATGGTTAGAAGCGCGACGGACTAGTAAGCAAAGGGTCTGTGGTTCGATACTGGTCGAGGATTGAATTTTGAAACTGCGATACCGGTCAAATGTTAATTTTTATTTATTTATTCTATATTATTCTTTTGACATTTTTTTCAATATTTTAACGTAAATGAAGTATTCAATATATAAAAATTATTATTTTTCTTTGGAAAAAAGCGAATAATTGCCAAAAAACGGATAAATTTCGGCTTCGAAGACACGCAGACGAATCACCCCGTATCTTCCTTTAATATTAACTTATAATTTTCAAACTCGGCAAGAGATTGGAGTTCAATACAGTAAACAATCGTACCAAAGGGAATTTTAATAGGCAAATCAGGTGGCATACAATGGCCCATAATAGGTTCCATTAGGTAACCGCTTTAAAGTTCTTTAAGCTCAATATTCGCGGCAGCAGCGTGTCAGGCATAGTGTGGATAGAAGCGCGATTGGGTAGTAAGCAAAGGGTCTGGGGTCGAGGATTAATTTTTAAAACTGCGATACCGGTCACGGGTTAATTTTTATTTATTTGATCTATAAAATATTTTTTTTAGATCTTTTTCAATATTTTAACGTGAATGACAACCGGTCAAACAATTTCATTTCAAAAGCCCTCTCATGGTCAGCTATGAAATTGAACTTTGGGCCCCCCCCCCTGCTCCCTCTAATTCACCTATTAAAATTTACTGGTACAGTATTGTTTGAACCATAGACCCCTACTAAGGGACCAAGTTTGAAAAATATAACATTATATTAAAAGGAGTTAGGCGGCTTCCAAATTCGAAACGCACCCCACCTTTTTATTTGTTTTTTAATTTTTTATTATTATTCCAATATGTGTCGCTTAACAAAAAAAGATGCACGATTTTAATCATAGAACACCTTACGCATGATAAACTTTCAAATATATTGTAAAAATAATTTATAATAATAGAAAAAAACCCAAATTTCCTGGATTTTTCCTGTTTTTACCCAATATTCGCTGTTTTCCCTATTTAAAAAAATTATTTCGTACATGTAGGACCCACTAAAATACAGAAAAACACAATAAAAAAATAATATAATGCAAAATAACCAAAAGAAAAAAAAAGAAAATTTTTTGAGAAGTTACCGCAGCAGGGATTCGAACCCCTGCCCTCTCATCCCTGCCGTGAATTGCTAGTCCAGCGTCTTGACCTCCGGACCACTTGAACACAGGAAGTCTGCCACAATTTCACTTCAAAATCCCTCTCAAGGTCAGCTGTGCAATTGACCTTTGGGGACCCCCACAGCTCCCCCTAATTCACCTATAAAAATTTCCTCGTACTGTATTGTTAGGACCATTGACCTCTACTTAGTGTCCGAGTTTGAAAATTATAACTTTATATTAAAAGGAGTTAGATGGCTTCGAAATTCGAACCGCACCACACCTTTTTATTTTTTTTTTCATTTTTTTTATTATTAATCCATTTTCTGTTGTTTTACAAAGAAAGATGCACGATTTTACTCATAGATCACCTTACGCATGATAAACGTTCAAGTATATTGTAAAAATAATTTAAAACAGTGGGGAAAAAAACCGAAATTTCCTGGATTTTTCCAGTTTTTACCCATTATTCGCTGTTTTCCCTATTTAAAAAAATTATTTCGTACATGTAGGACCCACTAAAATACAGAAAAACACAATAAAAAAATAATATAATGCAAAATAAGAAAAAAAAAAGAAAAATTTTTGGGAAGTTGCCGCAGCAGGGAATCGAACCCCTGCCCTCTCATCCCTGCCGTGAATTGCTAGTCCAGCGTCTTGACCTGCGGACCACTTGAACATAGGAAGTCTGCCACAATTTCACTTCAAAATCCCTGTCAAGGTCAGCTGTGCAATCGACCTTTGGGGACCCCCACAGCTCCCCCTATTTCACCTATAAAAATTTCCTCGTACTGTATTGTTAGGACCATTGACCTCTACTTAGTGTCCGAGTTTGAAAATTATAACTTTATATTAAAAGGAGTTAGATGGCTTCGAAATTCGAACCGCACCACACCTTTTTATTTTATTTTTCATTTTTTTTATTATTAATCCATTTTCTGTTGTTTTACAAAGAAAGATGCACGATTTTACTCATAGATCACCTTATGCATGATAAACGTTCAAGTATATTGTAAAAATAATTTAAAACAGTGGGAAAAAAACCCAAATTTCCTGGATTTTTCCTGTTTTTACCCATTATTCGCTGTTTTCCCTATTTGAAAAAATTATTTCGTACATGTAGGACCCACTAAAATACAGAAAAACACAATAAAAAAAAATATAATGCAAAATAAGCAAAAGAAAAAAGAAAATTTTTTGAGAAGTTGCCGCAGCAGGGATTCGAACCCCTGGATTCGAACCCCTGCCGTGAATTGCTAGTCCAGCGTCTTGACCTCCGGACCACTTGAACATAGGAAGTCTGCCACAATTTCACTTCAAAATCCCTCTCAAGGTCAGCTGTGCAATTGACCTTTGGGGACCCCCACAGCTCCCCCTAATTCACCTATAAAAATTTCCTCGTACTGTATTGTTAGGACCATGGACCTCTACTTAGTGTCCGAGTTTGAAAATTATAACTTTATATTAAAAGGAGTTCGATGGCTTCTAGGGCTCAGTCTTAATGGTTGGAGGGGGTGATCTCAATCATTTGAATTAATTAGTGAAGACGATATTTTAAGTTGCGAAATTAGACTCAAAAACGTACTTTATCTGCATAAAAATATCTTCATTTTATGATGGATTTGGATTACTGACCCTCCAAACTATAGGGGATTTTTAAAAAGTCGAATTTTTAAAATTTATTTCTCAGGAACTATTCGACCGATTCCGCTCAAAAAGAAAAATTCCGACCGAAAAGAAAAGATTCCGTTCTTTAAAGTGATCTAAGAAATTGCATACCTTACAATTCCAAAACTTTTCGACTATTATTAAGTAAAATTGTGAAATTAATATTTAATAAAAAAATAAATAAAAAATAATATTTAATAAATTAAATATTTAATAAAAGGGATTTTCAGGATTATTATCAGGAAAAACTATAAATATTTAATATTTTGAAACGGAATTATTTTGCATAGAATTATCTAAATATTTTTCAGTACGCTTAAAAAGTTCTCAAGAAATGGTAAAGTAAGGTTAACATGAAGGGGGCCAAACTATAAGGGCCATATTTCACACATTATAGTGATTTCATCATAAAAAAAGGTATGTTTATTCAGAGAAGAAACGTTTTTGTGTCTGTTTTCGTAACTTTCAAAATCGGATGCACTAATTATTTAACATATTTAAAAGTCACCCTCTTAAACCATTAACATGGAATCCTGAAAATCCGATCGTTAGATCAGAAGTTATTGAGGATGGTCCTTTTTATTGTACACATACAAATTTTAACCTACCAAAATGAATTTTTATAGACAAATCAGGAGCCATACAAAGGCCCATAATAGGCTCCATTAGGTAACCGCTTTAAAGTTCTTTAAGCTTAATATTCGCGACAGCAATGTGTGAGGCATAGTATGGTTAGAAGCGCGACGGACTAGTAAGCAAAGGGTCTGTGGTTCGATACTGGTCGAGGATTGAATTTTGAAACTGCGATACCGGTCAAATGTTAATTTTTATTTATTTATTCTATATTATTCTTTTGACATTTTTTTCAATATTTTAACGTAAATGAAGTATTCAATATATAAAAATTATTATTTTTCTTTGGAAAAAAGCGAATAATTGCCAAAAAACGGATAAATTTCGGCTTCGAAGACACGCAGACGAATCACCCCGTATCTTCCTTTAATATTAACTTATAATTTTCAAACTCGGCAAACTCGGCAAAGAAAAAAAAAGAAAAATTTTTGAGAAGTTGCCGCAGCAGGGATTCGAATCCCTGACCTCTCATCCCTGCCGTGAATTGCAAGTCCAGCGTCTTGACCTCCTGACCACTTGAACACAGGAAGTCTGCCACAATTTCACTTCAAAATCCCTCTCAAGGTCAGCTGTGCAATTGACCTTTGGGGACCCCCACAGCTCCCCCTAATTCACCTATAAAAATTACCTCGTACTGTATTGTTAGGACCATGGACCTCTACTTAGTGTCCGAGTTTGAAAATTATAACTTTATATTAAAAGGAGTTAGATGGCTTCGAAATTCGAACCGCACCACACCTTTTTATTTTATTTTTCATTTTTTTTATTATTAATCCATTTTCTGTTTTTTTACAAAGAAAGATGCACGATTTTACTCATAGATCACCTTACGCATGATAAACGTTCAAGTATATTGTAAAAATAATTTAAAACAGTGGGAAAAAAACCCAAATTTCCTGGATTTTTCCTGTTTTTACTGATTATTCGCTGTTTTCCCTATTTAAAAAAATTATTTCGTACATGTAGGACCCACTAAAATACTAATCCTGAAAATACTAAAAAATACTAAAATACTAAAAATTAAAAAACTTTGTTTTTTAATTTTTTATTATTATTCCAATATGTGTCGCTTAACAAAAAAAGATGCACGATTTTAATCATAGAACACCTTACGCATGATAAACTTTCAAATATATTGTAAAAATAATTTATAATAATAGAGAAAAACCCTATTTTCCTGGATTTTTCCAGTTTTCACCCAATATTTGAAATTTTCCTAATTTAAAAAAATTATTTCCCACGTGCTGGATCCTCTAAAATACAGAAAAGCACAATAAAATAATAATAGAATGCAAAATAAGCGGAATTTTTTTTTTTTTTTAAAGTTGCCGCAGCAGGAATTCGAACCTGTGACCTCTCATTACAGGCGCGAGTTACTTGTCCTGTGACTTGACCACCCGAACACGCAAAACCTGCCACAATTTCGCTTCAAAATCCCTCTCAAGGTCAGCTGTGCAATTGACCTTTGGGGACCCCCCCTGCTCCGCCTAATTCCAATAAAAAAATAATAAAAAAATAATATAATGTAAAATAAGCAAAAGAAAAAAAAAGAAAAATTTTTGAGAAGTTGCCGCAGCAGGGATTCGAATCCCTGACCTCTCATCCCTGCCGTGAATTGCAAGTCCAGCGTCTTGACCTCCTGACCACTTGAACACAGGAAGTCTGCCACAATTTCACTTCAAAATCCCTCTCAAGGTCAGCTGTGCAATTGACCTTTGGGGACCCCCACAGCTCCCCCTAATTCACCTATAAAAATTACCTCGTACTGTATTGTTAGGACCATGGACCTCTACTTAGTGTCCGAGTTTGAAAATTATAACTTTATATTAAAAGGAGTTAGATGGCTTCGAAATTCGAACCGCACCACACCTTTTTATTTTATTTTTCATTTTTTTTATTATTAATCCATTTTCTGTTTTTTTACAAAGAAAGATGCACGATTTTACTCATAGATCACCTTACGCATGATAAACGTTCAAGTATATTGTAAAAATAATTTAAAACAGTGGGAAAAAAACCCAAATTTCCTGGATTTTTCCTGTTTTTACCCAATATTCGCTGTTTTCCCTATTTAAAAAAATTATTTCGTACATGTAGGACCCACTAAAATACAGAAAAACACAATAAAAAAATAATATAATGCAAAATAACCAAAAGAAAAAAAAAGAAAATTTTTTGAGAAGTTACCGCAGCAGGGATTCGAACCCCTGCCCTCTCATCCCTGCCGTGAATTGCTAGTCCAGCGTCTTGACCTCCGGACCACTTGAACACAGGAAGTCTGCCACAATTTCACTTCAAAATCCCTCTCAAGGTCAGCTGTGCAATTGACCTTTGGGGACCCCCACAGCTCCCCCTAATTCACCTATAAAAATTTCCTCGTACTGTATTGTTAGGACCATTGACCTCTACTTAGTGTCCGAGTTTGAAAATTATAACTTTATATTAAAAGGAGTTAGATGGCTTCGAAATTCGAACCGCACCACACCTTTTTATTTTTTTTTTCATTTTTTTTATTATTAATCCATTTTCTGTTGTTTTACAAAGAAAGATGCACGATTTTACTCATAGATCACCTTACGCATGATAAACGTTCAAGTATATTGTAAAAATAATTTAAAACAGTGGGGAAAAAAACCGAAATTTCCTGGATTTTTCCAGTTTTTACCCATTATTCGCTGTTTTCCCTATTTAAAAAAATTATTTCGTACATGTAGGACCCACTAAAATACAGAAAAACACAATAAAAAAATAATATAATGCAAAATAAGAAAAAAAAAAGAAAAATTTTTGGGAAGTTGCCGCAGCAGGGAATCGAACCCCTGCCCTCTCATCCCTGCCGTGAATTGCTAGTCCAGCGTCTTGACCTGCGGACCACTTGAACATAGGAAGTCTGCCACAATTTCACTTCAAAATCCCTGTCAAGGTCAGCTGTGCAATCGACCTATGGGGACCCCCACAGCTCCCCCTATTTCACCTATAAAAATTTCCTCGTACTGTATTGTTAGGACCATTGACCTCTACTTAGTGTCCGAGTTTGAAAATTATAACTTTATATTAAAAGGAGTTAGATGGCTTCGAAATTCGAACCGCACCACACCTTTTTATTTTATTTTTCATTTTTTTTATTATTAATCCATTTTCTGTTGTTTTACAAAGAAAGATGCACGATTTTACTCATAGATCACCTTATGCATGATAAACGTTCAAGTATATTGTAAAAATAATTTAAAACAGTGGGAAAAAAACCCAAATTTCCTGGATTTTTCCTGTTTTTACCCATTATTCGCTGTTTTCCCTATTTGAAAAAATTATTTCGTACATGTAGGATCCACTAAAATACAGAAAAACACAATAAAAAAAAATATAATGCAAAATAAGCAAAAGAAAAAAGAAAATTTTTTGAGAAGTTGCCGCAGCAGGGATTCGAACCCCTGGATTCGAACCCCTGCCGTGAATTGCTAGTCCAGCGTCTTGACCTCCGGACCACTTGAACATAGGAAGTCTGCCACAATTTCACTTCAAAATCCCTCTCAAGGTCAGCTGTGCAATTGACCTTTGGGGACCCCCACAGCTCCCCCTAATTCACCTATAAAAATTTCCTCGTACTGTATTGTTAGGACCATGGACCTCTACTTAGTGTCCGAGTTTGAAAATTATAACTTTATATTAAAAGGAGTTCGATGGCTTCGAAATTCGAACCACACCACACCTTTTTATTTTATTTTTCATTTTTTTTATTATTAATCCATTTTCTGCTGTTTTACAAAGAAAGATGCACGATTTTACTCATAGATCGCCTTACGCATGATAAACGTTCAAGTATATTGTAAAAATAATTTAAAACAGTGGGAAAAAGACCCAAATTTCCTGGATTTTTCCTGTTTTTACCCATTATTCGCTGTTTTCCCTATTTAAAAAAATTATTTCGTACATGTAGGAGCCACTAAAATACAGAAAAACACAATAAAAAAATAATATAATGCAAAATAAGCAAAAGAAAAAAAAAGAAAAATTTTTGAGAAGTTGCCGCAGCAGGGAATCGAACCCCAGCCCTCTCATCCCTGCCGTGAATTGCTAGTCGAGCGTCTTGACCTCCGGACCACTTGAACATAGGAAGTCTGCCACAATTTCACTTCAAAATCCCTCTCAAGGTCAGCTGTGCAATTGACCTTTGGGGACCCCCACAGCTCCCCCTAATTCACCTATAAAAATTTCCTCGTACTGTATTGTTAGGACCATGGACCTCTACTTAGTGTCCGAGTTTGAAAATTATAACTTTATATTAAAAGGAGTTAGATGGCTTCGAAATTCGAACCACACCACACCTTTTTATTTTATTTTTCATTTTTTTTATTATTAATCCATTTTCTGTTGTTTTACAAAGAAAGATGCACGATTTTACTCATAGATCACCTTACGCATGATAAACGTTCAAGTATATTGTAAAAATAATTTAAAACAGTGGGAAAAAAACCCAAATTTCCTGGATTTTTCCTGTTTTTACCCATTATTCGCTGTTTTTCCTATTTAAAAAAATTATTTCGTACATGTAGGACCCACTAAAATACAGAAAAACACAATAAAAAAATAATATAATGCAAAATTATCAAAAGAAAAAAAAAGAAAATTTTTTGAGAAGTTGCCGCAGCAGGGATTCGAACCCCTGCCCTCTCATCCCTGCCGTGAATTGCTAGTTCAGCGTCTTAACCTCCGGACCACTTTAACACAGGAAGTCTGCCATAATTTCACTTCAAAATCCCTCTCAAGGTCAGCTGTGCAATTGACCTTTGGGGACCCCCACTGCTCCCCCTAATTCACCTATAAAAGTTTCCTCGTACTGTATTGTTAGGACCATGGACCTCTACTTAGTGTCCGAGTTTGAAAATTATAACTTTATATTAAAAGGAGTTAGATGGCTTCGAAATTCGAACCACACCACACATTTTTATTTTTTTTTTATTTTTTTTTTTTATTATTAATCCATTTTCTGTTGTTTTACAAAGAAAGATGCACGATTTTACTCATAGATCACCTTACGCATGATAAACGTTCAAGTATATTGTAAAAATAATTTGAAACAGTGGGAAAAAAACCCAAATTTCCTGGATTTTTCCTGTTTTTACCCATTATTCGCTGTTTTCCCTATTTAAAAAAATTATTTCGTACATGTAGGACCCACTAAACTACAGAAAAACACAATAAAAAAATAATACAAGTATAATGCAAAATAAGCAAAAGAAAAAAAAAGAAAAATTTTTGAGAAGTTGCCGCAGCAGGGATTCGAACCCCTGCCCTCTCATCCCTGCCGTGAATTGCTAGTTCAGCGTCTGGACCTCCGGACCACTTGAACACAGCAAGTCTGCCACAATTTCACTTCAAAATCCCTCTCAAGGTCAGCTGTGCAATTGACCTTTGGGGAACCCCACAGCTCCCCCTAATTCACCTATAAAAATTTCCTCGTACTGTATTGTTAGGACCATTGACCTCTACTTAGTGTCCGAGTTTGAAAATTATAACTTTATATTAAAAGGAGTTAGATGGCTTCGAAATTCGAACCGCACCACACCTTTTTATTTTATTTCTCATTTTTTTTTATTATTAATCCATTTTCTGTTGTTTTACAAAGAAAGATGCACGATTTTACTCATAGATCACCTTACGCATGATAAACGTTCAAGTATATTGTAAAAATAATTTAAAACAGTGGGAAAAAACCCAAATTTCCTGGATTTTTCCTGTTTTTACCCAATATTCGCTGTTTTCACTATTTAAAAAAATTATTTCGTACATGTAGGACCCACTAAAATACAGAAAAACACAATAAAAAAATAATATAATGCAAAATAAGCAAAAGAAAAAAAAAGAAAATTTTTTGAGAAGTTGCCGCAGCAGGGATTCGAACCCCTGCCCTCTCATCCCTGCCGTGAATTGCTAGTCCAGCGTCTTGACCTCCGGACCACTTGAACACAGGAAGTCTGCCACAATTTCACTTCAAAATCCCTCTCAAGGTCAGCTGTGCAATTGACCTTTGGGGACCCCCACAGCTCCCCCTAATTCACCTATAAAAATTTCCTCGTACTGTATTGTTAGGACCATTGACCTCTACTTAGTGTCCGAGTTTGAAAATTATAACTTTATATTAAAAGGAGTTAGATGGCTTCGAAATTCGAACCGCACCACACCCTTTTATTTTATTTTTCATTTTTTTTATTATTAATCCATTTTCTGTTGTTTTACAAAGAAAGATGCACGATTTTACTCATAGATCACCTTACGCATGATAAACGTTCAAGTATATTGTAAAAATAATTTAAAACAGTGGGAAAAAAACCGAAATTTCCTGGATTTTTCCAGTTTTTTCCCATTATTCGCTGTTTTCCCTATTTAAAAAAATTATTTCGTACATGTAGAACCCACTAAAATACAGAAAAACACAATAAAAAAATAATATAATGCAAAATAAGCAAAAGAAAAAAAAAGAAAATTTTTTGAGAAGTTGCCGCAGCAGGGATTCGAACCCCTGCCCTCTCATCCCTGCCGTGAATTGCTAGTTCAGCGTCTTGACCTCCGGACCATTTGAACACAAGAAGTCTGCCATAATTTCACTTCAAAATCCCTCTCAAGGTCAGCTGTGCAATTGACCTTTGGGGACCCCACAGCTCCCCCTAATTCACCTATAAAAGTTTCCTCGTACTGTATTGTTAGGACCATGGACCTCTACTTAGTGTCCGAGTTTGAAAATTATAACTTTATATTAAAAGGAGTTAGATGGCTTCGAAATTCGAACCACACCTCACATTTTTATTTTCTTTTTCTTTTTTTTTTATTATTAATCCATTTTCTGTTGTTTTACAAAGAAAGATGCACGATTTTACTCATAGATCACCTTACGCATGATAAACGTTCAAGTATATTGTAAAAATAATTTAAAACAGTGGGAAAAAAACCCAAATTTCCTGGATTTTTCCAGTTTTTACCCATTATTCGCTGTTTTCCCTATTTAAAAAAATTATTTCGTACATGTAGGACCCACTAAAATACAGAAAAACACAATAAAAAAATAATATAATGCAAAATAAGAAAAAAAAAAGAAAAATTTTTGGGAAGTTGCCGCAGCAGGGAATCGAACCCCTGCCCTCTCATCCCTGCCGTGAATTGCTAGTTCAGCGTCTGGACCTCCGGACCACTTGAACACAGCAAGTCTGCCACAATTTCACTTCAAAATCCCTCTCAAGGTCAGCTGTGCAATTGACCTTTGGGGAACCCCACAGCTCCCCCTAATTCACCTATAAAAATTTCCTCGTACTGTATTGTTAGGACCATTGACCTCTACTTAGTGTCCGAGTTTGAAAATTATAACTTTATATTAAAAGGAGTTAGATGGCTTCGAAATTCGAACCGCACCACACCTTTTTATTTTATTTCTCATTTTTTTTTATTATTAATCCATTTTCTGTTGTTTTACAAAGAAAGATGCACGATTTTACTCATAGATCACCTTACGCATGATAAACGTTCAAGTATATTGTAAAAATAATTTAAAACAGTGGGAAAAAACCCAAATTTCCTGGATTTTTCCTGTTTTTACCCAATATTCGCTGTTTTCACTATTTAAAAAAATTATTTCGTACATGTAGGACCCACTAAAATACAGAAAAACACAATAAAAAAATAATATAATGCAAAATAAGCAAAAGAAAAAAAAAGAAAATTTTTTGAGAAGTTGCCGCAGCAGGGATTCGAACCCCTGCCCTCTCATCCCTGCCGTGAATTGCTAGTCCAGCGTCTTGACCTCCGGACCACTTGAACACAGGAAGTCTGCCACAATTTCACTTCAAAATCCCTTTCAAGGTCAGCTGTGCAATTGACCTTTGGGGACCCCCACAGCTCCCCCTAATTCACCTATAAAAATTTCCTCGTACTGTATTGTTAGGACCATTGACCTCTACTTAGTGTCCGAGTTTGAAAATTATAACTTTATATTAAAAGGAGTTAGATGGCTTCGAAATTCGAACCGCACCACACCCTTTTATTTTATTTTTCATTTTTTTTATTATTAATCCATTTTCTGTTGTTTTACAAAGAAAGATGCACGATTTTACTCATAGATCACCTTACGCATGATAAACGTTCAAGTATATTGTAAAAATAATTTAAAACAGTGGGAAAAAAACCGAAATTTCCTGGATTTTTCCAGTTTTTTCCCATTATTCGCTGTTTTCCCTATTTAAAAAAATTATTTCGTACATGTAGAACCCACTAAAATACAGAAAAACACAATAAAAAAATAATATAATGCAAAATAAGCAAAAGAAAAAAAAAGAAAATTTTTTGAGAAGTTGCCGCAGCAGGGATTCGAACCCCTGCCCTCTCATCCCTGCCGTGAATTGCTAGTTCAGCGTCTTGACCTCCGGACCATTTGAACACAAGAAGTCTGCCATAATTTCACTTCAAAATCCCTCTCAAGGTCAGCTGTGCAATTGACCTTTGGGGACCCCACAGCTCCCCCTAATTCACCTATAAAAGTTTCCTCGTACTGTATTGTTAGGACCATGGACCTCTACTTAGTGTCCGAGTTTGAAAATTATAACTTTATATTAAAAGGAGTTAGATGGCTTCGAAATTCGAACCACACCTCACATTTTTATTTTCTTTTTCTTTTTTTTTTATTATTAATCCATTTTCTGTTGTTTTACAAAGAAAGATGCACGATTTTACTCATAGATCACCTTACGCATGATAAACGTTCAAGTATATTGTAAAAATAATTTAAAACAGTGGGAAAAAAACCCAAATTTCCTGGATTTTTCCAGTTTTTACCCATTATTCGCTGTTTTCCCTATTTAAAAAAATTATTTCGTACATGTAGGACCCACTAAAATACAGAAAAACACAATAAAAAAATAATATAATGCAAAATAAGAAAAAAAAAAGAAAAATTTTTGGGAAGTTGCCGCAGCAGGGAATCGAACCCCTGCCCTCTCATCCCTGCCGTGAATTGCTAGTTCAGCGTCTGGACCTCCGGACCACTTGAACACAGCAAGTCTGCCACAATTTCACTTCAAAATCCCTCTCAAGGTCAGCTGTGCAATTGACCTTTGGGGAACCCCACAGCTCCCCCTAATTCACCTATAAAAATTTCCTCGTACTGTATTGTTAGGACCATTGACCTCTACTTAGTGTCCGAGTTTGAAAATTATAACTTTATATTAAAAGGAGTTAGATGGCTTCGAAATTCGAACCGCACCACACCTTTTTATTTTATTTCTCATTTTTTTTTATTATTAATCCATTTTCTGTTGTTTTACAAAGAAAGATGCACGATTTTACTCATAGATCACCTTACGCATGATAAACGTTCAAGTATATTGTAAAAATAATTTAAAACAGTGGGAAAAAACCCAAATTTCCTGGATTTTTCCTGTTTTTACCCAATATTCGCTGTTTTCACTATTTAAAAAAATTATTTCGTACATGTAGGACCCACTAAAATACAGAAAAACACAATAAAAAAATAATATAATGCAAAATAAGCAAAAGAAAAAAAAAGAAAATTTTTTGAGAAGTTGCCGCAGCAGGGATTCGAACCCCTGCCCTCTCATCCCTGCCGTGAATTGCTAGTCCAGCGTCTTGACCTCCGGACCACTTGAACACAGGAAGTCTGCCACAATTTCACTTCAAAATCCCTCTCAAGGTCAGCTGTGCAATTGACCTTTGGGGACCCCCACAGCTCCCCCTAATTCACCTATAAAAATTTCCTCGTACTGTATTGTTAGGACCATTGACCTCTACTTAGTGTCCGAGTTTGAAAATTATAACTTTATATTAAAAGGAGTTAGATGGCTTCGAAATTCGAACCGCACCACACCCTTTTATTTTATTTTTCATTTTTTTTATTATTAATCCATTTTCTGTTGTTTTACAAAGAAAGATGCACGATTTTACTCATAGATCACCTTACGCATGATAAACGTTCAAGTATATTGTAAAAATAATTTAAAACAGTGGGAAAAAAACCGAAATTTCCTGGATTTTTCCAGTTTTTTCCCATTATTCGCTGTTTTCCCTATTTAAAAAAATTATTTCGTACATGTAGAACCCACTAAAATACAGAAAAACACAATAAAAAAATAATATAATGCAAAATAAGCAAAAGAAAAAAAAAGAAAATTTTTTGAGAAGTTGCCGCAGCAGGGATTCGAACCCCTGCCCTCTCATCCCTGCCGTGAATTGCTAGTTCAGCGTCTTGACCTCCGGACCATTTGAACACAAGAAGTCTGCCATAATTTCACTTCAAAATCCCTCTCAAGGTCAGCTGTGCAATTGACCTTTGGGGACCCCACAGCTCCCCCTAATTCACCTATAAAAGTTTCCTCGTACTGTATTGTTAGGACCATGGACCTCTACTTAGTGTCCGAGTTTGAAAATTATAACTTTATATTAAAAGGAGTTAGATGGCTTCGAAATTCGAACCACACCTCACATTTTTATTTTCTTTTTCTTTTTTTTTTATTATTAATCCATTTTCTGTTGTTTTACAAAGAAAGATGCACGATTTTACTCATAGATCACCTTACGCATGATAAACGTTCAAGTATATTGTAAAAATAATTTAAAACAGTGGGAAAAAAACCCAAATTTCCTGGATTTTTCCAGTTTTTACCCATTATTCGCTGTTTTCCCTATTTAAAAAAATTATTTCGTACATGTAGGACCCACTAAAATACAGAAAAACACAATAAAAAAATAATATAATGCAAAATAAGAAAAAAAAAAGAAAAATTTTTGGGAAGTTGCCGCAGCAGGGAATCGAACCCCTGCCCTCTCATCCCTGCCGTGAATTGCTAGTCCAGCGTCTTGACCTGCGGACCACTTGAACATAGGAAGTCTGCCACAATTTCACTTCAAAATCCCTGTCAAGGTCAGCTGTGCAATCGACCTTTGGGGACCCCCACAGCTCCCCCTATTTCACCTATAAAAATTTCCTCGTACTGTATTGTTAGGACCATTGACCTCTACTTAGTGTCCGAGTTTGAAAATTATAACTTTATATTAAAAGGAGTTAGATGGCTTCGAAATTCGAACCGCACCACACCTTTTTATTTTATTTTTCATTTTTTTTATTATTAATCCATTTTCTGTTGTTTTACAAAGAAAGATGCACGATTTTACTCATAGATCACCTTATGCATGATAAACGTTCAAGTATATTGTAAAAATAATTTAAAACAGTGGGAAAAAAACCCAAATTTCCTGGATTTTTCCTGTTTTTACCCATTATTCGCTGTTTTCCCTATTTGAAAAAATTATTTCGTACATGTAGGACCCACTAAAATACAGAAAAACACAATAAAAAAAAATATAATGCAAAATAAGCAAAAGAAAAAAGAAAATTTTTTGAGAAGTTGCCGCAGCAGGGATTCGAACCCCTGGATTCGAACCCCTGCCGTGAATTGCTAGTCCAGCGTCTTGACCTCCGGACCACTTGAAAATAGGAAGTCTGCCACAATTTCACTTCAAAATCCCTCTCAAGGTCAGCTGTGCAATTGACCTTTGGGGACCCCCACAGCTCCCCCTAATTCACCTATAAAAATTTCCTCGTACTGTATTGTTAGGACCATGGACCTCTACTTAGTGTCCGAGTTTGAAAATTATAACTTTATATTAAAAGGAGTTAGATGGCTTCGAAATTCGAACCACACCACACCTTTTTATTTTATTTTTCATTTTTTTTATTATTAATCCATTTTCTGCTGTTTTACAAAGAAAGATGCACGATTTTACTCATAGATCGCCTTACGCATGATAAACGTTCAAGTATATTGTAAAAATAATTTAAAACAGTGGGAAAAAGACCCAAATTTCCTGGATTTTTCCTGTTTTTACCCATTATTCGCTGTTTTCCCTATTTAAAAAAATTATTTCGTACATGTAGGACCCACTAAAATACAGAAAAACACAATAAAAAAATAATATAATGCAAAATAAGCAAAAGAAAAAAAAAGAAAAATTTTTGAGAAGTTGCCGCAGCAGGGAATCGAACCCCAGCCCTCTCATCCCTGCCGTGAATTGCTAGTCGAGCGTCTTGACCTCCGGACCACTTGAACATAGGAAGTCTGCCACA
The DNA here is from genome assembly GCF_982258835.1 of Parasteatoda tepidariorum. NCBI lineage: Eukaryota > Metazoa > Arthropoda > Arachnida > Araneae > Theridiidae > Parasteatoda > Parasteatoda tepidariorum. The sequence goes on along the minus strand of NC_141755.1, from coordinate 121,219,476 downwards.
ATTTCACTTCAAAATCCCTCTCAAGGTCAGCTGTGCAATTGACCTTTGGGGACCCCCACAGCTCCCCCTAATTCACCTATAAAAATTTCCTCGTACTGTATTGTTAGGACCATGGACCTCTACTTAGTGTCCGAGTTTGAAAATTATAACTTTATATTAAAAGGAGTTAGATGGCTTCGAAATTCGAACCACACCACACCTTTTTATTTTATTTTTCATTTTTTTTATTATTAATCCATTTTCTGTTGTTTTACAAAGAAAGATGCACGATTTTACTCATAGATCACCTTACGCATGATAAACGTTCAAGTATATTGTAAAAATAATTTAAAACAGTGGGAAAAAAACCCAAATTTCCTGGATTTTTCCTGTTTTTACCCATTATTCGCTGTTTTCCCTATTTAAAAAAATTATTTCGTACATGTAGGACCCACTAAAATACAGAAAAACACAATAAAAAAATAATATAATGCAAAATTATCAAAAGAAAAAAAAAGAAAATTTTTTGAGAAGTTGCCGCAGCAGGGATTCGAACCCCTGCCCTCTCATCCCTGCCGTGAATTGCTAGTTCAGCGTCTTAACCTCCGGACCACTTGAACACAGGAAGTCTGCCATAATTTCACTTCAAAATCCCTCTCAAGGTCAGCTGTGCAATTGACCTTTGGGGACCCCCACTGCTCCCCCTAATTCACCTATAAAAGTTTCCTCGTACTGTATTGTTAGGACCATGGACCTCTACTTAGTGTCCGAGTTTGAAAATTATAACTTTATATTAAAAGGAGTTAGATGGCTTCGAAATTCGAACCACACCACACCTTTTTATTTTATTTTTCATTTTTTTTATTATTAATCCATTTTCTGCTGTTTTACAAAGAAAGATGCACGATTTTACTCATAGATCGCCTTACGCATGATAAACGTTCAAGTATATTGTAAAAATAATTTAAAACAGTGGGAAAAAGACCCAAATTTCCTGGATTTTTCCTGTTTTTACCCATTATTCGCTGTTTTCCCTATTTAAAAAAATTATTTCGTACATGTAGGACCCACTAAAATACAGAAAAACACAATAAAAAAATAATATAATGCAAAATAAGCAAAAGAAAAAAAAAGAAAAATTTTTGAGAAGTTGCCGCAGCAGGGAATCGAACCCCAGCCCTCTCATCCCTGCCGTGAATTGCTAGTCGAGCGTCTTGACCTCCGGACCACTTGAACATAGGAAGTCTGCCACAATTTCACTTCAAAATAACTCTCAAGGTCAGCTGTGCAATTGACCTTTGGGGACCCCCACAGCTCCCCCTAATTCACCTATAAAAATTTCCTCGTACTGTATTGTTAGGACCATGGACCTCTACTTAGTGTCCGAGTTTGAAAATTATAACTTTATATTAAAAGGAGTTAGATGGCTTCGAAATTCGAACCACACCACACCTTTTTATTTTATTTTTCATTTTTTTTATTATTAATCCATTTTCTGTTGTTTTACAAAGAAAGATGCACGATTTTACTCATAGATCACCTTACGCATGATAAACGTTCAAGTATATTGTAAAAATAATTTAAAACAGTGGGAAAAAAACCCAAATTTCCTGGATTTTTCCTGTTTTTACCCATTATTCGCTGTTTTCCCTATTTAAAAAAATTATTTCGTACATGTAGGACCCACTAAAATACAGAAAAACACAATAAAAAAATAATATAATGCAAAATTATCAAAAGAAAAAAAAAGAAAATTTTTTGAGAAGTTGCCGCAGCAGGGATTCGAACCCCTGCCCTCTCATCCCTGCCGTGAATTGCTAGTTCAGCGTCTTAACCTCCGGACCACTTGAACACAGGAAGTCTGCCATAATTTCACTTCAAAATCCCTCTCAAGGTCAGCTGTGCAATTGACCTTTGGGGACCCCCACTGCTCCCCCTAATTCACCTATAAAAGTTTCCTCGTACTGTATTGTTAGGACCATGGACCTCTACTTAGTGTCCGAGTTTGAAAATTATAACTTTATATTAAAAGGAGTTAGATGGCTTCGAAATTCGAACCACACCACACATTTTTATTTTTTTTTTTATTTTTTTTTTATTATTAATCCATTTTCTGTTGTTTTACAAAGAAAGATGCACGATTTTACTCATAGATCACCTTACGCATGATAAACGTTCAAGTATATTGTAAAAATAATTTAAAACAGTGGGAAAAAACCCAAATTTCCTGGATTTTTCCTGTTTTTACCCAATATTCGCTGTTTTCACTATTTAAAAAAATTATTTCGTACATGTAGGACCCACTAAAATACAGAAAAACACAATAAAAAAATAATATAATGCAAAATAAGCAAAAGAAAAAAAAAGAAAATTTTTTGAGAAGTTGCCGCAGCAGGGATTCGAACCCCTGCCCTCTCATCCCTGCCGTGAATTGCTAGTCCAGCGTCTTGACCTCCGGACCACTTGAACACAGGAAGTCTGCCACAATTTCACTTCAAAATCCCTCTCAAGGTCAGCTGTGCAATTGACCTTTGGGGACCCCCACAGCTCCCCCTAATTCACCTATAAAAATTTCCTCGTACTGTATTGTTAGGACCATTGACCTCTACTTAGTGTCCGAGTTTGAAAATTATAACTTTATATTAAAAGGAGTTAGATGGCTTCGAAATTCGAACCGCACCACACCCTTTTATTTTATTTTTCATTTTTTTTATTATTAATCCATTTTCTGTTGTTTTACAAAGAAAGATGCACGATTTTACTCATAGATCACCTTACGCATGATAAACGTTCAAGTATATTGTAAAAATAATTTAAAACAGTGGGAAAAAAACCGAAATTTCCTGGATTTTTCCAGTTTTTTCCCATTATTCGCTGTTTTCCCTATTTAAAAAAATTATTTCGTACATGTAGAACCCACTAAAATACAGAAAAACACAATAAAAAAATAATATAATGCAAAATAAGCAAAAGAAAAAAAAAGAAAATTTTTTGAGAAGTTGCCGCAGCAGGGATTCGAACCCCTGCCCTCTCATCCCTGCCGTGAATTGCTAGTTCAGCGTCTTGACCTCCGGACCATTTGAACACAAGAAGTCTGCCATAATTTCACTTCAAAATCCCTCTCAAGGTCAGCTGTGCAATTGACCTTTGGGGACCCCACAGCTCCCCCTAATTCACCTATAAAAGTTTCCTCGTACTGTATTGTTAGGACCATGGACCTCTACTTAGTGTCCGAGTTTGAAAATTATAACTTTATATTAAAAGGAGTTAGATGGCTTCGAAATTCGAACCACACCTCACATTTTTATTTTCTTTTTCTTTTTTTTTTATTATTAATCCATTTTCTGTTGTTTTACAAAGAAAGATGCACGATTTTACTCATAGATCACCTTACGCATGATAAACGTTCAAGTATATTGTAAAAATAATTTAAAACAGTGGGAAAAAAACCCAAATTTCCTGGATTTTTCCAGTTTTTACCCATTATTCGCTGTTTTCCCTATTTAAAAAAATTATTTCGTACATGTAGGACCCACTAAAATACAGAAAAACACAATAAAAAAATAATATAATGCAAAATAAGAAAAAAAAAAGAAAAATTTTTGGGAAGTTGCCGCAGCAGGGAATCGAACCCCTGCCCTCTCATCCCTGCCGTGAATTGCTAGTTCAGCGTCTGGACCTCCGGACCACTTGAACACAGCAAGTCTGCCACAATTTCACTTCAAAATCCCTCTCAAGGTCAGCTGTGCAATTGACCTTTGGGGAACCCCACAGCTCCCCCTAATTCACCTATAAAAATTTCCTCGTACTGTATTGTTAGGACCATTGACCTCTACTTAGTGTCCGAGTTTGAAAATTATAACTTTATATTAAAAGGAGTTAGATGGCTTCGAAATTCGAACCGCACCACACCTTTTTATTTTATTTCTCATTTTTTTTTATTATTAATCCATTTTCTGTTGTTTTACAAAGAAAGATGCACGATTTTACTCATAGATCACCTTACGCATGATAAACGTTCAAGTATATTGTAAAAATAATTTAAAACAGTGGGAAAAAACCCAAATTTCCTGGATTTTTCCTGTTTTTACCCAATATTCGCTGTTTTCACTATTTAAAAAAATTATTTCGTACATGTAGGACCCACTAAAATACAGAAAAACACAATAAAAAAATAATATAATGCAAAATAAGCAAAAGAAAAAAAAAGAAAATTTTTTGAGAAGTTGCCGCAGCAGGGATTCGAACCCCTGCCCTCTCATCCCTGCCGTGAATTGCTAGTCCAGCGTCTTGACCTCCGGACCACTTGAACACAGGAAGTCTGCCACAATTTCACTTCAAAATCCCTTTCAAGGTCAGCTGTGCAATTGACCTTTGGGGACCCCCACAGCTCCCCCTAATTCACCTATAAAAATTTCCTCGTACTGTATTGTTAGGACCATTGACCTCTACTTAGTGTCCGAGTTTGAAAATTATAACTTTATATTAAAAGGAGTTAGATGGCTTCGAAATTCGAACCGCACCACACCCTTTTATTTTATTTTTCATTTTTTTTATTATTAATCCATTTTCTGTTGTTTTACAAAGAAAGATGCACGATTTTACTCATAGATCACCTTACGCATGATAAACGTTCAAGTATATTGTAAAAATAATTTAAAACAGTGGGAAAAAAACCGAAATTTCCTGGATTTTTCCAGTTTTTTCCCATTATTCGCTGTTTTCCCTATTTAAAAAAATTATTTCGTACATGTAGAACCCACTAAAATACAGAAAAACACAATAAAAAAATAATATAATGCAAAATAAGCAAAAGAAAAAAAAAGAAAATTTTTTGAGAAGTTGCCGCAGCAGGGATTCGAACCCCTGCCCTCTCATCCCTGCCGTGAATTGCTAGTTCAGCGTCTTGACCTCCGGACCATTTGAACACAAGAAGTCTGCCATAATTTCACTTCAAAATCCCTCTCAAGGTCAGCTGTGCAATTGACCTTTGGGGACCCCACAGCTCCCCCTAATTCACCTATAAAAGTTTCCTCGTACTGTATTGTTAGGACCATGGACCTCTACTTAGTGTCCGAGTTTGAAAATTATAACTTTATATTAAAAGGAGTTAGATGGCTTCGAAATTCGAACCACACCTCACATTTTTATTTTCTTTTTCTTTTTTTTTTATTATTAATCCATTTTCTGTTGTTTTACAAAGAAAGATGCACGATTTTACTCATAGATCACCTTACGCATGATAAACGTTCAAGTATATTGTAAAAATAATTTAAAACAGTGGGAAAAAAACCCAAATTTCCTGGATTTTTCCAGTTTTTACCCATTATTCGCTGTTTTCCCTATTTAAAAAAATTATTTCGTACATGTAGGACCCACTAAAATACAGAAAAACACAATAAAAAAATAATATAATGCAAAATAAGAAAAAAAAAAGAAAAATTTTTGGGAAGTTGCCGCAGCAGGGAATCGAACCCCTGCCCTCTCATCCCTGCCGTGAATTGCTAGTTCAGCGTCTGGACCTCCGGACCACTTGAACACAGCAAGTCTGCCACAATTTCACTTCAAAATCCCTCTCAAGGTCAGCTGTGCAATTGACCTTTGGGGAACCCCACAGCTCCCCCTAATTCACCTATAAAAATTTCCTCGTACTGTATTGTTAGGACCATTGACCTCTACTTAGTGTCCGAGTTTGAAAATTATAACTTTATATTAAAAGGAGTTAGATGGCTTCGAAATTCGAACCGCACCACACCTTTTTATTTTATTTCTCATTTTTTTTTATTATTAATCCATTTTCTGTTGTTTTACAAAGAAAGATGCACGATTTTACTCATAGATCACCTTACGCATGATAAACGTTCAAGTATATTGTAAAAATAATTTAAAACAGTGGGAAAAAACCCAAATTTCCTGGATTTTTCCTGTTTTTACCCAATATTCGCTGTTTTCACTATTTAAAAAAATTATTTCGTACATGTAGGACCCACTAAAATACAGAAAAACACAATAAAAAAATAATATAATGCAAAATAAGCAAAAGAAAAAAAAAGAAAATTTTTTGAGAAGTTGCCGCAGCAGGGATTCGAACCCCTGCCCTCTCATCCCTGCCGTGAATTGCTAGTCCAGCGTCTTGACCTCCGGACCACTTGAACACAGGAAGTCTGCCACAATTTCACTTCAAAATCCCTCTCAAGGTCAGCTGTGCAATTGACCTTTGGGGACCCCCACAGCTCCCCCTAATTCACCTATAAAAATTTCCTCGTACTGTATTGTTAGGACCATTGACCTCTACTTAGTGTCCGAGTTTGAAAATTATAACTTTATATTAAAAGGAGTTAGATGGCTTCGAAATTCGAACCGCACCACACCCTTTTATTTTATTTTTCATTTTTTTTATTATTAATCCATTTTCTGTTGTTTTACAAAGAAAGATGCACGATTTTACTCATAGATCACCTTACGCATGATAAACGTTCAAGTATATTGTAAAAATAATTTAAAACAGTGGGAAAAAAACCGAAATTTCCTGGATTTTTCCAGTTTTTTCCCATTATTCGCTGTTTTCCCTATTTAAAAAAATTATTTCGTACATGTAGAACCCACTAAAATACAGAAAAACACAATAAAAAAATAATATAATGCAAAATAAGCAAAAGAAAAAAAAAGAAAATTTTTTGAGAAGTTGCCGCAGCAGGGATTCGAACCCCTGCCCTCTCATCCCTGCCGTGAATTGCTAGTTCAGCGTCTTGACCTCCGGACCATTTGAACACAAGAAGTCTGCCATAATTTCACTTCAAAATCCCTCTCAAGGTCAGCTGTGCAATTGACCTTTGGGGACCCCACAGCTCCCCCTAATTCACCTATAAAAGTTTCCTCGTACTGTATTGTTAGGACCATGGACCTCTACTTAGTGTCCGAGTTTGAAAATTATAACTTTATATTAAAAGGAGTTAGATGGCTTCGAAATTCGAACCACACCTCACATTTTTATTTTCTTTTTCTTTTTTTTTTATTATTAATCCATTTTCTGTTGTTTTACAAAGAAAGATGCACGATTTTACTCATAGATCACCTTACGCATGATAAACGTTCAAGTATATTGTAAAAATAATTTAAAACAGTGGGAAAAAAACCCAAATTTCCTGGATTTTTCCAGTTTTTACCCATTATTCGCTGTTTTCCCTATTTAAAAAAATTATTTCGTACATGTAGGACCCACTAAAATACAGAAAAACACAATAAAAAAATAATATAATGCAAAATAAGAAAAAAAAAAGAAAAATTTTTGGGAAGTTGCCGCAGCAGGGAATCGAACCCCTGCCCTCTCATCCCTGCCGTGAATTGCTAGTCCAGCGTCTTGACCTGCGGACCACTTGAACATAGGAAGTCTGCCACAATTTCACTTCAAAATCCCTGTCAAGGTCAGCTGTGCAATCGACCTTTGGGGACCCCCACAGCTCCCCCTATTTCACCTATAAAAATTTCCTCGTACTGTATTGTTAGGACCATTGACCTCTACTTAGTGTCCGAGTTTGAAAATTATAACTTTATATTAAAAGGAGTTAGATGGCTTCGAAATTCGAACCGCACCACACCTTTTTATTTTATTTTTCATTTTTTTTATTATTAATCCATTTTCTGTTGTTTTACAAAGAAAGATGCACGATTTTACTCATAGATCACCTTATGCATGATAAACGTTCAAGTATATTGTAAAAATAATTTAAAACAGTGGGAAAAAAACCCAAATTTCCTGGATTTTTCCTGTTTTTACCCATTATTCGCTGTTTTCCCTATTTGAAAAAATTATTTCGTACATGTAGGACCCACTAAAATACAGAAAAACACAATAAAAAAAAATATAATGCAAAATAAGCAAAAGAAAAAAGAAAATTTTTTGAGAAGTTGCCGCAGCAGGGATTCGAACCCCTGGATTCGAACCCCTGCCGTGAATTGCTAGTCCAGCGTCTTGACCTCCGGACCACTTGAAAATAGGAAGTCTGCCACAATTTCACTTCAAAATCCCTCTCAAGGTCAGCTGTGCAATTGACCTTTGGGGACCCCCACAGCTCCCCCTAATTCACCTATAAAAATTTCCTCGTACTGTATTGTTAGGACCATGGACCTCTACTTAGTGTCCGAGTTTGAAAATTATAACTTTATATTAAAAGGAGTTAGATGGCTTCGAAATTCGAACCACACCACACCTTTTTATTTTATTTTTCATTTTTTTTATTATTAATCCATTTTCTGCTGTTTTACAAAGAAAGATGCACGATTTTACTCATAGATCGCCTTACGCATGATAAACGTTCAAGTATATTGTAAAAATAATTTAAAACAGTGGGAAAAAGACCCAAATTTCCTGGATTTTTCCTGTTTTTACCCATTATTCGCTGTTTTCCCTATTTAAAAAAATTATTTCGTACATGTAGGACCCACTAAAATACAGAAAAACACAATAAAAAAATAATATAATGCAAAATAAGCAAAAGAAAAAAAAAGAAAAATTTTTGAGAAGTTGCCGCAGCAGGGAATCGAACCCCAGCCCTCTCATCCCTGCCGTGAATTGCTAGTCGAGCGTCTTGACCTCCGGACCACTTGAACATAGGAAGTCTGCCACAATTTCACTTCAAAATCCCTCTCAAGGTCAGCTGTGCAATTGACCTTTGGGGACCCCCACAGCTCCCCCTAATTCACCTATAAAAATTTCCTCGTACTGTATTGTTAGGACCATGGACCTCTACTTAGTGTCCGAGTTTGAAAATTATAACTTTATATTAAAAGGAGTTAGATGGCTTCGAAATTCGAACCACACCACACCTTTTTATTTTATTTTTCATTTTTTTTATTATTAATCCATTTTCTGTTGTTTTACAAAGAAAGATGCACGATTTTACTCATAGATCACCTTACGCATGATAAACGTTCAAGTATATTGTAAAAATAATTTAAAACAGTGGGAAAAAAACCCAAATTTCCTGGATTTTTCCTGTTTTTACCCATTATTCGCTGTTTTCCCTATTTAAAAAAATTATTTCGTACATGTAGGACCCACTAAAATACAGAAAAACACAATAAAAAAATAATATAATGCAAAATTATCAAAAGAAAAAAAAAGAAAATTTTTTGAGAAGTTGCCGCAGCAGGGATTCGAACCCCTGCCCTCTCATCCCTGCCGTGAATTGCTAGTTCAGCGTCTTAACCTCCGGACCACTTGAACACAGGAAGTCTGCCATAATTTCACTTCAAAATCCCTCTCAAGGTCAGCTGTGCAATTGACCTTTGGGGACCCCCACTGCTCCCCCTAATTCACCTATAAAAGTTTCCTCGTACTGTATTGTTAGGACCATGGACCTCTACTTAGTGTCCGAGTTTGAAAATTATAACTTTATATTAAAAGGAGTTAGATGGCTTCGAAATTCGAACCACACCACACCTTTTTATTTTATTTTTCATTTTTTTTATTATTAATCCATTTTCTGCTGTTTTACAAAGAAAGATGCACGATTTTACTCATAGATCGCCTTACGCATGATAAACGTTCAAGTATATTGTAAAAATAATTTAAAACAGTGGGAAAAAGACCCAAATTTCCTGGATTTTTCCTGTTTTTACCCATTATTCGCTGTTTTCCCTATTTAAAAAAATTATTTCGTACATGTAGGACCCACTAAAATACAGAAAAACACAATAAAAAAATAATATAATGCAAAATAAGCAAAAGAAAAAAAAAGAAAAATTTTTGAGAAGTTGCCGCAGCAGGGAATCGAACCCCAGCCCTCTCATCCCTGCCGTGAATTGCTAGTCGAGCGTCTTGACCTCCGGACCACTTGAACATAGGAAGTCTGCCACAATTTCACTTCAAAATAACTCTCAAGGTCAGCTGTGCAATTGACCTTTGGGGACCCCCACAGCTCCCCCTAATTCACCTATAAAAATTTCCTCGTACTGTATTGTTAGGACCATGGACCTCTACTTAGTGTCCGAGTTTGAAAATTATAACTTTATATTAAAAGGAGTTAGATGGCTTCGAAATTCGAACCACACCACACCTTTTTATTTTATTTTTCATTTTTTTTATTATTAATCCATTTTCTGTTGTTTTACAAAGAAAGATGCACGATTTTACTCATAGATCACCTTACGCATGATAAACGTTCAAGTATATTGTAAAAATAATTTAAAACAGTGGGAAAAAAACCCAAATTTCCTGGATTTTTCCTGTTTTTACCCATTATTCGCTGTTTTCCCTATTTAAAAAAATTATTTCGTACATGTAGGACCCACTAAAATACAGAAAAACACAATAAAAAAATAATATAATGCAAAATTATCAAAAGAAAAAAAAAGAAAATTTTTTGAGAAGTTGCCGCAGCAGGGATTCGAACCCCTGCCCTCTCATCCCTGCCGTGAATTGCTAGTTCAGCGTCTTAACCTCCGGACCACTTGAACACAGGAAGTCTGCCATAATTTCACTTCAAAATCCCTCTCAAGGTCAGCTGTGCAATTGACCTTTGGGGACCCCCACTGCTCCCCCTAATTCACCTATAAAAGTTTCCTCGTACTGTATTGTTAGGACCATGGACCTCTACTTAGTGTCCGAGTTTGAAAATTATAACTTTATATTAAAAGGAGTTAGATGGCTTCGAAATTCGAACCACACCACACATTTTTATTTTTTTTTTTATTTTTTTTTTATTATTAATCCATTTTCTGTTGTTTTACAAAGAAAGATGCACGATTTTACTCATAGATCACCTTACGCATGATAAACGTTCAAGTATATTGTAAAAATAATTTGAAACAGTGGGAAAAAAACCCAAATTTCCTGGATTTTTCCAGTTTTTTCCCATTATTCGCTGTTTTCCCTATTTAAAAAAATTATTTCGTACATGTAGGACCCACTAAAATACAGAAAAACACAATAAAAAAATAATATAATGCAAAATAAGCAAAAGAAAAAAAAAGAAAATTTTTTGAGAAGTTGCCGCAGCAGGGATTCGAACCCCTGCCCTCTCATCCCTGCCGTGAATTGCTAGTTCAGCGTCTGGACCTCCGGACCACTTGAACACAGCAAGTCTGCCACAATTTCACTTCAAAATCCCTCTCAAGGTCAGCTGTGCAATTGACCTTTGGGGAACCCCACAGCTCCCCCTAATTCACCTATAAAAATTTCCTCGTACTGTATTGTTAGGACCATTGACCTCTACTTAGTGTCCAAGTTTGAAAATTATAACTTTATATTAAAAGGAGTTAGATGGCTTCGAAATTCGAACCGCACCACAACTTTTTATTTTATTTCTCATTTTTTTTTATTATTAATCCATTTTCTGTTGTTTTACAAAGAAAGATGCACGATTTTACTCATAGATCACCTTACGCATGATAAACGTTCAAGTATATTGTAAAAATAATTTAAAACAGTGGGAAAAAACCCAAATTTCCTGGATTTTTCCTGTTTTTACCCAATATTCGCTGTTTTCACTATTTAAAAAAATTATTTCGTACATGTAGGACCCACTAAAATACAGAAAAACACAATAAAAAAATAATATAATGCAAAATAAGCAAAAGAAAAAAAAAGAAAATTTTTTGAGAAGTTGCCGCAGCAGGGATTCGAACCCCTGCCCTCTCATCCCTGCCGTGAATTGCTAGTCCAGCGTCTTGACCTCCGGACCACTTGAACACAGGAAGTCTGCCACAATTTCACTTCAAAATCCCTCTCAAGGTCAGCTGTGCAATTGACCTTTGGGGACCCCCACAGCTCCCCCTAATTCACCTATAAAAATTTCCTCGTACTGTATTGTTAGGACCATTGACCTCTACTTAGTGTCCGAGTTTGAAAATTATAACTTTATATTAAAAGGAGTTAGATGGCTTCGAAATTCGAACCGCACCACACCCTTTTATTTTATTTTTCATTTTTTTTATTATTAATCCATTTTCTGTTGTTTTACAAAGAAAGATGCACGATTTTACTCATAGATCACCTTACGCATGATAAACGTTCAAGTATATTGTAAAAATAATTTAAAACAGTGGGAAAAAAACCGAAATTTCCTGGATTTTTCCAGTTTTTTCCCATTATTCGCTGTTTTCCCTATTTAAAAAAATTATTTCGTACATGTAGAACCCACTAAAATACAGAAAAACACAATAAAAAAATAATATAATGCAAAATAAGCAAATGAAAAAAAAAGAAAATTTTTTGAGAAGTTGCCGCAGCAGGGATTCGAACCCCTGCCCTCTCATCCCTGCCGTGAATTGCTAGTTCAGCGTCTTGACCTCCGGACCACTTGAACACAAGAAGTCTGCCATAATTTCACTTCAAAATCCCTCTCAAGGTCAGCTGAGCAATTGACCTTTGGGGATCCCACAGCTCCCCCTAATTCACCTATAAAAGTTTCCTCGTACTGTATTGTTAGGACCATGGAACTCTACTTAGTGTCCGAGTTTGAAAATTATAACTTTATATTAAAGGAGTTAGATGGCTTCGAAATTCGAACCACACCACACATTTTTATTTTCTTCTTCTTTTTTTTTTTATTATTAATCCATTTTCTGTTGTTTTACAAAGAAAGATGCACGATTTTACTCATAGATCACCTTACGCATGATAAACGTTCAAGTATATTGTAAAAATAATTTAAAACAGTGGGAAAAAAACCCAAATTTCCTGGATTTTTCCTGTTTTTACCCATTATTCGCTGTTTTCCCTATTTATAAAAATTATTTCGTACATGTAGGACTCACTAAAATACAGAAAAACACAATAAAAAAATAATATAATGCAAAATAAGCAAAAGAAAAAAAAAGAAAATTTTTTGAGGAGTTGCCGCAGCAGGGATTTGAACCCCTGCCCTCTCATCCCTGCCGTGAATTGCTAGTCCAGCGTCTTGACCTGCGGACCACTTGAACACAGCAAGTCTGCCACAATTTCACTTCAAAATCCCTCTCAAGGTCAGCTGTGCAATTGACCTTTGGGGACCGCCACAGCTCCCCCTAATTCACCTATAAAAATTTCCTCGTTCTGTATTGTTAGGACCATTGACCTCTACTTAGTGTCCGAGTTTGAAAATTATAACTTTATATTAAAAGGATTTAGATGGCTTCGAAATTCGAACCGCACCACACCTTTTTATTTTATTTTTCATTTTTTTTATTATTAATCCATTTTCTGTTGTTTTACAAAGAAAGATGCACGATTTTACTCATAGATCACCTAATGCATGATAAACGTTCAAGTATATTGTAAAAATAATTTAAAACAGTGGGGAAAAAAACCGAAATTTCCTGGATTTTTCCAGTTTTTACCCATTATTCGCTGTTTTCCCTATTTAAAAAAATTATTTCGTACATGTAGGACCCACTAAAATACAGAAAAACACAATAAAAAAATAATATAATGCAAAATAAGAAATAAAAAAAGAAAAATTTTTGGGAAGTTGCCGCAGCAGGGAATCGAACCCCTGCCCTCTCATCCCTGCCGTGAATTGCTAGTCCAGCGTCTTGACCTCCGGACCACTTGAACATAGGAAGTCTTCCACAATTTCACTTCAAAATCCCTCTCAAGGTCAGCTGTGCAATTGACCTTTGGGGACCCCCACAGCTCCCCCTAATTCACCTATAAAAATTTCCTCGTACTGTATTGTTAGGACCATTGACCTCTACTTAGTGTCCGAGTTTGAAAATTATAACTTTATATTAAAAGGAGTTAGATGGCTTCGAAATTCGAACCGCACCACACCTTTTTATTTTATTTTTCATTTTTTTTATTATTAATCCATTTTCTGTTGTTTTACAAAGAAAGATGCACGATTTTACTCATAGATCACCTTACGCATGATAAACGTTCAAGTATATTGTAAAAATAATTTAAAACAGTGGGAAAAAAACCGAAATTTCCTGGATTTTTCCAGTTTTTTCCCATTATTCGCTGTTTTCGCTATTTAAAAAAATTATTTCGTACATGTAGAACCCACTAAAATACAGAAAAACACAATAAAAAAATAATATAATGCAAAATAAGCAAAAGAAAAATTTTTGAAAAGTTGCCGCAGCAGGGATTCGAACCCCTGCCGTGAATTGCTTGTCCAGCGTCTTGACCTCCGGACCACTTGAACACAGGAAGTCTGCCACAATTTCACTTCAAAATCCCTCTCAAGGTCAGCTGTGCAATTGACCTTTGGGGACCCCCTCAGCTCCCCCTAATTCACCTATAAAAATTTCCTCGTACTGTATTGTTAGGACCATGGACCTCTACTTAGTGTCCGAGTTTGAAAATTATAACTTTATATTAAAAGGAGTTGGATGGCTTCGAAATTCGAACCGCACCACACCTTTTATTTTATTTTTCATTTTTTTTATTATTAATCCATTTTCTGTTGTTTTACAAAGAAAGATGCACGATTTTACTCATAGATCACCTTACGCATGATAAACATTCAAGTATATTGTAAAAATAATTTAAAACAGTGGGAAAAAAACCGAAATTTCCTGGATTTTTCCTGTTTTTACCCATTATTCGCTGTTTTCCCTATTTATAAAAATTATTTCGTACATGTAGGACTCACTAAAATACAGAAAAACACAATAAAAAAATAATATAATGCAAAATAAGCAAAAGAAAAAAAAAGAAAATTTTATGAGGAGTTGCCGCAGCAGGGATTCGAACCCCTGCCCTCTCATCCCTGCCGTGAATTGCTAGTCCAGCGTCTTGACCTGCGGACCACTTGAACACAGCAAGTCTGCCACAATTTCACTTCAAAATCCCTCTCAAGGTCAGCTGTGCAATTGACCTTTGGGGACCGCCACAGCTCCCCCTAATTCACCTATAAAAATTTCCTCGTTCTGTATTGTTAGGACCATTAACCTCTACTTAGTGTCCGAGTTTGAAAATTATAACTTTATATTAAAAGGATTTAGATGGCTTCGAAATTCGAACCGCACCACACCTTTTTATTTTATTTTTCATTTTTTTTATTATTAATCCATTTTCTGTTGTTTTACAAAGAAAGATGCACGATTTTACTCATAGATCACCTAATGCATGATAAACGTTCAAGTATATTGTAAAAATAATTTAAAACAGTGGGGAAAAAAACCGAAATTTCCTGGATTTTTCCAGTTTTTACCCATTATTCGCTGTTTTCACTATTTAAAAAAATTATTTCGTACATGTAGGACCCACTAAAATACAGAAAAACACAATAAAAAAATAATATAATGCAAAATAAGAAATAAAAAAAGAAAAATTTTTGGGAAGTTGCCGCAGCAGGGAATCGAACCCCTGCCCTCTCATCCCTGCCGTGAATTGCTAGTCCAGCGTCTTGACCTCCGGACCACTTGAACATAGGAAGTCTTCCACAATTTCACTTCAAAATCCCTCTCAAGGTCAGCTGTGCAATTGACCTTTGGGGACCCCCACAGCTCCCCCTAATTCACCTATAAAAATTTCCTCGTACTGTATTGTTAGGACCATTGATCTCTACTTAGTGTCCGAGTTTGAAAATTATAACTTTATATTAAAAGGAGTTAGATGGCTTCGAAATTCGAACCGCACCACACCTTTTTATTTTATTTTTCATTTTTTTTATTATTAATCCATTTTCTGTTGTTTTACAAAGAAAGATGCACGATTTTACTCATAGATCACCTTACGCATGATAAACGTTCAAGTATATTTTAAAAATAATTTAAAACAGTGGGAAAAAAAACGAAATTTCCTGGATTTTTCCAGTTTTTTTCCCATTATTCGCTGTTTTCGCTATTTAAAAAAATTATTTCGTACATGTAGAACCCACTAAAATACAGAAAAACACAATAAAAAAATAATATAATGCAAAATAAGCAAAAGAAAAATTTTTGAAAAGTTGTCGCAGCAGGGATTCGAACCCCTGCCGTGAATTGCTTGTCCAGCGTCTTGACCTCCGGACCACTTGAACACAGGAAGTCTGCCACAATTTCACTTCAAAATCCCTCTCAAGGTCAGCTGTGCAATTGACCTTTGGGGACCCTCACAGCTCCCCCTAATTCACCTATAAAAATTTCCTCGTACTGTATTGTTAGGACCATGGACCTCTACTTAGTGTCCGAGTTTGAAAATTATAACTTTATATTAAAAGGAGTTAGATGGCTTCGAAATTCGAACCGCACCACACCTTTTATTTTATTTTTCATTTTTTTTATTATTAATCCATTTTCTGTTGTTTTACAAAGAAAGATGCACGATTTTACTCATAGATCACCTTACGCATGATAAACATTCAAGTATATTGTAAAAATAATTTAAAACAGTGGGAAAAAAACCCAAATTTCCTGGATTTTTCCTGTTTTTACCCATTATTCGCTGTTTTCCCTATTTAAAAAAATTATTTCGTACATGTAGGACTCACTAAAATACAGAAAAACACAATAAAAAAATAATATAATGCAAAATAAGCAAAAGAAAAAAAAAGAAAATTTTTTGAGAAGTTGCCGCAGCAGGGATTCGAACCCCTGCCCTCACATCCCTGCCGTGAATTGCTAGTCCAGCGTCTTGACCTCCGGACCACTTGAACACAGCAAGTCTGCCACAATTTCACTTCAAAATCCCTCTCAAGGTCAGCTGTGCAATTGACCTTTGGGGACCGCCACAGCTCCCCCTAATTCACCTATAAAAATTTCCTCGTTCTGTATTGTTAGGACCATTGACCTCTACTTAGTGTCCGAGTTTGAAAATTATAACTTTATATTAAAAGGATTTAGATGGCTTCGAAATTCGAACCGCACCACACCTTTTTATTTTATTTTTCATTTTTTTTATTATTAATCCATTTTCTGTTGTTTTACAAAGAAAGATGCACGATTTTACTCATAGATCACCTAATGCATGATAAACGTTCAAGTATATTGTAAAAATAATTTAAAACAGTGGGGAAAAAAACCGAAATTTCCTGGATTTTTCCAGTTTTTACCCATTATTCGCTGTTTTCCCTATTTAAAAAAATTATTTCGTACATGTAGGACCCACTAAAATACAGAAAAACACAATAAAAAAATAATATAATGCAAAATAAGAAATAAAAAAAGAAAAATTTTTGGGAAGTTGCCGCAGCAGGGAATAGAACCCCTGCCCTCTCATCCCTGCCGTGAATTGCTAGTCCAGCGTCTTGACCTCCGGACCACTTGAACATAGGAAGTCTTCCACAATTTCACTTCAAAATCCCTCTCAAGGTCAGCTGTGCAATTGACCTTTGGGGACCCCCACAGCTCCCCCTAATTCACCTATAAAAATTTCCTCGTACTGTATTGTTAGGACCATTGACCTCTACTTAGTGTCCGAGTTTGAAAATTATAACTTTAAATTAAAAGGAGTTAGATGGCTTCGAAATTCGAACCGCACCACACCTTTTTATTTTATTTTTCATTTTTTTTATTATTAATCCATTTTCTGTTGTTTTACAAAGAAAGATGCACGATTTTACTCATAGATCACCTTACGCATGATAAACGTTCAAGTATATTTTAAAAATAATTTAAAACAGTGGGAAAAAAACCGAAATTTCCTGGATTTTTCCAGTTTTTTTCCCATTATTCGCTGTTTTCGCTATTTAAAAAAATTATTTCGTACATGTAGAACCCACTAAAATACAGAAAAACACAATAAAAAAATAATATAATGCAAAATAAGCAAAAGAAAATTTTTTGAAAAGTTGTCGCAGCAGGGATTCGAACCCCTGCCGTGAATTGCTTGTCCAGCGTCTTGACCTCCGGACCACTTGAACACAGGAAGTCTGCCACAATTTCACTTCAAAATCCCTCTCAAGGTCAGCTGTGCAATTGACCTTTGGGGACCCTCACAGCTCCCCCTAATTCACCTATAAAAATTTCCTCGTACTGTATTGTTAGGACCATGGACCTCTACTTAGTGTCCGAGTTTGAAAATTATAACTTTATATTAAAAGGAGTTAGATGGCTTCGAAATTCGAACCGCACCACACCTTTTATTTTATTTTTCATTTTTTTTATTATTAATCCATTTTCTGTTGTTTTACAAAGAAAGATGCACGATTTTACTCATAGATCACCTTACGCATGATAAACATTCAAGTATATTGTAAAAATAATTTAAAACAGTGGGAAAAAAACCCAAATTTCCTGGATTTTTCCTGTTTTTACCCATTATTCGCTGTTTTCCCTATTTATAAAAATTATTTCGTACATGTAGGACTCACTAAAATACAGAAAAACACAATAAAAAAATAATATAATGCAAAATAAGCAAAAGAAAAAAAAAGAAAATTTTTTGAGAAGTTGCCGCAGCAGGGATTCGAACCCCTGCCCTCACATCCCTGCCGTGAATTGCTAGTCCAGCGTCTTGACCTCCGGACCACTTGAACACAGCAAGTCTGCCACAATTTCACTTCAAAATCCCTCTCAAGGTCAGCTGTGCAATTGACCTTTGGGGACCGCCACAGCTCCCCCTAATTCACCTATAAAAATTTCCTCGTACTGTATTGTTAGGACCATTGACCTCTACTTAGTGTCCGAGTTTGAAAATTATAACTTTATATTAAAAGGATTTAGATGGCTTCGAAATTCGAACCGCACCACACCTTTTTATTTTATTTTTCATTTTTTTTATTATTAATCCATTTTCTGTTGTTTTACAAAGAAAGATGCACGATTTTACTCATAGATCACCTTATGCATGATAAACGTTCAAGTATATTGTAAAAATAATTTAAAACAGTGGGGAAAAAAACCGAAATTTCCTGGATTTTTCCAGTTTTTACCCATTATTCGCTGTTTTCCCTATTTAAAAAAATTATTTTGTACATGTAGGACCCACTAAAATACAGAAAAACACAATAAAAAAATAATATAATGCAAAATAAGAAATAAAAAAAGAAAAATTTTTGGGAAGTTGCCGCAGCAGGGAATCGAACCCCTGCCCTCTCATCCCTGCCGTGAATTGCTAGTCCAGCGTCTTGACCTCCGGACCACTTGAACATAGGAAGTCTTCCACAATTTCACTTCAAAATCCCTCTCAAGGTCAGCTGTGCAATTGACCTTTGGGGACCCCCACAGCTCCCAATAATTCACCTATAAAAATTTCCTCGTACTGTATTGTTAGGACCATGGACCTCTACTTAGTGTCCGAGTTTGAAAATTATAACTTTATATTAAAAGGAGTTAGATGGCTTCGAAATTCGAACCGCACCACACCTTTTTATTTTATTTCTCATTTTTTTTTATTATTAATCCATTTTCTGTTGTTTTACAAAGAAAGATGCACGATTTTACTCATAGATCACCTTACGCATGATAAACGTTCAAGTATATTGTAAAAATAATTTAAAACAGTGGGAAAAAACCCAAATTTCCTGGATTTTTCCTGTTTTTACCCAATATTCGCTGTTTTCACTATTTAAAAAAATTATTTCGTACATGTAGGACCCACTAAAATACAGAAAAACACAATAAAAAAATAATATAATGCAAAATAAGCAAAAGAAAAAAAAAGAAAATTTTTTGAGAAGTTGCCGCAGCAGGGATTCGAACCCCTGCCCTCTCATCCCTGCCGTGAATTGTTAGTCCAGCGTCTTGACCTCCGGACCACTTGAACACAGGAAGTCTGCCACAATTTCACTTCAAAATCCCTCTCAAGGTCAGCTGTGCAATTGACCTTTGGGGACCCCCACAGCTCCCCCTAATTCACCTATAAAAATTTCCTCGTGCTGTATTGTTAGGACCATTGACCTCTACTTAGTGTCCGAGTTTGAAAATTATAACTTTATATTAAAAGGAGTTAGATGGCTTTGAAATTCGAACCGCACCACACCTTTTTATTTTATTTTTCATTTTTTTTTATTATTAATCCATTTTCTGTTGTTTTACAAAGAAAGATGCACGATTTTACTCATAGATCACCTTACGCATGATAAACGTTCAAGTATATTGTAAAAATAATTTAAAACAGTGGGGAAAAAAACCGAAATTTCCTGGATTTTTCCAGTTTTTACCCATTATTCGCTGTTTTCCCTATTTAAAAAAATTATTTTGTACATGTAGGACCCACTAAAATACAGAAAAACACAATAAAAAAATAATATAATGCAAAATAAGCAAAAGAAAAAAAAAGAAAATTTTTTGAGAAGTTGCCGCAGCAGGGATTCGAACCCCTGCCCTCTCATCCCTGCCGTGAATTGTTAGTCCAGCGTCTTGACCTCCGGACCATTTGAACACAGGAAGTCTGCCACAATTTCACTTCAAAATCCCTCTCAAGGTCAGCTGTGCAATTGACCTTTGGGGACCCCCACAGCTCCCCCTAATTCACCTATAAAAATTTCCTCGTGCTGTATTGTTAGGACCATTGACCTCTACTTAGTGTCCGAGTTTGAAAATTATAACTTTATATTAAAAGGAGTTAGATGGCTTTGAAATTCGAACCGCACCACACCTTTTTATTTTATTTTTCATTTTTTATTATTATTAATCCATTTTCTGTTGTTTTACAAAGAAAGATGCACGATTTTACTCATAGATCACCTTACGCATGATAAACGTTCAAGTATATTGTAAAAATAATTTAAAACAGTGGGGAAAAAAACCGAAATTTCCTGGATTTTTCCAGTTTTTACCCATTATTCGCTGTTTTCCCTATTTAAAAAAATTATTTTGTACATGTAGGACCCACTAAAATACAGAAAAACACAATAAAAAAATAATATAATGCAAAATAAGAAATAAAAAAAGAAAAATTTTTGGGAAGTTGCCGCAGCAGGGAATCGAACCCCTGCCCTCTCATCCCTGCCGTGAATTGCTAGTCCAGCGTCTTGACCTCCGGACCACTTGAACACAGGAAGTCTGCCACAATTTCACTTCAAAATCCCTCTCAAGGTCAGCTGTGCAATTGACCTTTGGGGACCCCCACAGCTCCCCCTAATTCACCTATAAAAATTTCCTCGTGCTGTATTGTTAGGACCATTGACCTCTACTTAGTGTCCGAGTTTGAAAATTATAACTTTATATTAAAAGGAGTTAGATGGCTTTGAAATTCGAACCGCACCACACCTTTTTATTTTATTTTTCATTTTTTTTATTATTAATCCATTTTCTGTTGTTTTACAAAGAAAGATGCACGATTTTACTCATAGATCACCTTACGCATGATAAACGTTCAAGTATATTGTAAAAATAATTTAAAACAGTGGGAAAAAAACCCAAATTTCCTGGATTTTTCCTGTTTTTACCCATTATTCGCTGTTTTCCCTATTTATAAAAATTATTTCGTACATGTAGGACTCACTAAAATACAGAAAAACACAATAAAAAAATAATATAATGCAAAATAAGCAAAAGAAAAAAAAAGAAAATTTTTTGAGAAGTTGTCGCAGCAGGGATTCGAACCCCTGCCCTCTCATCCATGCCGTGAATTGCTAGTCCAGCGTCTTGACCTCCGGACCACTTGAACACAGCAAGTCTGCCACAATTTCACTTCAAAATCCCTCTCAAGGTCAGCTGTGCAATTGACCTTTGGGGACCGCCACAGCTCCCCCTAATTCACCTATAAAAATTTCCTCGTACTGTATTGTTAGGACCATTGACCTCTACTTAGTGTCCGAGTTTGAAAATTATAACTTTATATTAAAAGGATTTAGATGGCTTCGAAATTCGAACCGCACCACACCTTTTTATTTTATTTTTCATTTTTTTTATTATTAATCCATTTTCTGTTGTTTTACAAAGAAAGATGCACGATTTTACTCATAGATCACCTTACGCATGATAAACGTTCAAGTATATTGTAAAAATAATTTAAAACAGTGGGGAAAAAAGCCGAAATTTCCTGGATTTTTCCAGTTTTTACCCATTATTCGCTGTTTTCCCTATTTAAAAAAATTATTTCGTACATGTAGAACCCACTAAAATACAGAAAAACACAATAAAAAAATAATATAATGCAAAATAAGCAAAAGAAAAATTTTTGAAAAATTGCCGCAGCAGGGATTCGAACCCCTGCCGTGAATTGCTTGTCCAGCGTCTTGACCTCCGGACAACTTGAACACAGGAAGTCTGCCACAATTTCACTTCAAAATCCCTCTCAAGGTCAGCTGTGCAATTGACCTTTGGGGACCCCCACAGCTCCCCCTAATTCACCTATAAAAATTTCCTCGTACTGTATTGTTAGGACCATGGACCTCTACTTAGTGTCCGAGTTTGAAAATTATAACTTTATATTAAAAGGAGTTAGATGGCTTCGAAATTCGAACCACACCACACCTTTTTATTTTATTTTTCATTTTTTTTATTATTAATCCATTTTCTGCTGTTTTACAAAGAAAGATGCACGATTTTAGTCATAGATCACCTTACGCATGATAAACGTTCAAGTATATTGTAAAAATAATTTAAAACAGTGGGAAAAAAACCCAAATTTCCTGGATTTTTCCTGTTTTTACCCATTATTCGCTGTTTTCCCTATTTAAAAAAATTATTTCGTACATGTAGGAGTCTGCCATAATTTCACTTCAAAATCCCTCTCAAGGTCAGCTGTGCAATTGACCTTTGGGGACCCCCACAGCTCCCCCTAATTCACCAATAAAAATTTCCTCGTACTGTATTGTTAGTACCATGGACCTCTACTTAGTGTCCGAGTTTGAAAATTATAACTTTATATAAAAAGGAGTTAGATGGCTTCGAAATTCGAACCGCACCACACCTTTTTATTTTATTTTTCATTTTTTTTATTATTAATCCATTTTCTGTTGTTTTACAAAGAAAGATGCACGATTTTACTCATAGATCACCTTACGCATGATAAACGTTCAAGTATATTGTAAAAATAATTTAAAACAGTGGGAAAAAAACACAAATTTCCTGGATTTTTCCTGTTTTTACCCATTATTCGCTGTTTTCCCTATTTAAAAAAATTATTTCGTACATGTAGGACCCACTAAAATACAGAAAAACACAATAAAAAAATAATATAATGCAAAATAAGCAAAAGAAAAATTTTTGAGAAGTTGCCGCAACAGGGATTCGAACCCCTGCCGTGAATTGCTAGTCCAGCGTCTTGACCTCCGGACCACTTGAACACAGGAAGTCTGCCACAATTTCACTTCAAAATCCCTCTCAAGGTCAGCTGTGCAATTGACCTTTGGGGACCCCCACAGCTCCCCCTAATTCACCTATAAAAATTTCCTCGTACTGTATTGTTAGGACCATGGACCTCTACTTAGTGTCCGAGTTTGAAAATTATAACTTTATATTAAAAGGAGTTAGATGGCTTCGAAATTCGAACCACACCACACCTTTTTATTTTATTTTTCATTTTTTTTATTATTAATCCATTTTCTGCTGTTTTACAAAGAAAGATGCACTATTTTACTCATAGATCGCCTTACGCATGATAAACGTTCAAGTATATTGTAAAAATAATTTAAAACAGTGGGAAAAAAACCCAAATTTCCTGGATTTTTCCTGATTTTACCCATTATTCGCTGTTTTCCCTATTTAAAAAAATTATTTCGTACATGTAGGACCCACTAAAATACAGAAAAACACAATAAAAAAATTATATAATGCAAAATAAGCAAAAGAAAAAAAAAGAAAAATTCTTGAGAAGTTGCCGCAGCAGGGAATCGAACCCCTGCCCTCTCATCCCTGCCGTGAATTGCTAGTCGAGCGTCTTGACCTCCGGACCACTTGAACATTGGAAGTCTGCCACAATTTCACTTCAAAATCCCTCTCAAGGTCAGCTGTGCAATTGACCTTTGGGGACCCCCATAGCTCCCCCTAATTCACCTATAAAAATTTCCTCGTACTGTATTGTTAGGACCATGGACCTCTACTTAGTGTCCGAGTTTGAAAATTGTAACTTTATATTAAAAGGAGTTAGATGACTTCGAAATTCGAACCACACCACACCTTTTTATTTTATTTTTCATTTTTTTTATTATTAATCCATTTTCTGCTGTTTTACAAAGAAAGATGCACGATTTTACTCATAGATCACCTTACGCATGATAAACGTTCAAGTATATTGTAAAAATAATTTAAAACAGTGGGAAAAAAACCCAAATTTCCTGGATTTTTCCTGTTTTTACCCATTATTCGCTGTTTTCCCTATTTAAAAAAATTATTTCGTACATGTAGGAGTCTGCCATAATTTCACTTCAAAATCCCTCTCAAGGTCAGCTGTGCAATTGACCTTTGGGGACCCCCACAGCTCCCCCTAATTCACCTATAAAAATTTCCTCGTACTGTATTGTTAGGACCATGGACCTCTACTTAGTGTCCGAGTTTGAAAATTATAACTTTATATAAAAAGGAGTTAGATGGCTTCGAAATTCGAACCGCACCACACCTTTTTATTTTATTTTTCATTTTTTTAATTATTAATCCATTTTCTGTTGTTTTACAAAGAAAGATGCACTATTTTACTCATAGATCACCTTACGCATGATAAACATTCAAGTATATTGAAAAAATAATTTAAAACAGTGGGAAAAAAACCCAAATTTCCTGGATTTTTCCTGTTTTCACCCATTATTCGCTGTTTTCCCTATTTAAAAAAATTATTTCGTACATGTAGGACCTACTAAAATACAGAAAAACACAATAAAAAAATAATATAATGCAAAATAAGCAAAAGAAAAAAAAAGAAAATTTTTTGAGAAGTTGTCGCAGCAGGAATTCGAACCCCTGCCCTCTCATCCATGCCGTGAATTGCTAGTCCAGCGTCTTGACCTCCGGACCACTTGAACACAGCAAGTCTGCCACAATTTCACTTCAAAATCCCTCTCAAGGTCAGCTGTGCAATTGACCTTTGGGGACCGCCACAGCTCCCCCTAATTCACCTATAAAAATTTCCTCGTACTGTATTGTTAGGACCATTGACCTCTACTTAGTGTCCGAGTTTGAAAATTATAACTTTATATTAAAAGGATTTAGATGGCTTCGAAATTCGAACCGCACCACACCTTTTTATTTTATTTTTCATTTTTTTTATTATTAATCCATTTTCTGTTGTTTTACAAAGAAAGATGCACGATTTTACTCATAGATCACCTTACGCATGATAAACGTTCAAGTATATTGTAAAAATAATTTAAAACAGTGGGGAAAAAAGCCGAAATTTCCTGGATTTTTCCAGTTTTTACCCATTATTCGCTGTTTTCCCTATTTAAAAAAATTATTTCGTACATGTAGGACCCACTAAAATACAGAAAAACACAATAAAAAAATAATATAATGCAAAATAAGCAAAAGAAAAATTTTTGAGAAGTTGCCGCAGCAGGGATTCGAACCCCTGCCGTGAATTGCTAGTCCAGCGTCTTGACCTCCGGACCACTTGAACACAGGAAGTCTGCCACAATTTCACTTCAAAATCCCTCTCAAGGTCAGCTGTGCAATTGACCTTTGGGGACCCCCACAGCTCCCCCTAATTCACCTATAAAAATTTCCTCGTACTGTATTGTTAGGACCATGGACCTCTACTTAGTGTCCGAGTTTGAAAATTATAACTTTATATTAAAAGGAGTTAGATGGCTTCGAAATTCGAACCACACCACACCTTTTTATTTTATTTTTCATTTTTTTTTATTATTAATCTATTTTCTGCTGTTTTACAAAGAAAGATGCACGATTTTACTCATAGATCGCCTTACGCATGATAAACGTTCAAGTATATTGTAAAAATAATTTAAAACAGTGGGAAAAAAACCCAAATTTCCTGGATTTTTCCTGATTTTACCCATTATTCGCTGTTTTCCCTATTTAAAAAAATTATTTCGTACATGTAGGACCCACTAAAATACAGAAAAACACAATAAAAAAATTATATAATGCAAAATAAGCAAAAGAAAAAAAAAGAAAAATTTTTGAGAAGTTTCCGCAGCAGGGAATTGAACCCCTGCCCTCTCATCCCTGCCGTGAATTGCTAGTCGAGCGTCTTGACCTCCGGACCACTTGAACATTGGAAGTCTGCCACAATTTCACTTCAAAATCCCTCTCAAGGTCAGCTGTGCAATTGACCTTTGGGGACCCCCACAGCTCCCCCTAATTCACCTATAAAAATTTCCTCGTTCTGCATTGTTAGGACCATGGACCTCTACTTAGTGTCCGAGTTTGAAAATTATAACTTTATATAAAAAGGAGTTAGATGGCTTCGAAATTCGAACCGCACCACACCTTTTTATTTTAATTTTCATTTTTTTAATTATTAATCCATTTTCTGTTGTTTTACAAAGAAAGATGCACTATTTTACTCATAGATCACCTTACGCATGATAAACATTCAAGTATATTGAAAAAATAATTTAAAACAGTGGGAAAAAAACCCAAATTTCCTGGATTTTTCCTGTTTTCACCCATTATTCGCTGTTTTCCCTATTTAAAAAAATTATTTCGTACATGTAGGACCTACTAAAATACAGAAAAACACAATAAAAAAATAATATAATGCAAAATAAGCAAAAGAAAAAAAAAGAAAATTTTTTGAGAAGTTGTCGCAGCAGGGATTCGAACCCCTGCCCTCTCATCCATGCCGTGAATTGCTAGTCCAGCGTCTTGACCTCCGGACCACTTGAACACAGCAAGTCTGCCACAATTTCACTTCAAAATCCCTCTCAAGGTCAGCTGTGCAATTGACCTTTGGGGACCGCCACAGCTCCCCCTAATTCACCTATAAAAATTTCCTCGTACTGTATTGTTAGGACCATTGACCTCTACTTAGTGTCCGAGTTTGAAAATTATAACTTTATATTAAAAGGATTTAGATGGCTTCGAAATTCGAACCGCACCACACCTTTTTATTTTATTTTTCATTTTTTTTATTATTAATCCATTTTCTGTTGTTTTACAAAGAAAGATGCACGATTTTACTCATAGATCACCTTACGCATGATAAACGTTCAAGTATATTGTAAAAATAATTTAAAACAGTGGGGAAAAAAGCCGAAATTTCCTGGATTTTTCCAGTTTTTACCCATTATTCGCTGTTTTCCCTATTTAAAAAAATTATTTCGTACATGTAGGACCCACTAAAATACAGAAAAACACAATAAAAAAATAATATAATGCAAAATAAGAAATAAAAAAAGAAAAATTTTTGGGAAGTTGCCGCAGCAGGGAATCGAACCCCTGCCCTCTCATCCCTGCCGTGAATTGCTAGTCGAGCGTCTTGACCTCCGGACCACTTGAACATTGGAAGTCTGCCACAATTTCACTTCAAAATCCCTCTCAAGGTCAGCTGTGCAATTGACCTTTGGGGACCCCCACAGCTCCCCCTAATTCACCTATAAAAATTTCCTCGTACTGTATTGTTAGGACCATGGACCTCTACTTAGTGTCCGAGTTTGAAAATTATAACTTTATATTAAAAGGAGTTAGATGGCTTCGAAATTCGAACCACACCACACCTTTTTATTTTTTTTTTCATTTTTTTTATTATTAATCCATTTTCTGCTGTTTTACAAAGAAAGATGCACGATTTTACTCATAGATCACCTTACGCATGATAAACGTTCAAGTATATTGTAAAAATAATTTAAAACAGTGGGAAAAAAACCCAAATTTCCTGGATTTTTCCTGTTTTTACCCATTATTCGCTGTTTTCCCTATTTAAAAAAATTATTTCGTACATGTAGGAGTCTGCCATAATTTCACTTCAAAATCCCTCTCAAGGTCAGCTGTGCAATTGACCTTTGGGGACCCCCACAGCTCCCCCTAATTCACCTATAAAAATTTCCTCGTACTGTATTGTTAGGACCATGGACCTCTACTTAGTGTCCGAGTTTGAAAATTATAACTTTATATAAAAAGGAGTTAGATGGCTTCGAAATTCGAACCGCACCACACCTTTTTATTTTATTTTTCATTTTTTTAATTATTAATCCATTTTCTGTTGTTTTACAAAGAAAGATGCACTATTTTACTCATAGATCACCTTACGCATGATAAACATTCAAGTATATTGAAAAAATAATTTAAAACAGTGGGAAAAAAACCCAAATTTCCTGGATTTTTCCTGTTTTCACCCATTATTCGCTGTTTTCCCTATTTAAAAAAATTATTTCGTACATGTAGGACCTACAAAAATACAGAAAAACACAATAAAAAAATAATATAATGCAAAATAAGCAAAAGAAAAAAAAAAGAAAATTTTTTGAGAAGTTGCCGCAGCAGGGATTCGAACCCCTGCCCTCTCATCCCTGCCGTGAATTGCTAGTCCAGCGTCTTGACCTCCGGACCACTTGAACACAGGAAGTCTGCCACAATTTCACTTCAAAATCCCTCTCAAGGTCAGCTGTGCAATTGACCTTTGGGGACCCCCACAGCTCCCCCTAATTCACCTATAAAAATTTCCTCGTACTGTATTGTTAGGACCATGGACCTCTACTTAGTGTCCGAGTTTGAAAATTATAACTTTATATTAAAAGGAGTTAGATGGCTTCGAAATTCGAACCACACCACACCTTTTTATTTTATTTTTCATTTTTTTTATTATTAATCCATTTTCTGCTGTTTTACAAAGAAAGATGCACGATTTTACTCATAGATCACCTTACGCATGATAAACGTTCAAGTATATTGTAAAAATAATTTAAAACAGTGGGAAAAAAAACAAAATTTCCTGGATTTTTCCTGTTTTTACCCATTATTCGCTGTTTTCCCTATTTAAAAAAATTATTTCGTACATGTAGGACCCACTAAAATACAGAAAAACACAATAAAAAAATAATATAATGCGAAATAAGCAAAAGAAAAAAAAGGAAAATTTCTTGAGAAGTTGCCGCAGCAGGGAATCGAACCCCCGCCCTCTCATCCCTGCCGTGAATTGCTAGTCGAGCGTCTTGACCTCCGGACCACTTGAACATTGGAAGTCTGCCACAATTTCACTTCAAAATCCCTCTCAAGGTCAGCTGTGCAATTGACCTTTGGGGACCCCACAGATCCCCCTAATTCACCTATAAAAATTTCCTCGTACTGTATTGTTAGGACCATGGACCTCTACTTAGTGTCCGAGTTTGAAAATTATAACTTTATATTAAAAGGAGTTAGATGGCTTCGAAATTCGAACCGCACCACACCTTTTTATTTTATTTTTCATTTTTTTTATTATTAATCCATTTTCTGTTGTTTTACAAAGAAAGATGCACGATTTTACTCATAGATCACCTTACGCATGATAAACGTTCAAGTATATTGTAAAAATAATTTAAAACAGTGGGAAAAAAACACAAATTTCCTGGATTTTTCCTGTTTTTACCCATTATTCGCTGTTTTACCTATTAAAAAAAATTATTTCGTACATGTAGGACCCACTAAAATACAGAAAAACACAATAAAAAAAATAATATAATGCAAAATAAGCAAAAGAAAAATTTTTGAGAAGTTGCCGCAGCAGGGAATCGAACCCCTGCCGTGAATTGCTAGTCCAGCGTCTTGACCTCCGGACCACTTGAACACAGGAAGTCTGCCACAATTTCACTTCAAAATCCCTCTCAAGGTCAGCTGTGCAATTGACCTTTGGGGACCCCCACAGCTCCCCCTAATTCACCTATAAAAATTTCCTCGTACTGTATTGTTAGGACCATGGACCTCTACTTAGTGTCCGAGTTTGAAAATTATAACTTTATATTAAAAGGAGTTAGATGGCTTCGAAATTCGAACCACACCACACCTTTTTATTTTATTTTTCATTTTTTTTATTATTAATCTATTTTCTGCTGTTTTACAAAGAAAGATGCACGATTTTACTCATAGATCGCCTTACGCATGATAAACGTTCAAGTATA
Source organism: Parasteatoda tepidariorum (assembly GCF_982258835.1). Taxonomy (NCBI): domain Eukaryota; kingdom Metazoa; phylum Arthropoda; class Arachnida; order Araneae; family Theridiidae; genus Parasteatoda; species Parasteatoda tepidariorum. The sequence continues at coordinate 121,189,705 of NC_141755.1, read as the reverse complement.
TTGTAAAAATAATTTAAAACAGTGGGAAAAAAACCCAAATTTCCTGGATTTTTCCTGATTTTACCCATTATTCGCTGTTTTCCCTATTTAAAAAAATTATTTCGTACATGTAGGACCCACTAAAATACAGAAAAACACAATAAAAAAATTATATAATGCAAAATAAGCAAAAGAAAAAAAAAGAAAAATTTTTGAGAAGTTTCCGCAGCAGGGAATTGAACCCCTGCCCTCTCATCCCTGCCGTTAATTGCTAGTCGAGCGTCTTGACCTCCGGACCACTTGAACATTGGAAGTCTGCCACAATTTCACTTCAAAATCCCTCTCAAGGTCAGCTGTGCAATTGACCTTTGGGGACCCCCACAGCTCCCCCTAATTCACCTATAAAAATTTCCTCGTACTGCATTGTTAGGACCATGGACCTCTACTTAGTGTCCGAGCTTGAAAATTATAACTTTATATTAAAAGGAGTTAGATGGCTTCGAAATTCGATCCGCACCACACATTTTTATTTTATTTTTCATTTTTTTTATTATTAATCCATTTTCTGTTGTTTTACAAAGAAAGATGCACGATTTTACTCATAGATCACCTTACGCATGATAAACGTTCAAGTATATTGTAAAAATAATTTGAAACAGTGGGAAAAAAACCCAAATTTCCTGGATTTTTCCTGTTTTCACCCATTATTCGCTGTTTTTCCCTATTTAAAAAAATTATTTCGTACATGTAGGACCCGCTAAAATACAGAAAAACACAATAAAAAAATAATATAATGCAAAATAAGCAAAAGAAAAAAAAAGAAAATTTTTTGAGAAGTTGTCGCAGCAGGGATTCGAACCCCTGCCCTCTCATCCATGCCGTGAATTGCTAGTCCAGCGTCTTGACCTCCGGACCACTTGAACACAGCAAGTCTGCCACAATTTCACTTCAAAATCCCTCTCAAGGTCAGCTGTGCAATTGACCTTTGGGGACCGCCACTGCTCCCCCTAATTCACCTATAAAAATTTCCTCGTACTGTATTGTTAGGACCATGGACCTCTACTTAGTGTCCGAGTTTGAAAATTATAACTTTATATAAAAAGGAGTTAGATGGCTTCGAAATTCGAACCGCACCACACCTTTTTATTTTATTTTTCATTTTTTTTATTATTAATCCATTTTCTGTTGTTTTACAAAGAAAGATGCACGATTTTACTCATAGATCACCTTACGCATGATAAACATTCAAGTATATTGAAAAAATAATTTAAAACAGTGGGAAAAAAACCCAAATTTCCTGGATTTTTCCTGTTTTTACCCATTATTCGCTGTTTTCCCTATTTAAAAAAATTATTTCGTACATGTAGGACCTACTAAAATACAGAAAAACACAATAAAAAAATAATATAATGAAAAATAAGCAAAAGAAAAAAAAAAGAAAATTTTTTGAGAAGTTGCCGCAGCAGGGATTCGAACCCCTGCCCTCTCATCCCTGCCGTGAATTGCTAGTCCAGCGTCTTGACCTCCGGACCACTTGAACACAGGAAGTCTGCCACAATTTCACTTCAAAATCCCTCTCAAGGTCAGCTGTGCAATTGACCTTTGGGGACCCCCACAGATCCCCCTAATTCACCTATAAAAATTTCCTCGTACTGTATTGTTAGGACCATGGACTTCTACTTAGTGTCCGAGTTTGAAAATTATAACTTTATATTAAAAGGAGTTAGATGGCTTCGAAATTCGAACCGCACCACACCTTTTTATTTTATTTTTCATTTTTTTTATTATTAATCCATTTTCTGTTGTTTTACAAAGAAAGATGCACGATTTTACTCATAGATCACCTTACGCATGATAAACGTTCAAGTATATTGTAAAAATAATTTAAAACAGTGGGAAAAAAACACAAATTTCCTGGATTTTTCCTGTTTTTACCCATTATTCGCTGTTTTCCCTATTTAAAAAAATTATTTCGTACATGTAGGACCCACTAAAATACAGAAAAACACAATAAAAAAATAATATAATGCAAAATAAGCAAAAGAAAAATTTTTGAGAAGTTGCCGCAGCAGGGATTCGAACCCCTGCCGTGAATTGCTAGTCCAGCGTCTTGACCTCCGGACCACTTGAACACAGGAAGTCTGCCACAATTTCAATTCAAAATCCCTCTCAAGGTCAGCTGTGCAATTGACCTTTGGGGACCCCCACAGCTCCCCCTAATTCACCTATAAAAATTTCCTCGTACTGTATTGTTAGGACCATGGACCTCTACTTAGTGTCCGAGTTTGAAAATTATAACTTTATATTAAAAGGAGTTAGATGGCTTCGAAATTCGAACCACACCACACTTTTTTATTTTATTTTTCATTTTTTTTATTATTAATCCATTTTCTGCTGTTTTACAAAGAAAGATGCACTATTTTACTCATAGATCGCCTTACGCATGATAAACGTTCAAGTATATTGTAAAAATAATTTAAAACAGTGGGAAAAAAACCCAAATTTCCTGGATTTTTCCTGATTTTACCCATTATTCGCTGTTTTCCCTATTTAAAAAAATTATTTCGTACATGTAGGACCCACTAAAATACAGAAAAACACAATAAAAAAATTATATAATGCAAAATAAGCAAAAGAAAAAAAAAGAAAAATTTTTGAGAAGTTGCCGCAGCAGGGAATCGAACCCCTGCCCTCTCATCCCTGCCGTGAATTGCTAGTCGAGCGTCTTGACCTCCGGACCACTTGAACATTGGAAGTCTGCCACAATTTCACTTCAAAATCCCTCTCAAGGTCAGCTGTGCAATTGACCTTTGGGGACCCCCACAGCTCCCCCTAATTCACCTATAAAAATTTCCTCGTACTGTATTGTTAGGACCATGGACCTCTACTTAGTGACCGAGTTTGAAAATTATAACTTTATATTAAAAGGAGTTAGATGGCTTCGAAATTCGAACCACACCACACCTTTTTATTTTATTTTTCATTTTTTTTATTATTAATCCATTTTCTGCTGTTTTACAAAGAAAGATGCACGATTTTACTCATAGATCACCTTACGCATGATAAACGTTCAAGTATATTGTAAAAATAATTTAAAACAGTGGGAAAAAAACCCAAATTTCCTGGATTTTTCCTGTTTTTACCCATTATTCGCTGTTTTCCCTATTTAAAAAAATTATTTCGTACATGTAGGAGTCTGCCATAATTTCACTTCAAAATCCCTCTCAAGGTCAGCTGTGCAATTGACCTTTGGGGACCCCCACAGCTCCCCCTAATTCACCTATAAAAATTTCCTCGTACTGTATTGTTAGGACCATGGACCTCTACTTAGTGTCCGAGTTTGAAAATTATAACTTTATATAAAAAGGAGTTAGATGGCTTCGAAATTCGAACCGCACCACACCTTTTTATTTTATTTTTCATTTTTTTAATTATTAATACATTTTCTGTTGTTTTACAAAGAAAGATGCACTATTTTACTCATAGATCACCTTACGCATGATAAACATTCAAGTATATTGAAAAAATAATTTAAAACAGTGGGAAAAAAACCCAAATTTCCTGGATTTTTCCTGTTTTCACCCATTATTCGCTGTTTTCCCTAATTAAAAAAAATATTTCGTACATGTAGGACCTACTAAAATACAGAAAAACACAATAAAAAAATAATATAATGCAAAATAAGCAAAAGAAAAAAAAAAGAAAATTTTTTGAGAAGTTGCCGCAGCAGGGATTCGAACCCCTGCCCTCTCATCCCTGCCGTGAATTGCTAGTCCAGCGTCTTGACCTCCGGACCACTTGAACACAGGAAGTCTGCCACAATTTCACTTCAAAATCCCTCTCAAGGTCAGCTGTGCAATTGACCTTTGGGGACCCCCACAGCTCCCCCTAATTCACCTATAAAAATTTCCTCGTACTGTATTGTTAGGACCATGGACCTCTACTTAGTGTCCGAGTTTTAAAATTATAACTTTATATTAAAAGGAGTTAGATGGCTTCAAAATTCGAACCACACCACACCTTTTTATTTTATTTTTCATTTTTTTTATTATTAATCCATTTTCTGCTGTTTTACAAAGAAAGATGCACGATTTTACTCATAGATCACCTTACGCATGATAAACGTTCAAGTATATTGTAAAAATAATTTAAAACAGTGGGAAAAAAAACAAAATTTCCTGGATTTTTCCTGTTTTTACCCATTATTCGCTGTTTTCCCTATTTAAAAAAATTATTTCGTACATGTAGGACCCACTAAAATACAGAAAAACACAATAAAAAAATAATATAATGCGAAATAAGCAAAAGAAAAAAAAGGAAAATTTCTTGAGAAGTTGCCGCAGCAGGGAATCGAACCCCCGCCCTCTCATTCCTGCCGTGAATTGCTAGTCGAGCGTCTTGACCTCCGGACCACTTGAACATTGGAAGTCTGCCACAATTTCACTTCAAAATCCCTCTCAAGGTCAGCTGTGCAATTGACCTTTGGGGACCCCACAGATCCCCCTAATTCACCTATAAAAATTTCCTCGTACTGTATTGTTAGGACCATGGACCTCTACTTAGTGTCCGAGTTTGAAAATTATAACTTTATATTAAAAGGAGTTAGATGGCTTCGAAATTCGAACCGCACCACACCTTTTTATTTTATTTTTCATTTTTTTTATTATTAATCCATTTTCTGTTGTTTTACAAAGAAAGATGCACGATTTTACTCATAGATCACCTTACGCATGATAAACGTTCAAGTATATTGTAAAAATAATTTAAAACAGTGGGAAAAAAACACAAATTTCCTGGATTTTTCCTGTTTTTACCCATTATTCGCTGTTTTCCCTATTAAAAAAAATTATTTCGTACATGTAGGACCCACTAAAATACAGAAAAACACAATAAAAAAATAATATAATGCAAAATAAGCAAAAGAAAAATTTTTGAGAAGTTGCCGCAGCAGGGATTCGAACCCCTGCCGTGAATTGCTAGTCCAGCGTCTTGACCTCCGGACCACTTGAACACAGGAAGTCTGCCACAATTTCACTTCAAAATCCCTCTCAAGGTCAGCTGTGCAATTGACCTTTGGGGACCCCCACAGCTCCCCCTAATTCACCTATAAAAATTTCCTCGTACTGTATTGTTAGGACCATGGACCTCTACTTAGTGTCCGAGTTTGAAAATTATAACTTTATATTAAAAGGAGTTAGATGGCTTCGAAATTCGAACCACACCACACCTTTTTATTTTATTTTTCATTTTTTTTATTATTAATCTATTTTCTGCTGTTTTACAAAGAAAGATGCACGATTTTACTCATAGATCGCCTTACGCATGATAAACGTTCAAGTATATTGTAAAAATAATTTAAAACAGTGGGAAAAAAACCCAAATTTCCTGGATTTTTCCTGATTTTACCCATTATTCGCTGTTTTCCCTATTTAAAAAAATTATTTCGTACATGTAGGACCCACTAAAATACAGAAAAACACAATAAAAAAATTATATAATGCAAAATAAGCAAAAGAAAAAAAAAGAAAAATTTTTGAGAAGTTGCCGCAGCAGGGAATTGAACCCCTGCCCTCTCATCCCTGCCGTGAATTGCTAGTCGAGCGTCTTGACCACCGGACCACTTGAACATTGGAAGTCTGCCACAATTTCACTTCAAAATCCCTCTCAAGGTCAGCTGTGCAATTGACCTTTGGGGACCCCCACAGCTCCCCCTAATTCACCTATAAAAATTTCCTCGTACTGCATTGTTAGGACCATGGACCTCTACTTAGTGTCCGAGTTTGAAAATTATAACTTTATATTAAAAGGAGTTAGATGGCTTCGAAATTCGAACTGCACCACACATTTTTATTTTATTTTTCATTTTTTTATTATTAATCCATTTTCTGTTGTTTTACAAAGAAAGATGCACGATTTTACTCATAGATCACCTTACGCATGATAAACGTTCAAGTATATTGTAAAAATAATTTGAAACAGTGGGAAAAAAACCCAAATTTCCTGGATTTTTCCTGTTTTCACCCATTATTCGCTGTTTTTCCCTATTTAAAAAAATTATTTCGTACATGTAGGACCCGCTAAAATACAGAAAAACACAATAAAAAAATAATATAATGCAAAATAAGCAAAAGAAAAAAAAAGAAAATTTTTTGAGAAGTTGCCGCAGCAGGGATTCGAACCCCTGCCCTCTCATCCCTGCCGTGAATTGCTAGTTCAGCGTCTTGACCTCCGGACCACTTGAACAAAGGAAGTCTGCCACAATTTCACTTCAAAATCCCTCTCAAGGTCAGCTGTGCAATTGACCTTTGGGGACCCCCACAGCTCCTCCTAATTCACCTATAAAAATTTCCTCGTACTGTATTGTTAGGACCATGGACCTCTACTTAGTGTCCGAGTTTGAAAATTATAACTTTATATTAAAAGGAGTTAGATGGCTTCGAAATTCGAACCACACCACACCTTTTTATTTCATTTTTTTTATTATTAATCCATTTTCTGTTGTTTTACAAAGAAAGATGCACGATTTTACTCATAGATCACCTTACGCATGATAAACGTTCAAGTATATTGTAAAAATAATTTAAAACAGTGGGAAAAAAACCTAAATTTCCTGGATTTTTCCTGTTTTTACCCATTATTCGCTGTTTTCCCTATTTAAAAAAATTATTTCGTACATGTAGGACCCACTAAAATACAGAAAAACACAATAAAAAAATAATATAATGCGAAATAAGCAAAAGAAAAAAAAAGAAAAATTTTTGAGAAGTTGCCGCAGCAGGGAATCGAACCCCCGCCCTCTCATCCCTGCCGTGAATTGCTAGTCGAGCGTCTTGACCTCCGGACCACTTGAACATTGGAAGTCTGCCACATTTTCACTTCAAAATCCCTCTCAAGGTCAGCTGTGCAATTGACCTTTGGGGACCCCCACAGCTCCCCCTAATTCACCTATAAAAATTTCCTCGTACTGTATTGTTAGGACCATGGACCTCTACTTAGTGTCCGAGTTTGAAAATTATAACTTTATAATAAAAGGAGTTAGATGGCTTCGAAATTCGAACCGCACCACACCTTTTTATTTTATTTTTCATTTTCTTTATTATTAATGCATTTTCTGTTGTTTTACAAAGAAAGATGCACGATTTTACTCATAGATCACCTTACGCATGATAAACGTTCAAGTATATTGTAAAAATAATTTAAAACAGTGGGAAAAAAACCCAAATTTCCTGGATTTTTCCTGTTTTTACCCATTATTCGCTGTTTTCCCTATTTAAAAAAATTATTTCGTACATGTAGGAGTCTGCCATAATTTCACTTCAAAATCCCTCTCAAGGTCAGCTGTGCAATTGACCTTTGGGGACCCCCACAGCTCCCCCTAATTCACCTATAAAAATTTCCTCGTACTGTATTGTTAGGACCATGGACCTCTACTTAGTGTCCGAGTTTGAAAATTATAACTTTATATAAAAAGGAGTTAGATGGCTTCGAAATTCGAACCGCACCACACCTTTTTATTTTATTTTTCATTTTTTTAATTATTAATCCATTTTCTGTTGTTTTACAAAGAAAGATGCACGATTTTACTCATAGATCACCTTACGCATGATAAACGTTCAAGTATATTGTAAAAATAATTTGAAACAGTGGGAAAAAAACCCAAATTTCCTGGATTTTTCCTGTTTTCACCCATTATTCGCTGTTTTTCCCTATTTAAAAAAATTATTTCGTACATGTAGGACCCGCTAAAATACAGAAAAACACAATAAAAAAATAATATAATGCAAAATAAGCAAAAGAAAAAAAAAGAAAATTTTTTGAGAAGTTGCCGCAGCAGGGATTCGAACCCCTGCCCTCTCATCCCTGCCGTGAATTGCTAGTTCAGCGTCTTGACCTCCGGGCCACTTGAACACAGGAAGTCTGCCACAATTTCACTTCAAAATCCCTCTCAAGGTCAGCTGTGCAATTGACCTTTGGGGACCCCCACAGCTCCTCCTAATTCACCTATAAAAATTTCCTCGTACTGTATTGTTAGGACCATGGACCTCTACTTAGTGTCCGAGTTTGAAAATTATAACTTTATATTAAAAGGAGTTAGATGGCTTCGAAATTCGAACCACACCACACCTTTTTATTTCATTTTTTTTATTATTAATCCATTTTCTGTTGTTTTACAAAGAAAGATGCACGATTTTACTCATAGATCACCTTACGCATGATAAACGTTCAAGTATATTGTAAAAATAATTTAAAACAGTGGGAAAAAAACCTAAATTTCCTGGCTTTTTCCTGTTTTTACCCATTATTCGCTGTTTTCCCTATTTCAAAAAATTATTTCGTACATGTAGGACCCACTAAAATACAGAAAAACACAATAAAAAAATAATATAATGCGAAATAAGCAAAAGAAAAAAAAAGAAAAATTTTTGAGAAGTTGCCGCAGCAGGGAATCGAACCCCCGCCCTCTCATCCCTGCCGTGAATTGCTAGTCGAGCGTCTTGACCTCCGGACCACTTGAACATTGGAAGTCTGCCACATTTTCACTTCAAAATCCCTCTCAAGGTCAGCTGTGCAATTGACCTTTGGGGACCCCCACAGCTCCCCCTAATTCACCTATAAAAATTTCCTCGTACTGTATTGTTAGGACCATGGACCTCTACTTAGTGTCCGAGTTTGAAAATTATAACTTTATAATAAAAGGAGTTAGATGGCTTCGAAATTCGAACCGCACCACACCTTTTTATTTTATTTTTCATTTTCTTTATTATTAATCCATTTTCTGTTGTTTTACAAAGAAAGATGCACGATTTTACTCATAGATCACCTTACGCATGATAAACGTTCAAGTATATTGTAAAAATAATTTAAAACAGTGGGAAAAAACCCAAATTTCCTGGATTTTTCCTGATTTTACCCATTATTCGCTGTTTTCCCTATTTAAAAAAATTATTTCGTACATGTAGGACCCACTAAAATACAGAAAAACACAATAAAAAAATTATATAATGCAAAATAAGCAAAAGAAAAAAAAAGAAAAATTTTTGAGAAGTTGCCGCAGCAGGGAATCGAACCCCTGCCCTCTCATCCCGGCCGTGAATTGCTAGTCGAGCGTCTTGACCTCCGGACCACTTGAACATTGGAAGTCTGCCACAATTTCACTTCAAAATCCCTCTCAAGGTCAGCTGTGCAATTGACCTTTGGGGACCCCCACAGCTCCCCCTAATTCACCTATAAAAATTTCCTCGTACTGTATTGTTAGGACCATGGACCTCTACTTAGTGTCCGAGTTTGAAAATTATAACTTTATATTAAAAGGAGTTAGATGGCTTCGAAATTCGAACCACACCACACCTTTTTATTTTATTTTTCATTTTTTTTATTATTAATCCATTTTCTGCTGTTTTACAAAGAAAGATGCACGATTTTACTCATAGATCACCTTACGCATGATAAACGTTCAAGTATATTGTAAAAATAATTTAAAACAGTGGGAAAAAAACCCAAATTTCCTGGATTTTTCCTGTTTTTACCCATTATTCGCTGTTTTCCCTATTTAAAAAAATTATTTCGTACATGTAGGAGTCTGCCATAATTTCACTTCAAAATCCCTCTCAAGGTCAGCTGTGCAATTGACCTTTGGGGACCCCCACAGCTCCCCCTAATTCACCTATAAAAATTTCCTCGTACTGTATTGTTAGGACCATGGACCTCTACTTAGTGTCCGAGTTTGAAAATTATAACTTTATATAAAAAGGAGTTAGATGGCTTCGAAATTCGAACCACACCACACCTTTTTATTTTATTTTTCATTTTTTTAATTATTAATCCATTTTCTGTTGTTTTACAAAGAAAGATGCACTATTTTACTCATAGATCACCTTACGCATGATAAACATTCAAGTATATTGAAAAAATAATTTAAAACAGTGGGAAAAAAACCCAAATTTCCTGGATTTTTCCTGTTTTCTCAATTATTCGCTGTTTTCCCTATTTATAAAAATTATTTCGTACATGTAGGACCTAATAAAATACAGAAAAACACAATAAAAAAATAATATAATGCAAAATAAGCAAAAGAAAAAAAAAGAAAATTTTTTGAGAAGTTGCCGCAGCAGGGATTCGAACCCCTGCCCTCTCATCCCTGCCGTGAATTACTAGTTCAGCGTCTTGACCTCCGGACCACTTGAACACAGGAAGTCTGCCACAATTTCACTTCAAAATCCCTCTCAAGGTCAGCTGTGCAATTGACCTTTGGGGACCCCCACAGCTCCCCCTAATTCACCTATAAAAATTTCCTCGTACTGTATTGTTAGGACCATGGACCTCTACTTAGTGTCCGAGTTTGAAAATTATAACTTTATATTAAAAGGAGTTAGATGGCTTCGAAATTCGAACCACACCACACCTTTTTATTTCATTTTTCATTTTTTTTATTATTAATCCATTTTCTGTTGTTTTACAAAGAAAGATGCACGATTTTACTCATAGATCACCTTACGCATGATAAACGTTCAAGTATATTGTAAAAATAATTTAAAACAGTGGCAAAAAAAACCCAAATTTCCTGGATTTTTCCTGTTTTTACCCATTATTCGCTGTTTTCCCTATTTAAAAAAATTATTTCGTACATGTAGGACCCACTAAAATACAGAAAAACACAATAAAAAAATAATATAATGCGAAATAAGCAAAAGAAAAAAAAAGAAACATTTTTGAGAAGTTGCCGCAGCAGGGAATCGAATCCCCGCCCTCTCATCCCTGCCGTGAATTGCTAGTCGAGCGTCTTGACCTCCGGACCACTTGAACATTGGAAGTCTGCCACATTTTCACTTCAAAATCCCTCTCAAGTTCAGCTGTGCAATTGACCTTTGGGGACCCCCACAGCTCCCCCTAATTCACCTATAAAAATTTCCTCGTACTGTATTGTTAGGACCATGGACCTCTACTTAGTGTCCGAGTTTGAAAATTATAACTTTATAATAAAAGGAGTTAGATGGCTTCGAAATTCGAACCGCACCACACCTTTTTATTTTATTTTTCATTTTCTTTATTATTAATCCATTTTCTGTTGTTTTACAAAGAAAGATGCACGATTTTACTCATAGATCACCTTACGCATGATAAACGTTCAAGTATATTGTAAAAATAATTTAAAACAGTGGGAAAAAACCCAAATTTCCTGGATTTTTCCTGTTTTTACCCATTATTCGCTGTTTTCCCTATTTAAAAAAATTATTTCGTACATGTAGGACCCACTAAAATAAAGAAAAACACAATAAAAAAATAATATAATGCAAAATAAGCAAAAGAAAAATTTTTGAGAAGTTGCCGCAGCAGGGATTCGAACCCCTGCTCTCTCATCCCTGCCGTGAATTGCTAGTCCAGCGTCTTGACCTCCGGACCACTTGAACATAGGAAGTCTGCCACAATTTCACTTCAAAATCCCTCTCAAGGTCAGCTGTGCAATTTACCTTTGGGGACCCCCACAGCTCCCCCTAATTCACCTATAAAAATTTCCTCGTACGGTATTGTTAGGACCATGGACCTCTACCTAATGTCCGAGTTTGAAAGTTATAACTTTATATTAAAAGGAGTTAGATGGCTTCGAAATTCGAACCGCACCACACCTTTTTATTTTATTTTTCATTTTTTTTATTACTAATCCATTTTCTGTTGTTTTACAAAGGAAGATGTACGATTTTACTCGTAGATCACCTTACGCATGATAAACGTTCAAGTATATTGTAAAAATAATTTAAAACAGTGGGAAAAAAACCCAAATTTCCTGGATTTTTCCTGTTTTTACCCATTATTCGCTGTTTTCCCAATTTAAAAAAATTATTTCGTACATGTAGGACCTACAAAAATACAGAAAAACACAATAAAAAAATAATATAATGCAAAATAAGCAAAAGAAAAAAAAAGAAAAATTTTTGAGAAGTTGCCGCAGCAGGGATTCGAACCCCTGCCCCCTCATCCCTGCCGTGAATTACTAGTCCAGCGACTTGACATACGTACCACTTGAACACTGGAAGTCTGCCACAATTTCACTTCAAAATCCCTCTCAAGGTCAGCTGTGCAATTGACCTTTGGGGACCCCCGCAGCTCCCAATAATTCACCTATAAAAATTTCCTCGTACTGTATTGTTAGGACCATGGACCTCTACTTAGTGTCCGAGTTTGAAAATTATAACTTTATATTAAAAGGAGTTAGATGGCTTCGAAATTCGAACCGCACCACACCTTTTTATTTTATTTTTCAATTTTTTTATTATTAATCCATTTTCTGTTGTTTTACAAAGAAAGATGCACGATTTTACTCATAGATCACCTTACGCATGATAAACGTTCAATAAATATTGTAAAAATAATTTAAAACAGTGGGAAAAAACCCAAATTTCCTGGACTTTTCCTGTTTTTACCCATTATTCGCTGTTTTCCCTATTAAAAAAAATTATTATGTACATGTAGGACCCACTATAATACTGAAAAACACAATAAAAAAATAATATAATGCAAAATAAGCAAAAGAAAAAAAAAGAAAATTTTTTGAGAAGTTGCCGCAGCAGGGAATCGAACCCCTGCCCTCTCATCCCTGCCGTGAATTGCTAGTCCAGCGTCTTGACCTCCGGACCACTTGAACATAGGAAGTCTGCCACAATTTCACTTCAAAATCCCTCTCAAGGTCAGCTGTGCAATTGACCTTTGGGGACCCCCACAGCTCCCCCTAATTCACCTATAAAAATTTCCTCGTACTGTATTGTTAGGACCATGGACCTCAACTTAATGTCCGAGTTTGAAAATTATAACTTTATATTAAAAGGAGTTAGATGGCTTCGAAATTCGAACCGCACCACACGTTTTTATTTTATTTTTCATTTTTTTTATTATTAATCCATTTTCTGTTGTTTTACAAAGGAAGATGCACGATTTTACTCGTAGATCACCTTACGCATGATAAACGTTCAAGTATATTGTAAAAATAATTTAAAACAGTGGGAAAAAAACCCAAATTTCCTGGATTTTTCCTGTTTTTACCCATTATTCGCTGTTTTCCCTATTTAAAAAAATTATTTCGTACATGTAGGACCCACTAAAATACAGAAAAACACAATAAAAAAATAATATAATGCAAAATAAGCAAAAGAAAAATTTTTGAGAAGTTGCCGCAGAAGGGATTCGAACCCCTGCCCTCTCATCCCTGCCGTGAATTGCTAGTCCAGCGTCTTGCCCTCCGGACCACTTGAACATAGGAAGTCTGCCACAATTTCACTTCAAAATCCCTCTCAAGGTCAGCTGTGCAATTTACCTTTGGGGACCCCCACAGCTCCCCCTAATTCACCTATAAAAATTTCCTCGTACGGTATTGTTAGGACCATGGACCTCTACCTAATGTCCGAGTTTGAAAGTTATAACTTTATATTAAAAGGAGTTAGATGGCTTCGAAATTCGAACCGCACCACACCTTTTTATTTTATTTTTCATTTTTTTTATTACTAATCCATTTTCTGTTGTTTTACAAAGGAAGATGCACGATTTTACTCGTAGATCACCTTACGCATGATAAACGTTCAAGTATATTGTAAAAATAATTTAAAACAGTGGGAAAAAAACCCAAATTTCCTGGATTTTTCCTGTTTTTACCCATTATTCGCTGTTTTCCCTATTTAAAAAAATTATTTCGTACATGTAGGACCTACTAAAATACAGAAAAACACAATAAAAAAATAATATAATGCAAAATAAGCAAAAGAAAAATTTTTGAGAAGTTGCCGCAGCAGGGATTCGAACCCCTGCCCCCTCATCCCTGCCGTGAATTACTAGTCCAGCGACTTGACCACCGTACCACTTGAACACTGGAAGTCTGCCACAATTTCACTTCAAAATCCCTCTCAAGGTCAGCTGTGCAATTGACCTTTGGGGACCCCCGCAGCTCCCAATAATTCACCTATAAAAATTTCCTCGTACTGTATTGTTAGGACCATGGACCTCTACTTAGTGTCCGAGTTTGAAAATTATAACTTTATATTAAAAGGAGTTAGATGGCTTCGAAATTCGAACCGCACCACACCTTTTTATTTTATTTTTCAATTTTTTTATTATTAATCCATTTTCTGTTGTTTTACAAAGAAAGATGCACGATTTTACTCATAGATCACCTTACGCATGATAAACGTTCAATAAATATTGTAAAAATAATTTAAAACAGTGGGAAAAAACCCAAATTTCCTGGATTTTTCCTGTTTTTACCCATTATTCGCTGTTTTCCCTATTTAAAAAAATTATTTCGTACATGTAGGAACCACTAAAATACAGAAAAACACAATAAAAAAATAATATAATGCAAAATAAGCAAAAGAAAAATTTTTGAGAAGTTGCCGCAGAAGGGATTCGAACCCCTGCCCTCTCATCCCTGCCGTGAATTGCTAGTCCAGCGTCTTGACCTCCGGACCACTTGAACATAGGAAGTCTGCCACAATTTCACTTCAAAATCCCTCTCAAGGTCAGCTGTGCAATTGACCTTTGGGGACCCCCACAGCTCCCCCTAATTCACCTATAAAAATTTCCTCGTACTGTATTGTTAGGACCATGGACCTCTACTTAGTGTCCGAGTTTGAAAATTATAACTTTATATTAAAAGTAGTTAGATGGCTTCGAAATTCGAACCACACCACACCTTTTTATTTTATTTTTCATTTTTTTTATTATTAATCCATTTTCTGCTGTTTTACAAAGAAAGATGCACGATTTTACTCATAGATCACCTTACGCATGATAAACGTTCAAGTATATTGTAAAAATAATTTAAAACAGTGGGAAAAAAACCCAAATTTCCTGGATTTTTCCTGTTTTTACCCATTATTCGCTGTTTTCCCTATTTAAAAAAATTATTTCGTACATGTAGGAGTCTGCCATAATTTCACTTCAAAATCCCTCTCAAGGTCAGCTGTGCAATTGACCTTTGGGGACCCCCACAGCTCCCCCTAATTCACCTATAAAAATTTCTTCGTACTGTATTGTTAGGACCATGGACCTCTACTTAGTGTCCGAGTTTGAAAATTATAACTTTATATAAAAAGGAGTTAGATGGCTTCGAAATTCGAACCACACCACACCTTTTTATTTTATTTTTCATTTTTTTAATTATTAATCCATTTTCTGTTGTTTTACAAAGAAAGATGCACTATTTTACTCATAGATCACCTTACGCATGATAAACATTCAAGTATATTGAAAAAATAATTTAAAACAGTGGGAAAAAAACCCAAATTTCCAGGATTTTTCCTGTTTTCACCCATTATTCGCTGTTTTCCCTATTTATAAAAATTATTTCGTACATGTAGGACCTACTAAAATACAGAAAAACACAATAAAAAAATAATATAATGCAAAATAAGCAAAAGAAAAAAAAAGAAAATTTTTTGAGAAGTTGCCGCAGCAGGGATTCGAACCCCTGCCCTCTCATCCCTGCCGTGAATTACTAGTTCAGCGTCTTGACCTCCGGACCACTTGAACACAGGAAGTCTGCCACAATTTCACTTCAAAATCCCTCTCAAGGTCAGCTGTGCAATTGACCTTTGGGGACCCCCACAGCTCCCCCTAATTCACCTATGAAAATTTCCTCGTACTGTATTGTTAGGACCATGGACCTCTACTTAGTGTCCGAGTTTGAAAATTATAACTTTATATTAAAAGGAGTTAGATGGCTTCGAAATTCGAACCACACCACACCTTTTTATTTCATTTTTCATTTTTTTTATTATTAATCCATTTTCTGTTGTTTTACAAAGAAAGATGCACGATTTTACTCATAGATCACCTTACGCATGATAAACGTTCAAGTATAGTGTAAAAATAATTTAAAACAGTGGCAAAAAAAACCCAAATTTCCTGGATTTTTCCTGTTTTTACCCATTATTCGCTGTTTTCCCTATTTAAAAAAATTATTTCGTACATGTAGGACCCACTAAAATACAGAAAAACACAATAAAAAAATAATATAATGCGAAATAAGCAAAAGAAAAAAAAAGAAAAATTTTTGAGAAGTTGCCGCAGCAGGGAATCGAATCCCCGCCCTCTCATCCCTGCCGTGAATTGCTAGTCCAGCGTCTTGACCTCCGGACCACTTGAACATTGGAATTCTGCCACATTTTCACTTCAAAATCCCTCTCAAGTTCAGCTGTGCAATTGACCTTTGGGGACCCCCACAGCTCCCCCTAATTCACCTATAAAAATTTCCTCGTACTGTATTGTTAGGACCATGGACCTCTACTTAGTGTCCGAGTTTGAAAATTATAACTTTATAATAAAAGGAGTTAGATGGCTTCGAAATTCGAACCGCACCACACCTTTTTATTTTATTTTTCATTTTCTTTATTATTAATCCATTTTCTGTTGTTTTACAAAGAAAGATGCACGATTTTACTCATAGATCACCTTACGCATGATAAACGTTCAAGTATATTGTAAAAATAATTTAAAACAGTGGGAAAAAACCCAAATTTCCTGGATTTTTCCTGTTTTTACCCATTATTCGCTGTTTTCCCTATTTAAAAAAATTATTTCGTACATGTAGGACCCACTAAAATAAAGAAAAACACAATAAAAAAATAATATAATGCAAAATAAGCAAAAGAAAAATTTTTGAGAAGTTGCCGCAGCAAGGATTCGAACCCCTGCCCTCTCATCCCTGCCGTGAATTGCTAGTCCAGCGTCTTGACCTCCGGACCACTTGAACATAGGAAGTCTGCCACAATTTCACTTCAAAATCCCTCTCAAGGTCAGCTGTGCAATTTACCTTTGGGGACCCCCACAGCTCCCCCTAATTCACCTATAAAAATTTCCTCGTACGGTATTGTTAGGACCATGGACCTCTACCTAATGTCCGAGTTTGAAAGTTATAACTTTATATTAAAAGGAGTTAGATGGCTTCGAAATTCGAACCGCACCACACCTTTTTATTTTATTTTTCATTTTTTTTATTACTAATCCATTTTCTGTTGTTTTACAAAGGAAGATGTACGATTTTACTCGTAGATCACCTTACGCATGATAAACGTTCAAGTATATTGTAAAAATAATTTAAAACAGTGGGAAAAAAACCCAAATTTCCTGGATTTTTCCTGTTTTTACCCATTATTCGCTGTTTTCCCTATTTAAAAAAATTATTTCGTACATGTAGGACCTACAAAAATACAGAAAAACACAATAAAAAAATAATATAATGCAAAATAAGCAAAAGAAAAAAAAAGAAAAATTTTTGAGAAGTTGCCGCAGCAGGGATTCGAACCCCTGCCCCCTCATCCCTGCCGTGAATTACTAGTCCAGCGACTTGACCACCGTACCACTTGAACACTGGAAGTCTGCCACAATTTCACTTCAAAATCCCTCTCAAGGTCAGCTGTGCAATTGACCTTTGGGGACCCCCGCAGCTCCCAATAATTCACCTATAAAAATTTCCTCGTACTGTATTGTTAGGACCATGGACCTCTACTTAGTGTCCGAGTTTGAAAATTATAACTTTATATTAAAAGGAGTTAGATGGCTTCGAAATTCGAACCGCACCACACCTTTTTATTTTATTTTTCAATTTTTTTATTATTAATCCATTTTCTGTTGTTTTACAAAGAAAGATGCACGATTTTACTCATAGATCACCTTACGCATGATAAACGTTCAATAAATATTGTAAAAATAATTTAAAACAGTGGGAAAAAACCCAAATTTCCTGGATTTTTCATGTTTTTACCCATTATTCGCTGTTTTCCCTATTTAAAAAAATTATTTCGTACATGTAGGAACCACTAAAATACAGAAAAACACAATAAAAAAATAATATAATGCAAAATAAGCAAAAGAAAAATTTTTGAGAAGTTGCCGCAGAAGGGATTCGAACCCCTGCCCTCTCATCCCTGCCGTGAATTGCTAGTCCAGCGTCTTGACCTCCGGACCACTTGAACATAGGAAGTCTGCCACAATTTCACTTCAAAATCCCTCTCAAGGTCAGCTGTGCAATTTACCTTTGGGGACCCCCACAGCTCCCTCTAATTCACCTATAAAAATTTCCTCGTACGGTATTGTTAGGACCATGGACCTCTACCTAATGTCCGAGTTTGAAAGTTATAACTTTATATTAAAAGGAGTTAGATGGCTTCGAAATTCGAACCGCACCACACCTTTTTATTTTATTTTTCATTTTTTTTATTACTAATCCATTTTCTGTTGTTTTACAAAGGAAGATGCACGATTTTACTCGTAGATCACCTTACGCATGATAAACGTTCAAGTATATTGTAAAAATAATTTAAAACAGTGGGAAAAAAACCCAAATTTCCAGGATTTTTCCTGTTTTTACCCATTATTCGCTGTTTTCCCTATTTAAAAAAATTATTTCGTACATGTAGGACCTACTAAAATACAGAAAAACACAATAAAAAAATAATATAATGCAAAATAAGCAAAAGAAAAAAAAAGAAAATTTTTTGAGAAGTTGCCGCAGCAGGGATTCGAACCCCTGCCCCCTCATCCCTGCCATGAATTACTAGTCCAGCGACTTGACCACCGTACCACTTGAACACTGGAAGTCTGCCACAATTTCACTTCAAAATCCCTCTCAAGGTCAGCTGTGCAATTGACCTTTGGGGACCCCCGCAGCTCCCAATAATTCACCTATAAAAATTTCCTCGTACTGTATTGTTAGGACCATGGACCTCTACTTAGTGTCCGAGTTTGAAAATTATAACTTTATATTAAAAGGAGTTAGATGGCTTCGAAATTCGAACCGCACCACACCTTTTTATTTTATTTTTCAATTTTTTTATTATTAATCCATTTTCTGTTGTTTTACAAAGAAAGATGCACGATTTTACTCGTAGATCACCTTACGCATGATAAACGTTCAAGTATATTGTAAAAATAATTTAAAACAGTGGGAAAAAAACCCAAATTTCCTGGATTTTTCCTGTTTTTACCCATTATTCGCTGTTTTCCCTATTTGAAAAAATTATTTCGTACATGTAGAACCCACTAAAATAAAGAAAAACACAATAAAAAAAATAATATAATGCAAAATAAGCAAAAGAAAAATTTTTGAGAAGTTGCCGCAGCAGGGATTCGAACCCCTGCCGTGAATTGCTAGTCCAGCGTCTTGACCTCCGGACCACTTGAACACAGGAAGTCTGCCACAATTTCACTTCAAAATCCCTCTCAAGGTCAGCTGTGCAATTGACCTTTGCGGACCCCCACAGCTCCCCCTAATTCACCTATAAAAATTTCCTCGTACTGTATTGTTAGGACCACGGACCTCTACTTAGTGTCCGAGTTTGAAAATTATAACTTTATATTAAAAGGAGTTAGATGGCTTCGAAATTCGAACCGCACCACACCTTTTTATTTTATTTTTCATTTTTTTTATTATTAATCCATTTTCTGTTATTTTACAAAGAAAGATGCACGATTTTACTCATAGATCACCTTACGCATGATAAACGTTCAATAAATATTGTAAAAATAATTTAAAACAGTGGGAAAAAACCCAAATTTCCTGGACTTTTCCTGTTTTTACCCATTATTCGCTGTTTTCCCTATTAAAAAAAATTATTTCGTACATGTAGGACCCACTAAAATACTGAAAAACACAATAAAAAAATAATATAATGCAAAATAAGCAAAAGTAAAAAAAAGAAAAATTTTTGAGAAGTTGCCGCAGCAGGGAATCGAACCCCTGCCCTCTCATCCCTGCCGTGAATTGCTAGTCCAGCGTCTTGACCTCCGGACCACTTGAACACAGGAAGTCTGCCACAATTTCACTTCAAAATCCCTCTCAAGGTCAGCTGTGCAATTGACCTTTGGGGACCCCCACAGCACCCCCTAATTCACCTATAAAAATTTCCTCGTACTGTATTGTTAGGACCACGGATCTCTACTTAGTGTCCGAGTTTGAAAATTATAACTTTATATTAAAAGGAGTTAGATGGCTTCGAAATTCGAACCGCACCACACCTTTTTATTTTATTTTTCATTTTTTTTATTATTAATCCATTTTCTGTTGTTTCACGAAGAAAGATGCACGATTTTACTCATAGATCACCTTACGCATGATAAACGTTCAAGTATATTGTAAAAATAATTTAAAACAGTGGGGAAAAAACCCAAATTTCCTGGATTTTTCCTGTTTTTACAAATTATTCGCTGTTTTCCCTATTTAAAAAAATTATTTCGTACATGTAGGATCCACTAAAATACAAAAAAACACAATAAAAAAATAATATAATGCACAATAAGCAAAAGAAAAAAAAAGAAAAATTTTTGAGAAGTTGCCGCAGCATGGATTCGAACCCCTGCCCTCTCATCCCTGCCGTGAATTGCTAGTTCAGCGTCTTGACCTCCGGACCACTTAAACACAGGAAGTCTGCCGTAATTTCACTTCAAAATCCCTCTCAAGGTCAGCTGTGCAATTAACCTTTGGGGACCCCCACAGCTCCCCCTAATTCACCTATAAAAGTTTCCTCGTACTGTATTGTTAGGACCATGGACCTCTACTTAGTGTCCGAGTTTGAAAATTATAACTTAATATTAAAAGGAGTTAGATGGCTTCGAAATTCGAACCGCACCACACCTTTTTATTTTTCATTTTTTTTATTATTAATCCATTTTCTGTTGTTTTACAAAGAAAGATGCACGATTTTACTCATAGATCACCTTACGCATGATAAACGTTCAAGTATATTGTAAAAATAATTTGAAACAGTGGGAAAAAAACCCAAATTTCCTGGATTTTTCCTGTTTTTACCCATTATTCGCTGTTTTCCCTATTCAAAAAAATTATTTCGTACATGTAGGACCCACTAAACTACAGAAAAACACAATAAAAAAATAATACAAGTATAATGCAAAATAAGCAAAAGAAAAAAAAAGAAAAATTTTTGAGAAGTTGCCGCAGCAGGGATTCGAACCCCTGCCCTCTCATCCCTGCCGTGAATTGCTAGTCCAGGGTCTTGACCTCCGGACCACTTGAACACAGGAAGTCTGCCACAATTTCACTTCAAAATCCCTCTCAAGGTCAGCTGTGCAATTGACCTTTGGGGACCTCCACAGCTCCCCCTAATTCACCTATAAAAATTTTCTCGTACTGTATTGTTAGGACCATTGACCTCTACTTAGTGTCCGAGTTTGAAAATTATAACTTTATATTAAAAGGAGTTAGATGGCTTCGAAATTCGAACCGCACCACACCTTTTAATTTTATTTTTCATTTTTTTTATTATTAATCCATTTTTTGTTGTTTTACAAAGAAAGATGCACGATTTTACTCATAGATCACCTTACGCATGATAAACGTTCAAGTATATTGTAAAAATAATTTAAAACAGTGGGAAAAAAACCGAAATTTCCTGGATTTTTCCAGTTTTTACCCATTATTCGCTGTTTTCCCTATTTAAAAAAATTATTTCGTACATGTAGGACCCACTAAAATACAGAAAAACACAATAAAAAAATAATATAATGCAAAATAAGAAAAAAAAAAGAAAATTTTTTGAGAAGTTGCCGCAGCAGGGAATCAAACCCCTGCCCACTCATCCCTGCCGTGAATTGCTAGTCCAGCGTCTTGACCTCCGGACCACTTGAACATAGAAAGTCTGCCACAATTTCACTTCAAAATCCCTCTCAAGGTCAGCTGTGCAATTGACCTTTGGGGACCCCCACAGCTCCCCCTAATTCACCTATAAAAATTTCCTCGTATTGTATTGTTAGGACTAGTAGCTGACGGCTGGGGTGAGGGGGCCCAGGTTCGAATCCCAGCTTCAGCAACTTTTCAAAAAAATTTCTTTTTTTTTCTTCTTCCGCTTATTTGGCATTATATTATTTTTTAAATGAGTTTTTCTATATTTTGGAGGGTCTTACATATAGAAAATAATTTTTTTAAAATGGGAAAATATCAAATAATGGGTAAAAACTGAAAAAATCCAGGAAAATTGATTTATTTCCATTGTTTTAAATTATTTTTACAATATATTCGACAGTTTATCAAGCTTAAGATCTCCTACGAGTAGAATCATGCATCTTTCTTTGTTAAAGAACGCATAATGGAATAATAATGAAAAAAAATAAAAAATAAAATAAAATGGCGGGGTGGGGTTCGAATTTCGAAGTCGTCTAACTCCCTTTAATATCAAGTTATAATTTTCAAACTCGGACCCTAAGTAGGGGTCTATGGTCCGAACATGTTTAAGGAAGGAAATTTTTATAGGTGAATTAGGGGGTGCAGGGGGCCCCTCAATGGTCTATTGCATAGCTGACCGTGAGAGGACTTTTAAAGCGAAATTGTGGCAGGCTTCTCGTGTTCGAGTGGCATGGTAGTCAAGACACCGGACTAGTGGCTGACGGCTGGGATGAGGGGACCCAGGTTCGAATCCCAGCTTCAGCAACTTTTCAAAAAAATTTCTTTTTGTTTCTTCTTCCGCTTATTTTGCATTATATTATTTTTTAAATGAGTTTTTCTATATTTTGGAGGGTCTTACATATAGAAAATAATTTTTTTAAAATGGGAAAATATCAAATAATGGGTAAAAACTGAAAAAATCCAGGAAAATTGATTTATTTCCATTGTTTTAAAATATTTTTACAATATATTCGACAGTTTATCAAGCATAAGATCTCCTACGAGTAGAATCATGCATCTTTCTTTGTTAAAGAACGCATAATGGAATAATAATGAAAAAAAATAAAAAATAAAATAAAATGGCGGGGTGGGGTTCGAATTTCGAAGTCGTCTAACTCCCTTTAATATCAAGTTATAATTTTCAAACTCGGACCCTAAGTAGGGGTCTATTGTCCGAACATGTTTACTGATGGAAATTTTTATAGGTGAATTAGGGGGTGCAGGGGGCCCTTCAAAGGTCTATTGCATAGCTGACCGTGAGAGGACTTTTAAAGCGAAATTGTGGCAGGCTTCTCGTGTTCGAGTGGCATGGTAGTCAAGACACCGGACTAGTGGCTGACGGCTGGGGTGAGGGGGCCCAGGTTCGAATCCCAGCTTCAGCAACTTTTCAAAAAAATTTCTTTTTTTTTCTTCTTCCGCTTATTTTGCATTATATTATTTTTTAAATGAGTTTTTCTATATATTGGAGGGTCTTTCATATAGAAAATAATTTTTTTAAAATGGGAAAATATCAAATAATGGGTAAAAACTGAAAAAATCCAGGAAAATTGATTTATTTCCATTGTTTTAAATTATTTTTACAATATATTCGACAGTTTATCAAGCGTAAGATCTCCTACGAGTAGAATCATGCATCTTTCTTTGTTAAAGAACGCATAATGGAATAATAATGAAAAAAAATAAAAAAATAAAATAAAATGGCGGGGTGGGGTTCGAATTTCGAAGTCCTCTAACTCCCTTTAATATCAAGTTATAATTTTCATACTCGGACCCTAACTAGGGGTCTATGGTCCGAACATGTTTATTGAATGAAATTTTTATAGGTGAATCAGGGGTTGCAGGGGGCCCCTCAAAGGTCTATTGCATAGCTGACCGTGAGAGGACTTTTAAAGCGAAATTGTGGCATTCTTCTCGTGTTCGAGTGGCATGGTAGTCAAGACTCCGGACTAGTAGCTGACGGCTGGGGTGAGGGGGCCCAGGTTCGAATCCCAGCTTCTGCAACATTTCAAAAAAATTTCTTTTTTTTTCTTCTTCCGCTTATTTTGCATTATATTATTTTTTAAATGAGTTTTTCTATATTTTGGAGGGTCTTACATATAGAAAATAATTTTTTTAAAATGGGAAAATATCAAATAATGGGAAAAAACTGAAAAAATCCAGGAAAATTGATTTATTTCCATTTATTTAAATTATTTTTACAATATATTCGACAATTTATCAAGCGTAAGATCTCCTACGAGTAGAATCATGCATCTTTCTTTGTTAAAGAACGCATAATGGAATAATAATGAAAAAAAATAAAAAATAAAATAAAATGGCGGGGTGGGGTTCGAATTTCGAAGTCGTCTAACTCCCTTTAATATCAAGTTATAAGTTTCAAACTCGGACACTAAGTAGGGGTCTATGGTGCGAACATGTTTACTGAAGGAAATTTTTATAGGTGAATTAGGGGGTGCAGGGGCCCCTCATAGGTCTATTGCATAGCTGACCGTGAGAGGACTTTTAAAGCGAAATTGTGGCGGGCTTCTCGTGTTCGAGTGGCATGGTAGTCAAGACACCGGACTAGTAGCTGACGGCTGGGGATAGGGGGCCCGGGTTCGAATCCCAGCTTCAGCAACTTTTCAAAAAAATTTCTTCTTTTTTCTTCTTCCGCTTATTTTGCATTATATTATTTTTTAAATGTGTTTTTCTATATTTTGGAGGGTCTTACATATAGAAAATAATTTTTTTAAAATGGTAAAATATCAAATAATGGGGAAAAACTGAAAAAATCCAGGAAAATTGAATTATATCCATTGTTTTAAATTATTTTTACAATATATTCGACAGTTTATCAAGCGTAAGATCTCCTGCGAGAAGAATCATGCATCTTTCTTTGTTAAAGAACGCATAATGGAATAATAATGAAAAAAAATAAAAAAAATTAAATAAAATGTCGGGGTGGGGTTCGAATTTCGAAGTCGTCTAACTCCCTTTAATATCAAGTTATAATTTTCAAACTCGGTCTCTAAGTAGGGGTCTATAGTCCGAACATGTTTAAAGAAGGAAATTTTTATAGGTGAAGTAGGGGGTGCAGGGGGCCCCTCAAAGGTCTATTGCATAGCTGACCGTGAGAGGACTTTTAAAGCGAAATTGTGGCAGGCTTCTCGTGTTCGTATGGCATGGTAGTCAAGACACCGGACTAGTAGCTGACGGCTGGGGTGAGGGGGCCCAGGTTCGAATCCCAGCTTCAGCAACTTTTCAAAAAATTTCTTTTTTTTTCTTCTTCCGCTTATTTTGCATTATATTATTTTTTAAATGAGTTTTTCTATATTTTGGAGGGTCTTACATATAGAAAATAATTTTTTTAAAATGGGAAAATATCAAGTAATGGGTAAAAACTGAAAAAATCCAGGAAAATTGATTTATTTCCATTGTTTTAAATTATTTTTACAATATATTCGACAGTTTATCAAGCGTAAGATCTCCTACGAGTAGAATCATGCATCTTTCTTTGTTAAAGAACGCATAATGGAATAATAATGAAAAAAAAAATAAAATAAAATGGCGGGGTGGGGTTCGAATTTCGAATTCGTCTAACTCCCTTTAATATCAAGTTATAATTTTCAAACTCGGACCCTAAGTAGGGGTCTATGGTCCGAACATGTTTAAAGAAGGAAATTTTTATAGGTGAATTAGGGGGTGCAGGGGGCCCCTCAAAGGTCTATTGCATAGCTGACCGTGAGAGGACTTTTAAAGCGAAATTGTGGCAGGCTTCACGTGTTCGAGTGGCATGGTAGTCAAGACACCGGACTAGTAGCTGACGGCTGGGGTGAGGGGGCCCAGGTTCGAATCCCAGCTTCAGCAACTTTTCAAAAAATTTCTTTTTTTTTCTTCTTCCGCTTATTTTGCATTATATTATTTTTTAAATGAGTTTTTCTATATTTTGGAGGGTCTTACATATAGAAAATAATTTTTTTAAAATGGGAAAATATCAAATAATGGGTAAAAATTGAAAAAATCCAGGAAAATTGATTTATTTCCATTGTTTTAAATTATTTTTACAATATATTCGACAGTTTATCAAGCGTAAGATCTCCTACGAGGAGAATCATGCATCTTTCTTTGTTAAAGAACGCATAATGGAATAATAATGAAAAAAAAATAAAATAATATGGCGGAGTGGGGTTCGAATTTCGAAGTCGTCTAACTCCCTTTAATATCAAGTTATAATTTTCAAACTCGGACCCTAAGTAGGGGTCCATGGTTCGAACATGTTTACTGAAGGAAATTTTTATAGGTGAATTAGGGGGTGCAGGGGGCCCCTCAAAGATCTATTGCATAGCTGACCGTGAGAGGACTTTTAAAGCGAAATTGTGGCAGGCTTCTCGTGTTCGAGTGGCATGGTAGTCAAGACACCGGACTAGTAGCTGACGGCTGGGGTCAGGGGGCCCAGGTTCGAATCCCACCATCAGCAACTTTTCAAAAAAATTTCTTTTTTTTTCCTTCCGCTTATTTTGCATTATATTATTTTTTAAATGAGTTTTTCTATATTTTGGAGGGTCTTACATATAGAAAATAATTTTTTTAAAATGGGAAAATATCAAATAATGGGTAAAAACTGAAAAAATCAAGGAAAATTGATTTATTTCCATTGTTTTAAATTATTCTTACAATATATTCCACAGTTTATCAAGCGTAAGATCTCCTACGAGTAGAATCATGCATCTTTCTTTGTTAAAGTACGCATAATGGAATAATAATGAAAAAAAATAAAAAATAAAATAAAATGGCGGGGTGGGGTTCGAATTTCGAAGTCGTCTAACTCCCTTTAATATCAAGTTATAATATTCAAACTCGGACCCTAAGTAGGGGTCTATGGTCCGAACATGTTTACTGAAGGAAATTTTCATAGGTGAATTAGGGGGTGCAGGGGGCCCTTCAAAGGTCTATTGCATAGCTGACCGTGAGAGGACTTTTGAAGCGAAATTGTGGCAGGCTTCTCGTGTTCGAGTGGCATGGTAGTCAAGACACCGGACTAGTAGCTGACGGCTGGGGTGAGGGAGCCCTGGTTCGAATCACAGCTTCAGCAACTTTTCAAAAAAATTTCTTTTTTTTCTTCTTCCGCTTATTTTGCATTATATTATTTTTTAAATGAGTTTTTCTATATTTTGGAGGGTCTTACATATAGAAAATAATTTTTTTAAAATGGGAAAATTTCAAATCATAGGTAAAAACTGAAAAAATCCAGGAAAATTGATTTATTTCCATTGTTTTAAATTATTCTTACAATATATTCGACAGTTTATCAAGCGTAAGATCTCCTACGAGTAGAATCATGCATATTTCTTTGGTAAAGAACGCATAATGGTATAATAATGAAAAAAAATAAAAAATAATACAAAATGGCGGGGTGGAGTTCGAATTTCGAAGTCGTCTAACTCCCTTTAATATCAAGTTATAATTTTCAAACTCGGACCTTAAGTAGGGGTCTATGGTCCGAACATGTTTACTGAAGGAAATTTTTATAGGTGAATTAAGGGGTTGCAGGGGGCCCCTCAAAGGTCTATTGCATAGCTGACCGTGAGAGGACTTTTAAAGCGAAATTGTGGCAGGCTTCTCGTGTTCGAGTGGCATGGTAGTCAAGACACCGGACTAGTAGCTGACGGCTGGGGTGAGGGGGCCTAGGTTCGAATCCCAGCTTCAGCAACTTTTCAAAAAAATTTCTTTTTTTTTCTTCTTCCGCTTATTTTGCATTATAATTTTTTTTAAATGAGTTTTTCTATATTTTGGAGGGTCTTACATATAGAAAATAATTTTTTTAAAATGGGAAAATATCAAATAATGGGTAAAATCTGAAAAAATCAAGGAAAATTGATTTATTTCCACTGTTTTAAATTATTTTTGCAATATATTCGACAGTTTATCAAGCGTAAGATCTCCTACGAGTAGAATCATGCATCTTTCTTTGTAAAAGAAAGCTTAATGGAATAATAATGAACAAAAATAAAAAATAAAATAAAATGGCGGGGTGGGGTTCGAATTTCGAAGTCGTCTAACTCCCTTTAATATCAAGTTATAATTTTCAAACTCGGACCCTAAGTAGGGGTTTATGGTCCGAACATGTTTACTGAAGGAAATTTTTATAGGCGAATTAGGGGGTGCAGGGGGCCCCTCAAAGGTCTATTGCATAGCTGACCGTGAGAGGACGTTTAAAGCGAAATTGTGGCAGGCTTCTCGTGTTCGAGTGGCATGGTAGTCAAGACACCGGACTAGTAGCTGATGGCTGGGGTGAGGGGACCCAGGTTCGAATCCCAGCTTCAGCAACTTTTCAAAAAATTTCTTTTTTTTTCTTCTTGCGCTTATTTTGCATTATATTATTTTTTAAATGAGTTTTTCTATATTTTGGAGGGTCTTACATATAGAAAATAATTTTTTTTCAAAGGGAAAATATCAAACAATGGGTAAAAACTGAAAAAATCCAGGAAAATTGATTTATTTCCATTGTTTTAAATTATTCTTACAATATATTCGACAGTTTATCAAGCGTAAGATCTCCTACGAGTAGAATCATGCATCTTTCTTTGTTAAAGTACGCATAATGGAATAATAATGAAAAAAAATAAAAAATAAAATTAAATGGCGGGGTGGGGTTCGAATTTCGAAGTCGTCTAACTCCCTTTAATATCAAGTTATAATTTTCAAACTCGGACCCTAAGTAGGGGTATATGGTCCGAACATGTTTACTGAAGGAAATTTTTATAGGTGAATTAGGGGGTGCAGGGGGCCCCTCAAAGGTCTACTGCATAGCTGACCGTGAGAGGACGTTTAAAGCGAAATTGAGGCAGGCTTCTCGTGTTCGAGTGGCATGGTAGTCAAGACACCGGACTAGTAGCTGACGGCTGGGGTGAGGGGGCCCGGGTTCGAATCACAGCTTCAGCAACTTTTCAAAAAAATTTCTTTTTTTTTTCTTCTTCCGCGTATTTTGCATTATATTAGTTTTTAAATGAGTTTTTCTATATTTTGGAGCGTCTTACATATAGAAAATAATTTTTTTAAAACGGGAAAATATGAAATAATGGGTAAAAACTGAAAAAATCCAGGAAAATTGATTTATTTCCTTTGTTTTAAATTATTCTTACAATATATTCGACAGTTTATCAAGCGTAAGATCTCCTACGAGTAGAATCATGCATCTTTCTTTGTTAAAGTACGCATAATGGAATAATAATGAAAAAAAATAAAAAATAAAATAAAATGGCGGGGTGGGGTTCGAATTTCGAAGTCGTCTAACTCCCTTTAATATCAAGTTATAATATTCAAACTCGGACCCTAAGTAGGGGTCTATGGTCCGAACATGTTTACTGAAGGAAATTTTCATAGGTGAATTAGGGGGTGCAGGGGGCCCTTCAAAGATCTATTGCATAGCTGACCGTGAGAGGACTTTTGAAGCGAAATTGTGGCAGGCTTCTCGTGTTCGAGTGGCATGGTAGTCAAGACACCGGACTAGTAGCTGACGGCTGGGGTGAGGGGGCCCGGGTTCGAATCACAGCTTCAGCAACTTTTCAAAAAAATTTCTTTTTTTTCTTCTTCCGCTTATTTTGCATTATATTATTTTTTAAATGAGTTTTTCTATATTTTGGAGGGTCTTACATATAGAAAATAATTTTTTTAAAATGGGAAAATATCAAATAATGGGTAAAATCTGAAAAAATCAAGGAAAATTGATTTATTTCCACTGTTTTAAATTATTTTTGCAATATATTCGACAGTTTATCAAGCGTAAGATCTCCTACGAGTAGAATCATGCATCTTTCTTTGTAAAAGAACGCTTAATGGAATAATAATGAACAAAAATAAAAAATAAAATAAAATGGCGGGGTGGGGTTCGAATTTCGAAGTCGTCTAACTCCCTTTAATATCAAGTTATAATTTTCAAACTCGGACCCTAAGTAGGGGTTTATGGTCCGAACATGTTTACTGAAGGAAATTTTTATAGGCGAATTAGGGGGTGCAGGGGGCCCCTCAAAGGTCTATTGCATAGCTGACCGTGAGAGGACGTTTAAAGCGAAATTGTGGCAGGCTTCTCGTGTTCGA
The DNA here is from genome assembly GCF_982258835.1 of Parasteatoda tepidariorum. Classification (NCBI taxonomy): domain Eukaryota; kingdom Metazoa; phylum Arthropoda; class Arachnida; order Araneae; family Theridiidae; genus Parasteatoda; species Parasteatoda tepidariorum. Next base: position 121,159,992 of record NC_141755.1, on the reverse strand, counting down.
GTGGCATGGTAGTCAAGACACCGGACTAGTAGCTGATGGCTGGGGTGAGGGGACCCAGGTTCGAATCCCAGCTTCAGCAACTTTTCAAAAAATTTCTTTTTTTTTCTTCTTGCGCTTATTTTGCATTATATTATTTTTTAAATGAGTTTTTCTATATTTTGGAGGGTCTTACATATAGAAAATAATTTTTTTTCAAAGGGAAAATATCAAACAATGGGTAAAAACTGAAAAAATCCAGGAAAATTGATTTATTTCCATAGTTTTAAATTATTCTTACAATATATTCGACCGAAGTCGTCTAACTCCCTTTAATATCAAGTTATAATATTCAAACTCGGACCCTAAGTAGGGGTCTATGGTCCGAACATGTTTACTGAAGGAAATTTTCATAGGTGAATTAGGGGGTGCAGGGGGCCCTTCAAAGGTCTATTGCATAGCTGACCGTGAGAGGACTTTTGAAGCGAAATTGTGGCAGGCTTCTCGTGTTCGAGTGGCATGGTAGTCAAGACACCGGACTAGTAGCTAACGGCTGGGGTGAGGGGGCCCTGGTTCGAATCACAGCTTCAGCAACTTTTCAAAAAAATTTCTTTTTTTTTTCTTCTTCCGCTTATTTTGCATTATATTATTTTTTAAATGAGTTTTTCTATATTTTGGAGGGTCTTACATATAGAAAATAATTTTTTTAAAATGGGAAAATTTCAAATAATGGGTAAAAACTGAAAAAATCCAGGAAAATTGATTTATTTCCATTGTTTTAAATTATTCTTACAATATATTCGACAGTTTATCAAGCGTAAGATCTCCTACGAGTAGAATCATGCATATTTCTTTGTTAAAGAACGCATAATGGTATAATAATGAAAAAAAATAAAAAATAATACAAAATGGCGGGGTGGGGTTCGAATTTCGAAGTCGTCTAACTCCCTTTAATATCAAGTTATAATTTTCAAACTCGGACCTTAAGTAGGGGTCTATGGTCCGAACATGTTTACTGAAGGAAATTTTTATAGGTGAATTAAGGGGTTGCAGGGGGCCCCTCAAAGGTCTATTGCATAGCTGACCGTGAGAGGACTTTTAAAGCGAAATTGTGGCAGGCTTCTCGTGTTCGAGTGGCATGGTAGTCAAGACACCGGACTAGTAGCTGACGGCTGGGGTGAGGGGGCCTAGGTTCGAATCCCAGCTTCAGCAACTTTTCAAAAAAATTTCTTTTTTTTTCTTCTTCCGCTTATTTTGCATTATATTGTTTTTTAAATGAGTTTTTCTATATTTTGGAGGGTCTTACATATAGAAAATAATTTTTTTAAAATGGTAAAATATCAAATAATGGGTAAAATCTGAAAAAAATCAAGGAAAATTGATTTATTTCCACTGTTTTAAATTATTTTTGCAATATATTCGACAGTTTATCAAGCGTAAGATCTCCTACGAGTAGAATCATGCATCTTTCTTTGTTAAAGAACGCATAATGGAATAATAATGAAAAAAAATAAAAAATAAAATAAAATGGCGGGGTGGGGTTCAAATTTCGAAGTCGTTTAACTCCCTTTAATATCAAGTTATAATTTTCAAACTCTGACCCTAAGTAGGGGTCTATGGTCCGAACATGTTTACTGAAGGAAATTTTTATAGGTGAATTAGGGGGTGCAGGGGGCCCCTCAAAGGTCTATTGCATAGCTGACCGTGAGAGGACTTTTAAAGCGAAATTGTGGCAGGCTTCTCGTGTTCGAGTGGCATGGTAGTCAAGACACCGGACTAGTAGCTGACGGCTGGGGTGAGGGGGCCTAGGTTCGAAACCCAGCTTCAGCAACTTTTCAAAAAAATTTCTTTTTTTTTCTTCTTCCGCTTATTTTGCATTATATTATTTTTTAAATGAGTTTTTCTATATTTTGGAGGGTCTTACATATAGAAAATAATTTTTTTTAAATGGGAAAATATCAAATAATGGGTAAAAACTGAAAAAATCCAGGAAAATTGATTTATTTCCATTGTTTTAAATTATTTTTACAATATATTCGACAGTTTATCAAGCGTAAGATCTCCTACGAGTAGAATCATGCATCTTTCTTTGTTAAAGAACGCATAATGGAATAATAATGAAAAAAAATAAAAAATAAAATAAAATGGCTGGGTGGGGTTCAAATTTCGAAGTCGTCTAACTCCCTTTAATAAAGTTATAATTTTCAAACTCGGACCCTAGGTAGGGGTCTATGGTCCGAACATGTTTACTGAAGGAAATTTTTATAGGTTAATTAGGGGGTGCAGGGGGCCCCTCAAAGGTCTATTGCATAGCTGACCGTAAGAGGACTTTTAAAGCGAAATTATGGCAGGCTTCTCGTGTTCGAGTGGCATGGTAGTCAAGACACCGGACTAGTAGCTGACGGCTGGGGTGAGGGGACCCAGGTTCGAATCCCAGCTTCAGCAACTTTTCAAAAAAATTTCTTTTTTTTTTCTTCTTCCGCTTATTTTGCATTATATTATTTTTTAAATGAGTTTTTCTATATTTTGGAGGGTCTTACATATAGAAAATAATTTTTTTTAAATGGGAAAATATCAAATAATGGGTAAAAACTGAAAAAATCCAGGAAAATTGATTTATTTCCATTGCTTTAAATTATTTTTACAATATATTCGACAGTTTATCAAGCGTAAGATCTCCTACGAGTAGAATCATGCATCTTTCTTTGTTAAAGAACGCATAATGGAATAATAATGAAAAAAAATAAAAAATAAAATAAAATGGCGGGGTGGGGTTCGAATTTCGAAGTCGTCTAACTCCCTTTAATATCAAGTTATAATTTTCAAACTCGGACCCTAAGTAGGGGTCTATGGTCCGAACATGTTTACTGAAGGAAATTTTTATAGGTTAATTAGGGGGTGCAGGGGGCCCCTCAAAGGTCTATTGCATAGCTGACCGTGAGAGGACTTTTAAAGCGAAATTATGGCAGGCTTCTCGTGTTCGAGTGGCATGGTAGTCAAGACACCGGACTAGTAGCTGACGGCTGGGGTGAGGGGGCCTAGGTTCGAATCCCAGCTTCAGCAACTTTTCAAAAAAATTTCTTTTTTTTTTTTCTTCTTCCGCTTATTTTGCATTATATTATTTTTTAAATGAGTTTTTCTATATTTTGGAGGATCTTACATATAGAAAATAATTTTTTTAAAATGGGAAAATATCAAATAATGGGTAAAATCTGAAAAAATCCTGGAAAATTGATTTATTTCCATTGTTTTAAATTATTTTTGCAATATATTCGACAGTTTATCAAGCGTAAGATCTCCTACGAGTAGAATCATGCATCTTTCTTTGTTAAAGAACGCTTAATGGAATAATAATGAAAAAAAATAAAATATAATATAAAATGGCGGGGTGGGGTTCGAATTTCGAAGTCGTCTAACTCCCTTTAATATCAAGTTATAATTTTCAAACTCGGTCCCTAAGTAGGGGTTTATAGTCCAAACATGTTTACTGAAGGAAATTTTTATAGGTGAATTAGGGAGTGCAGGGGGCCCCTCAAAAGTCTATTGCATAGCTGACCGTGAGAGGACTTTTAAAGCGAAATTGTGGCAGGCTTCTCGTGTTGGAGTGGCATGGTAGTCAAGACACCGGACTAGTAGCTGACGGCTGGGTTTGAGGGGATCCAGGTTCGAATCCCAGCTTCAGCAACTTTTCAAAAAAATTTCTTTTTTTTTCTTCTTCCGCTTATTTTGCATTATATTATTTTTAAATGAGTTTTTCTATATTTTGGAAGGTTTTACATATAGAAAATAATTTTTTTAAAATGGGAAAATATCAAATAATGGATAAAATCTGAAAAAATCCAGGAAAATTGATTTATTTCCATTGTTTTAAATTATTTTTGCAATATATTCGACAGTTTATCAAGCGTAAGATCTCCTACGAGTAGAATCATGCATCTTTCTTTGTTGAAGAACGCATAATGGTATAATAATGAAAAAAAAAAATAATATCAAATGGCGGGGTGGGGTTCGAATTTCGAAGTCGGCTAACTCCCTTTAATATCAAGTTATAATTTTCAAACTCGGACCCTAAGTAGGGGTCTATGGTCCGAACATGTTTACTGAAGGAAATTTTTATAGGTGAATTAGGGGGTGCAGGGGGCCCCTCAAAGGTCTATTGCATAGCTGACCGTGAGAGGACTTTTAAAGCGAAATTGTGGCAGGCTTCTCGTGTTCGAGTGGCATGGTAGTCAAGACACCGGACTAGTAGCTGACGGCTGGGGTGAGGGGGCCTAGGTTCGAATCCCAGCTTCAGCAACTTCTCAAAAAAATTTCTTTTTTTTTCTTCTTCCGCTTATTTTGCATTATATTATTTTTTGAATGAGTTTTTCTATATTTTGGAGGGTCTTACATATAGAAAATAATTTTTTTAAAATGGGAAAATATCAAATAATGGGTAAAAACTGAAAAAATCCAGGAAAATTGATTTATTTCCATTGTTTTAAATTATTTTTACAATATATTCGACAGTTTATCAAGCTTAAGATCTCCTACGAGTAGAATCATGCATGTTTCTTTGTTAAAGAACGCATAATGGAATAATAATGAAAAAAAATAAAAAATAAAATAAAATGGCGGGGTGGGGTTCGAATTTCGAAGTCGTCTAACTCCCTTTAATATCAAGTTATAATTTTCAAACTCGGATCCTGAGTAGGGGTCTATGGTCCAAACATATCTGCTGCAGGAAATTTTTATAGGTTAATTAGGGAGTGCAAGGGACCCCTCAAAGATCTATTGCATAGCTGACCTTCAGAGGGCTTTTGAAGCGAAATCGTGACTGGCATCTAGTGTTCGAGTGGTCTGGTGGTCAAGACTCCGGAGTAGTAACTGACGGCCAGGGGAGAGGAGGCGCGGGTTCGTATACCTGCTTTATCATCTTTTAAAAAAAAAATTCTTTTTTTTTCTTCTTCTTTCGCCTAATTTGCATTATATTATTTTTACAATATTTTCGACAGTTTCTCATGCATAAGGTGTTCTATGAGGAAAAGTGTGCATCTTTCTTTGTTAAAGAACGCAAAATGGAATAATAATAAAAATATAATAAATAAAATTAAATGTCGGTGTGGGGTTCGAATATCGAAGCCGTCTAACTCTCTTTAATATTAAGTTATAATTTTCAAACTCGAACCCTAAGTAGGGGTCTATGGTCCAAATATATCTGCTGCAGGAAATTTTTATAGGTTAATTAGGGAGTGCAGGGGACCACTCAAAGATCTATTGCATAGCTGACCTTCAGAGGGCTTTTGAAGCGAAATCGTGACTGGCATCTTGTGTTTGAGTGGTCTGGTGGTCAAGACACCGGAGTAGTAACTGACGGCCAGGGGAGAGGAGGCGCGGGTTCGAATACCTGCTTTATCATCTTTTAAAAAAAAAAATTTTTTTTTCTTCTTTTTCGCCTAATTTGCATTATATTATTTTTACAATATTTTCGACAGTTTCTCATGCATAAGGTGTTCTATGAGGAAAAGTGTGCATCTTTCTTTGTTAAAGAACGCAAAATGGAATAATAATAAAAATATAATAAATAAAATTAAATGTCGGTGTGGGGTTCGAATATCGAAGCCGTCTAACTCCCTTTAATATTAAGTTATAATTTTCAAGTTCGAACCCTTAGTACGGGTCTATGGTCCAAATATATCTGCTGCAGGAAATTTTTATAGGTTAATTAGGGAGTGCAGGGGACCCCTCAAAGATCTATTGCATAGCTGACCTTCAGAGGGCTTTTGAAGCGAAATCGTGACTGGCAGCTAGTGTTCGAGTTGTCTGGTGGTCAAGACACCGGAGTAGTAACTGACGGCCAGGGGAGAGGAGGCGCGGGTTCGAATACTTGCTTTATCAACTTTTAAAAAAAAAAATTCTTTTTTTTTTCTTCTTCTTTCGCCTATTTTGCATTATATTATTTTTACAATATTTTCGACAGTTTCTCATGCGTTAGGTGTTCTATGAGTAAAAGTGTGCATCTTTCTTTGCTAAAGAACGCATAATGGAATAATAATAAAAATATAATAATAAAAATGAAATGTCGGTGTGGGGTTCGAATATCGAAGCCGTCTAACTCCCTTTAATATTAAGTTATAATTTTCAAACTCGAACCCTAAGTAGGGGTCTATGGTCCAAATATATCTGCTGCAGGAAATTTTTATAGGTTAATTAGGGAGTGCAGGGGACCCCTCAAAGATCTATTGCATAGCTGACCTTCAGAGGGCTGTTGAAGCGAAATCGTGACTGGCATCTAGTGTTCGAGTGGTCTGGTGGTCAAGACACCGGAGTAGTAACCTACGGCCTGGGGAGGAGGCGCGGGTTCGAATCCCTGCTTTATCGACTTTTCAAAAAAGTTTCTTTTTTTTTCTTTCGCCTATTTTGCATTATATTATTTTTTTGAATGTGTTTTTCTATATTTTAGAGGATCCTACGTATAGGAAATAATTTTTTTAAATTGGTAAAATTTCGAATAATGTGTAAAAACTGGAAAAATCCAGGAAAATTGGCTTATTTCCATTGTTTTATATTATTTTTCCAATATATTCGACAGTTTCTTATGCGTAAGGTGTTCTATGAGTAAAATTGTGCATCTTTCTTTGTTAAAGAACCCATAATGGAATAATATTGAAAAAATAATAAATAAAATATTTATAGACCAATTAGGGGGGCTGCAAAGGCCCCTTAAGTCTTTTGTTTAGCTAACCGGGAGAGGGTACTTGAAGCTATGTAGTAGCCCGCTCCCCGTATAAACGTTGTTTAGCGTCTAAGACCGCGTGATTGTGATTTCCGCCTTAGTCGACGGGGTGCAGGTTCGTTCCCCGGCTGGCGTAGATTTTTAAAATTTCTTATATATATATATATTTTTTCATTATATTAATTATTTAAAGTGTTTTTCGATATATTAAAGAATCCTATACATAAAAAAAATTTTTTTTATTCGGAAAATTTCAAATAATGCTTAAAAATTGGAAAAATCCCGGAAAATCAGTTTATTTTTATTATATTATTTTTTTAAACTCCTTTTACAATATTTTCACGATAGTTTAGCTTTCGAAATGTGTTCTATGCTCAAAATCAAGTGTCTTGCTTGGTGAAAGAACGCATAAGGGAAAAAAAAATAAAATAAAATGGCGGGAAAAAGGTTCAAATTTCAAGTCCATCTAACTTCCTTTATTATTAAGCTATAAATTTCAAACTCGGACGGAAATTTTGCCTCTATGAGCCGAACCACCCTACGAAGAAAATTTTTTATAGACCTATTAGGGGGCTGCAAAAGCCCCTTAAGTCTTTTCTTTAGCCCACCGGGAGAGGGTACTTGAAGCTATGTAGTAGCCCGATCTCCGTATAAGCGTGGTACAACGGCTAAGACTGCGTGATAGCGACCTACGCCTTAAGCGAATGGGTGCGCGTTCGAACCCCGGCTTAGGGCAATTTTTAAAATTTTTCATATTTTCTTCTTTTCTTTTTTTTTACATTATATTATTTATTTAATGCGTTTTCGATATATTAAACGATCCTACATGTAAAAAATAATTTTTTTTTCGGGAAATTTCAAATAATGCTTAAAAACAGAAAAAATCCAGGAAAAATAGTTTATTTTTATTATATATTTTTTTAAACTCCTTTTAGAATATTTTCACGATAGTTTAGCATTCGAAATGTGTTCTATGCTTAAAATCAAGTATTTTTCTTGGTGAAAGAACGCATAATGGAATAAAAAAATAAAATAAAATGGCGGGAAAAGGGTTCAAATTTCAAGTCAATCGAACTCCCTTTATTATTAAATGGAAATTTGGGAGATGGTAACCGGGAGAAGGTACTTGAATCTATGTAGTAGCCCGATGACCATATAAACGTGGTTCAACGACTAAGACCACGTGCCAGTGACTGACGCCTTAAGCGAAAGGGTGCGGGTTCGAACCTCGGCAGAGATTATTTTTTAAATTTTTTTTTCTTTTGTTTATTTTGCATTATATTATTAATTTAATGTGTTTTTCGATATATTAAAGGATCCTATGAGTAAAAATAATTTTTTTTATTCGGGAAATTTCAAATAATCTTAAAATCTCGAAAAATCCCGAAAAATTAAATCCAGGGAAAAATAGTTTATTTTTATTTTATTATTTTTTTAATTTCTTTTACAATATTTTCAAGATAGTTTAGCATGCAAAATATGTTCTGTGATTGAAATCAAGTGTCTTTCTTAGTGAAAGATCGCATAATGGAATAAAAAATAAAGTCCAATTAACTAACGCTTCTCCGTTACAAATTTTGAACATTTTATGCCAGTGATATAAACGAAAAAGAACTAGAGCTATAATTAGAGCAATTCAAGCATGATTCGGCGTAAGAGAATAAGTTAGATAAATTTGGAATAGATGCATAAAATAGTAAAAAACAACAATCTCGAAGACACTTTTCCATACATTGACGTTATCATATTTTTTTCAAGCGTGGCATTGGACAATTGTCACTCATGGTAACTATATGTAGCGGAGCACGTTTATTCTCCATTCTGAACTTGATTAAAAATGAACTAAAAAATGACTTAAGAAAAAATGAGTCATCATGAGCATTGAAAATTATGTGCAGGAAATTGATTTTAGCAATGTGATAGAAGACTTATCCTCTCAAAGCGGGTAAAAAGTATTGCTACCTTAAACTTTTGATGAAAATAATGTAAATAAAGCTTTTATAATAATGTATCAATGTTTTACTTTCCTAAAATAAAAATCATTCAAAAGTGAAATTTTTTCTTTGAAATTACTCATAAAGAGCCCCCTAATGAAGACAGGCCGAGGCCCCCCCTAAACGGCTCTGCTTTTTGGATTATACATTTTCATTTAAAAAAGTTTAATATATTACATTAACGCTAGTTTCGTGTACAAAATGAATAAATAATGAAAATGTGACCGAGCTCAGACTTTATCGTTCTCATATATCTGCTATTTAACTAAAGTTTTTCTGGAGAGTATGCATAGCGCTATCGAAAGACGGAGCTCCAAAACTAGCACAGCAGTACGTTGTAGTTCTGGGAGGTAATGTCCCAATAGTTTCGTCAAGAGAGCTGTCCAATGCTTAGAACAATTAATGTTAATTTTACTTTTTGTGTATTTCACCATATCTCGAAAAATTATAAAAAGAATTTGAAAAAATTTTTGCTCTCAGTTATATAATTCGTTTATCCAAAAGAAAATTCTATGCAAAATATAACTTTTAGTAAATGCTAATTATTTTATTTAATAATAGTCGAAAAATTGTACTGCAAGGTAGAAATTTTTTTCAAAATTTAACTATTCACTAATTGACCGATTTTACTGAAATTTTGCTATTTAAAATTGCATTCTTTAAAATGATATAAAAAAATATCTACTATACAGTTCAAAAATTTTAAGACTTATATTAAATGAAAAAACAAATATCCTTTACTAAAAGATATATTTTGAGTGGAATTAAATTTAAATAAAGGAATTTTACTATTGTGAACAAAAATTTTTCAATTCGTTTAAAAAGTACTCAACAAAAAAAATTTAACATGAAGGGATCCAAATTTTGGAATTATCTTCTGTCCAAACTATTGGAACCGTATTTCCGGAGTTCCGGCTGCCCCCAATATCTTGGGGGTCAGACATCTACATCACTAAAAAAAAATAGGTTGGTTTACTCAGAGAAAGTGCATTTTTGTGTCTGATTTCGTAAAATATTGTTACTGTAAGACTGTCTTTTTCGTGTTAAAAAGGCTTTGCTATTTGATTAAAAGCGGCCAAATACTGTCTTTGGAGATTCCTGACCTCATTTCAAATCAACTTAAATAGAGTTAAACCGTTTAATCCTCATTATATGAATTATTTGCTTATGCTTTACTGCTACTTTATAACCTGAATTAATAGTGCTTTGTTCTTTTAATCAAGTGGAAAACTGTATTCTTTCTTCTTAGAATAAATCAATTATAATTTAAATGGGAATAAAAAGTACATTGATTGCTTAATTTCTGGATCATTTTTATCAATATTAATGTACTTAAGTGTGTACTAAATAAAAGTTAATTTAAAAAAAGGTGCTATTTTTGTAAATTGTTTTCAAAAATGCTGTAAATCAAGTTTCGTTTCTTTTTTGCCTACTATTACAGGTAACCCAACTTTTTTTTTAATTATAATTAATTTAAAACAGAAAGTAAGATTTGTATACTATTGAATTTGTAGTTTTTGTTGAGAAGAATATAATTGCACGTATAGAATTGGCATTTTATGTTTAAGTATCATATTGGTACAATATGTAAGTCACTGATCCTAATCAATTTCAAGCATTGATTTTAAATAAATACTGTACTAAAATTTGGATATATGTCCAATTTTATTGTGCTTTTAATCGAATTTATTAACACAGAAACTGTTCGTGTAGAACAGTTTCTGTGTTAATAAATTAATTCAAATATGGTGTTTTATATTTTTAGAAGTGTTGACCATGCTGTAATTGGTCTTGTACCTGGAAGGTACTGGGTTCGAATCCAGCTTAGTGCATAGATGTAATCTATCTGTCCTTTTAGGGTTGACGTTGATCCACCTTAATAGGACCTACAAAACAGAAATAAACAATAGTGCCTGTCACGTGCCATATGTTACCAAAAGTGGTGGGCATTGAAATAATATTTCTGAAAAATATTAATCTTTGGAATGTCTTGCACATCAAAGTCATCTTAAAGACTTAACAGTTAAAATTGAGTCAGCTACTTTAAAAAATAATCTTTCTTGTGTTGCAAATTTTATAAATTAGAATGTCTTTAAAGATTAAGAGAATATTGTATTTTAAGTTTATACGATTGTATAATATTTTTGTGCTCAATTGACTGAATTAAATGATAAATTTTATATTATGTCTTTTGAGCTAACAATATGTCTTTGTAAATCTGTTCTGGCTCTTTCTTTTAGTATCTTGCTTTTTTTTTATGTGTCACGTTGATGCATTCTTTAATATATATGTTACGGCGAATGACCGAAATAGGTGGTTGTTGACTTTTACTGGTGAATGTCGAGAAACACCAAATACGTAAGTGAAAGATCGAATATTTCATTACATTCTTGTACATTCGACCCTCACCGGCGTATGTCAACAATCACACAGTCGCTTTGGTGAATGTCCGAAATATTTGTTATATCCAATTTTATTCCTTGATATTAATATATTTATTTGATATATTTATATTTATTCTGTATTTTAATACTTACTGACGATAGATTAGAAGAGTGTTTGGAGTATCGGGCAAATATATACCGGGCAATGGCACTTGACCTTAAAGAAACATCAGTGTTCGGGTATACCGAGCAGTGGCACTTAACCTTAATAAAACATCAGTGTAGGGTATACCGAGCAAATGTAAATGTATGGTCCGATACTCCAAACAATGTTTCTTCTGATCTATCGTCAGTAAGTATTAAAATATCGAATAAATGTAATTATATCCACGAATAAATTCATATCAAATCGAATGTAATAAATATTTCGGACATTCACCAAAGCGACTATGTGATTGTTGACATTCACCGGTGAATGTCGACATTTTCGAGACTTCGGTCACTCACCGTAACATATATCTAACGTCGTTGCCGAGAGGAAGGATAAAAACAGGTCTTAGGCAGGGAAAGAGGGCACAATATTTAATTTTTAGAGAGAGAACAATCATCAAAGTGACACAAAATCGTTGTGTTCTTCAATAAAAGTTATGTTTCCCAAAACTGTGGCTTTTCTTCAAGTCAAGTGCTAGCTTCTATTGTTCAATACTTAACAGTGTTTCAATCAAATAGGTCTACTAACGTACTATTGGACATATTTTCTAAATTTAAGAAGTTTTTAATTAAATACAGTAGCATTAAATTCTAAATTGAAATTTATTTAAACTGAAACAGTTGCAGTGAAATAGTAGTAAGCTTGTATATAAAGTGAATTAAGTACCTTGGATATATATTCTATAAAATAACAGCTTTCCCTTAACATGTATCTTCAAGAAATGATAAATAAATGATACATTTTCTTTTGATAATTTTTATTTTTACCTTCTTATTTATTTTTTAGTGGTAAGTAAGAGTACAGCATATGTAAAAAGTATAAAATAGGACCAAAAAAAAATTTATAAAATTGGATCAGACAATTTGAAGCATGTATATTTTTTTCATTAGATCTTTCTATTTAATATATAGGTTTAACGAGTTGCTTTGCACAAATTGGTATAAAATAATTGCTATATGTTCTTTATGTCTATTATCTGATATAGCTATAGTTTAAAATTGTTCTATGCTATCCCTTCGAAAATAAATTTGATATTGAAGTACATAAATGATTAAAACAATTTTCTTCTCCTAATTAAAAAAAAATATATATATATCTATTTTCTCATTCTTTAAACAAGTTTTTTTTTTTATCAAGCTTAGTTCTTTGAAAGAAAATTTCATTGATATTTAAAATCGAACAATTTAAATCAAATTAATTTAGATAGCGTTTATTGATTAGTAGATGTTGTTTTAATCTGTTTATCAAATATATGCGATTATGTATATGTAAATATATGTTGTTTTATTGTTGTGTTATTCTAGGTCCTGTTTTATACTAAGACGTACTTATAGAAGCTAATGTTGGCTGGAAACTTGTAATAAATTGTTAAATTTTTTTTTACTGATAAATGAATTGTAGTGGTATCATCAATGAAGAATTTTCTACCCCAGATAAAAGTTGGATAAAAATAAAAATTATTATTATAATATCTGGTTATTGTAACTAAAATTGTCCGCAATATAAAGAAATGTCTACCTTTTTTAAATGTTTGACTTATGAGCAGGATTGTTGATTTTGAAAATTCTTATGAAAAAAAGTCAGCTTTTATATAATTTATTTTTGTTTTGTTAAGACATATCTCTTAAAAAATGCATAGAAGGAAAATTATTCAACAATCAAAGAATATTTTCTAATTAAGAATTAAGCTTTTACTTAAATATATCAGGATGCAATGAGAATTGTGTATTACAGTATACACTCAATATGTTGAAAACCTTGTTATGTCAAAAAAATATTTTTCTCCTTGACATTATACATCCACCAAATGCTAATTTGAATTCCTATGTTGTAGAGTTTCTTCTCAGAACATTATGTTGATTTTTTCTTTACATAAAAAATCATTTCTATTTAATGCATAATTATTTATGTCTTACTTTTAAAAATAAAATTATTGTTGTGTTTAAAATTATATGTGAATGTACATTTCTGAAGCATTGATGTTAATTCAATAGAAGGGAATATATACATTTTCTGTAATTTTTTAATCACTTTGTATTTTAGAGTAAATCAAAAAGCATTAAACACCTATCAAAATTGAAAATAATGTATGATTTTTTAGTGTTTCTTAAATACTGTTGAGAAATACATAAAGTTAAAGGTTAAAGTAATTTGTTAAAAATGGTTTAGAATTACATACTCGCTCCTGTAAACATGAATAAATATTTCATAATAATTCATGTTTAAATAAACAATTTCCTTATTCAAAACCATTTTCAACGAGTGTGTGATTTAAGTTCTCCAGCAAAGTCCGTCTTCTAAAGATAGGAAAGTAATCGCTATATTTTTTAAAAATAAGTTGTTGTAGTTAACTATATTTATTATAAAGTAGTTGTAATTAAGTACAAAAATGTAGCTTTTTGCACATCTGTATATGCATATATACTATACGTATATGCATACATATTACTTGCCACAAATTTATAATTAGACTAATGTAATCTGCTTCTGTTTTGTGATTTCAATTGAAAATACAGTTTTCTAAATTTAAACCTGTTATTCTTAAAATCTATTTTGATAAAACAAAGATTATTTTTTACATAAGTATTTAAATGTTTGATGAAAAACGCTTGGTATATAAATGGAACAAAATCTATATTTTTGCATCGCTGTTTTTTTTTTGCCAAGATATAACTTTTGAAGTGACAATTAATATACATAAAAAATTGGGGAGTGTGGTAATGAATTGGCCACTAATAATATATGAAAAAGTATTTTTATTTACATGAAATAAATTTAAATGCTACCGATAAGTGGAGTTACTTGCTCTGTCGAACACATCAAATGTGAAAAATTTGCAACTTCTTTTTTTTTTCTGCAAACAAAATACTACCTAAAAAATATCTGTTATTTAATGACAACTAGAAAACCTTTTGTAGACTAACTTTAAATGTGTCAATGCTTGAATTTAAATGATCTTCAGAATTCTGAATACATGTACAAAAAGTATACGTTCGACTGAATGGACCTCCTTTGCCCTGATTATGAAGATTATTTTGCTTTTGCTTGCTTTTTTTTTCTATTTAGAATTCTTTTTTCTTGATGTATGAAACTATTATAATGGCTCTTAAAGATTTTAGATTAAATGGCAGTTCAAAAGGCATAATTTATATTCATTTCTAAAGAAAAATGTTGCCTGATGTTAAATTCTTCAGAATAATAGTTTATTAGAAATTGATTACTTGAAATTTAATTAAAATAAGTTTTTGTTTCAGATGGACAGTGTTTTCAAGTCAAAGACAGACCAAGGATATACATTTTAACAGATGTAAAATTAGTTTTGATAAATCATTATCTGTTATATTTAGTCAAAAAAAGAAGTTGATACTTACTTCTTAATAGAATTTCGTGTGGCCCATTCATAACTAATCAATGGCACATTCAACCTCACGTGTTGGAATTGAATGGGCTAAATTTCTATTTTTTTGTTCATCTATTATTTACAGTAAGCATTTTCTAATCCAATTTTTATAAATTTTTCAGATAACCAAATATATAAAATAAACATACAATTTTGAGCTATAGAAATCAAATCGAAAATATTCCAAAACTAACTGAAATTTGACTCATTTATGAACACTCTTTCCTATGAGGGATTTCCTGGTTTATGAAAAACAAAAACGACCTTGTTTTGTTAAAAGTAAATTATTTAATTTGTTACATGCTTCCATCGTGAAAACCAGTACAAATATATACTAATTAGTCCTCACACTACAGGCTCCAGAAAAAGGTGTAATGCAAATGTTTTAAGATTTATAAATTCATTTTTTTAGAAATTTGGAAATTCTCTCTACATCATTTTTTTTAAAATGTATAAATAAATATTTCACATAAACTAATTTATGTGAACACTCATTAGACTTAATATGCATTGAACAAAATTAAAGACACAGTTTAAAAAAGACCAAATAGTGTTATGCTATTTATAAGTATTTATTTCATGAAAGATAAGAGATACATTAGGTAACATACTAAGTAAGCTGAACAAAATAAACGAATCACAAATTTTCAGCTCATTTTAAAATGAGAAAATAAATTGTGCAGCACGGAGCACAGCTTAATTCCAGAAATTATTTAAATACTTCTTTTATATGTGTACTACAGGTCAATACTCTCAATTAGACTTCGTGTTATGTCAATCATTGTCCTTGAATATTTCTGATGGTGCAAAAAAATTTATTACATGTCAAGTTTTGTTTTAGTTTTTCTCATTTTAACAAGATTTTTAACATTATATATTTACAATAAATTTTAAAGCATAAAATGAAAGTAAATTAATTTTTATATCTTTAATTGAGCTATCAATGCTTTCAAGAATTAATTTTCTGGTGAAAAGCCAATCCCAACATAAATTGTGATACAGTTGAATAATGGTTGAAATTTAATGATACGTCATGTCATGGCATGATATTGCAGAATTACACATTTTGAAAGTTGGTTCTTGTGAAAGTTTTGAGTAATTCATATTCGTCAATAAACATATACAGGGTTAAAGAATACATAGAATCACTCAAATAAAATAGGGCAAAGTATGCTATAAGAGTTGAATAAGAATTTATTATTTGGTGCGTGATAAAGTAAAGTAAAGTTATTTGTGTAATTAATAGATTAAAATATTTGGTATATGTACTAGTAATTGGATATAGTCATGATTAAAAATAGTTAAACGATTGAAATGTCATGATAAATAAATTAAAGGCCGAAACATATGAAAGGGTATTAAATTAAGGGGGATGTGATCGTTAAGGAAAGTGGTAGTACAATGCTAATGTGGGATAACAATAACCCAATAGGTTCAAAGGGTCACAAAGTGTGAGGTTTGAACAAATTGGATGATTTGGTATCACAAAATTTGGAAAAAGGGCGAAACTAAAATAAATTAAATATTAAAGATAAATAAGGTAAAGTCATGCTATATCCAAAATATATATGATTTAAGATAAATGGGGTAAATTGATGTTTCCAATATTATCAAGAATACAATGCCCAAAACAATAATAAAAGGGTACTCACCATACATGAGGACATATTAAACAAACAGACATCAAAGGAAGACGGGGAAATAAGCACTTCAGCACCACATTCAATTATTAACAAATTATTTTATTTTTAGTAACAAATATCGATCGTTACATTTACTACACATGAATGGCGATTATTAGAAATGGGTGATAAGAGAATTAAAACAATGAAGGCGTCATGCATAAAAGTAAAATATAAAAGAACGAGTAATTTATTAATTTGTCACTTTACATTAAGTGTAAATGTGACATATGCAAAATTCCTTATTAATTAATTTCATTTATGTAAAAGTATGGTGACTGAAGGTAAGAAATGCTAAAATAAAAAAAGAGGAATCAGGAATTATAAATAGGTTACAAAGAAAACAAATTTAAAATACATGAAACTTAAAATATGATCTCAGAAAATAAATATTTTATTGCTAGTTAAGTAGGTTTGTAAAATAAAAGTAATATTTACAAAAAATAAATAATTCATATTCTCTGACATAAAATTGAATTAATTTTCTTATGGAAAATCAAACTAGAATAAACTTGATCGTGAAAGATTAGCCAAGGGTCCCAATCCTTGCTTCCGAAACACGCGTGGCAGTGCCTTTCCATGGGGAAATGCATGGAATTAGGTTGCCGGACGCTCTTTCACTGTGTTCCATATAATTTTTGCTAAAAATAAATAAAGTCTTGTTATATAAAAAACATACTCTCTTAAAAAAAAGGAACGAAACCACTCAATTTAAAGAAAAATTTAGAATTAAAACCTTTCACTCCATTAAAAGAAGGCGTAAAATCAAACAAATATTAAAATATTCGAGAACTTGTTTACTTGAAGAATTAAAGTTTACTAATAAAATCTTCTTAAAAAAAAAAAAAACAACTAAGCCACACAAAAAATTATTAAAAATGTCTGAAATAAATAAATAAAAAGCTAAATTATTAAAATTTCTCAATATCACTCATGATAACAAATTCTCTCACTAAAGAATATTTTACAAAAAATTTTTAAGAAAAAAAGGATTCAAGCATCTTACATAAGAAAAAATATGCTTCTTTAAAATATAAATAAATAAAAACAATATTCTCTGGGAAGAAAATTTTTCTTTAAAAAATTAAAATCAAGAGCCTTAAACGTAGGACAGGATATACTTTAATTGCTTAAACCTTACTTGCTTATTTAGTAAATGGTAAACTTTAGTTACTGATATGCATGCCATGAAAAAATACATTATTGAAGAAAAATAAAAGTTTATATCTGTAAAATAATAATAACCTAGTTCCCGAACTAAGATTTATTTAAAATCAATTTAACAGAATGCGCGGATAAAAAACAGAGATTGAAGTTTGAAGAAAATATTTAATAATTAATTGAGATATATAAAAATTTAAATATATTGTGTGACAAGAAAAAGATGCTTTTGAAATAAAATAATGAAAAAATAGTTAAATAAAACCAATAAGCTAAATATAAATTTTATCGTTTGTTCTAATACTTTTATTCAATTTCAAAATTTAAATGAGTATAAATACAGAATGATAAAGCATTACTTAATATGGTAAGACAATTTATACTACTAATTGGCAATTGAAAATGAAATGTATTTGATTGAATTATAAATGACTAAGTAAATTATCACCTTATATGGAAAAAAAGACATTTTGTTGTTAATATTTTCACAATTCATAAGCTTGTTATGGTCAATAATGAAGTAATTGAAGTGATGAATAATAAAATAAATACAGATATAGTAAACGTGACTTTACGGCAAATTTTTCCAAGTCAATAAATAAAATAAAATCAGCATATAAACAGATGTAGAAAAATGATTAGTTTAAAATTAATGATAATTCACAGCATAAATTAGTCACCACCATTTTCTCCTCATGGCAGCGAAGGAATTTTGTAAGAGTCTCCCACAAATTTAATGGATGAGTAATTTCTATCGCTGCTAAGTTCTTAATGTTTCTCTTAAAAATCAGAAGAGGGTTCTACTCTAGCACGCTAGTCATTGAAATTTCTAAAGCAGTTCTTTTCCAGCGATCATCTCACTCTTTTCTCTAAGTTTCATTTAATACTCCAATTTTTATGCCTATATATATATATATATATATTTCTTAGTTTATTTTAACTACATTAAAGGCTATGCCCCTTCTATTCATTGCTCACCAATCCTTAGAGTTTCACAATTTAATTTCTACAAAAAATTAGAAATTTAAACAAAGACACATTTAAATAAAACGTGAGAAAATAAATTTTCATAAATATGACGAATGGCCAAGAGTGAAACTGTATGAAAGGTCACAGCAACCTCCCATCCTGCAGTAGCAAAACATGAGAATTTTTCTTTAGCATTTTCAAATTTTCTTTGACCATAGTCGAACCAAAAATGGGATAATACACCTTCCAATTAAACTAATCATTTTCTTCCTGGATCTCGTTTTGCAGTCATATCTTGGAGAATGTGACATTACAGTTTAAAAGAAATCAACAACAGCTGAAATTAAAATATATTTAAGAATTAGCAATAGAATTCACCAAACATTTAAAATAATTTATTAAAAATATTATTATCAAAGCTACATTGTTTTTAATATTACAAGTAGCTACACATGCTTTAGCAAATAATAAAAATAATTGATAGCAAATAATAGTTATAAATAACACAAAAGAACTTCATAAAGCATATAAAAGCAAATGCGTTTTGTCTGTAAAAGGGATTGTTTTAAATAATAATCACACAAGTAAAATTCATTTCAACACGATTTAAGCAATATTTTAAATAAGCAGTCTAGGATAACAAACTTGATCTTCCACCCCTGAGTGCAGGATGAGGGTAAACTTTGAAATCATAATTATGAACTCCCATTTTTTTTAATTTCATGATTCTCCAAAAAATTTTACTCTTATGTTTTTGTTTTACCCTTATCTATAGGTTTATTTATTTTGCATTATTGATGACGTTGTAGAGGAGAAATTTATATACATTATAGGTACCAACTGCTTAAAATGAATTGTTGAGTTAATTGAACAAGAAGGATATTCATATTTAAAATTTGATATGTTGTGATCAATTTGATAGTAAGTTGGAAATATTAGACACCGAACTTTTTCAACTATTAAGTTTTATCAATACATAAAAATCAAACGACTTTTTCAACTATTCAAAAACAAAATCGGTTTAAAATTTTTAGTGAATATAGTTGACTCTCATTTTTTTAAAGCACCCAAATTTTCTTTGATTCCAAAACAACTGAACTTTTTTGTGACATAAAGAACATTATTTTAAATGAAAATTACATGCAGTTACATAAACACAACACAAAAAGGAATAACTGGAAAAATGTAAATTTTAAACTCAATTAGCAAACTCTAAAGTTTCTTGTTCTTCAGGAGGTGTTGCTGCTGTTGTTTTGCAGCTTCAATTTCTACACAAAGTCAAATATAGCACAAAGAGTAAAGGAACAAAAGAAAAGAAGAAAGAAAGAGTTGCGCCAACACAAATTATAAAGAAAATATACATGTAGATCAGAAATGACTGAAGGTTGAAAATTTATATTCAGGACGTAGTTTAAAAATTAGCAAGTTGTTTAAAGTAAGAATTATCCTCTAAAAGAAAGATAAAAAGCACTATAAGATTATATTAAGTGATGATGAACTCAAAATTTTTGGATGAATCCTATACTTTTCAAAACATTTTATTTTATACTTCTTATTTTATAGTTTTTTTAGGAAATTAGCAATCTTCAAATCCCCATAGTGTAGGACATGACATAAACTGCTTGGTTTCAAATGCAAAAACCACCAAGCAATGACAATTCTATTTTGAGAAAGAGAGATAGGCCGAAAGGAATACTTTCTCAAGTTTTAAAAGCATGTTGTCACACTTCTTTATTCTTTCCTTTCATTTTGGTTTAAATAAATTTCTGAATTCTGCAAATTTAATTTTGCTTTATCTGGAATAGAAACATCTGTATTCTTCACAAAATTATATCCTAATTTTGCTATAACAAGAAAAAAGGACATTTTTTAAAAAGCAAACAAAATGAATAAAGCATAGATGAGTTTGATTGACAAAATTTTTATGTATTCTTTCTTTATTTTTAAAAGCGAAAAGTTATTAATTTTAAGAGAAAGTTTTTTTTTAATATATATAATTTATAAAAAAATACATTTAAAGTAAGAAAGGTTTATTTAATTCTAAAAGAGTTTTCTTTGGATATTAACACAGGCTTAATTAGCTTCAAAAATTAGAATGATTGTTAAATATATAAGTCAGCAATATTTTTTTAAAAAAAAATTTGCATATTTTTGCTTTAAGAAAAATACTTGTGAAGCATTTTACCAAACCTCAGTATTTTTCACCAAAAAACACATTAAAATAAAATAAAGAAATTTCAGCAACAGCACTGAAAATAAAAAGTCCTATCTTGATGAAATCAAAGTAGACCTGATACATGCATAAACACATTTTTGTCCTTTTGATATGAAAATATACAGTAAACACACTAATATTTCTAAATTTAAACTGCCAAAACTCACTTTTTAAAAATAAAATATTTCAATGGAAAGAACTATTCATTACTATTGCATGTCCTGGTGCATAAGTAAACTTTTCAAATTCCAAAAATTTTACAAAAATCAGGGGGGTTCGACTTATACATTGGTATAGTTCATTCAACAGGAGTTGACACTTGGCTCCGCCTCCATCACGTGGTTTTCCAACGATACTATTTTGCTATTTTTTGGGAAAAGGATGTTAACAAACCTGAAGAAGGTTGCTATTTGGAAATCGTATGAGAAAAATATTTATTTCGCAATCTTTATGTGTATTTTTTTTAACATTAAATATTTCATAAATTTGACAGGGTGGCCACTCAAAACAGATTTCAAATTTTCCCTGACTTTTCCAGGTAAAAATCTTAAAATTTCCAGGTTTGTGTTTTTTTCCTTTTTTCTTATAAAGTGTAGGCTGTGTACAAGAAGAGTGTCTGCATTAAAAAATATCTTATTCAAAATGTCATTTTTTTAAACATATCTTGAAAAAAAAAATTATTTTTTACAAGATACATTTTTATTATTTTTTAATGTTCTGGTACAACATTAATTTTTAAAAAATTAAGACGTGGAGAAAATAATATGTTTAGCTTGCAGAATATATTGTTTTTATTGAATTATTTTAATTGTTTTTATTGAATTTAATGTGTTACTTTAAGTAGTATTTGCTTAAAGTGTACCTACAAAATCACAAAATCAGAATAACCAATAAAACCTTGTATAAGTATTGTTTAATATATTTTCATTAAGAAAAAGAAAACCGTTTCAGGTGATTATATATTAATAATTTTTAATAATTACAGTGGCTCCCAAAAGTGCACACTCACTTATAACTTATATTGAAATAGGAAATAAAAATTCAATAATTAAAATGAATATTTCACAATGGGTATTTGATAATAAGATGTATAATCTATTCTTAGCAAAACTGCACGGAATATTTTAAAAACAAAGCAAACGTTAATTTTTTTTATCAAATAGTAACAAAAATGTTACCCCACGAAAGTCATCGTACATTTAAATGTTTTGGATCTCAGAATTAAAATTATTGTCAATTGCTTTTTTTATTTAATTATTTTTCATTTCTTTATTAGCAATTTAGTATCAAACCTATAATAGCAAAATTATATTTTAATTTTTGCTTGCTAACTCCGTAATATTTTATTTTATCATTCAAAAATGACTTGTGGTCGTAATAGAATAGACCAAATTTGATTATTTGTCTTTATAAGAGGTAAATCAGTAATGAATATGTTAAATTAGTTTACTGTATTCAATTGAACTGCG
The DNA here is from genome assembly GCF_982258835.1 of Parasteatoda tepidariorum. NCBI lineage: Eukaryota > Metazoa > Arthropoda > Arachnida > Araneae > Theridiidae > Parasteatoda > Parasteatoda tepidariorum. The sequence goes on along the minus strand of NC_141755.1, from coordinate 121,137,816 downwards.
CAATATGTGATAAAATGCTTAAAAGAAGGACTTCATATCAGAGATTAAAATTATAAATTTTGTGGAAAAATTCATAAATTTGCAATTGAGTGCTGTAAAAGTTTCTATAAAACTTTTAAAAAAATATTCTGCACGAATTTCACCTGACAAAAAAAAAACTAGTTACACGTATTTTCAACCTTTAAAAGCTATTGTAGATGTTAAAAGAAACTCCACTAAATGTTAATTTAACGAAAAGTTAGATTTACTAATAGACTGAGTTTTTTCTTTAAAAGTGTATGATGACTTTTGTGGGATAAAGTTTTTGTCACTTTTTGATGATTGATTCCTTAAAAATAAACTTTTCCTTTGTTTTCAAAATATTTCATATTGTCATTTAAAATATTTCAGTTTTGTAAAGATTAGAACACATTTTTTATTCTTAAATATATATTCTGAAAGATTTATTTTAATTAATGGATAGTCTTATTTCATTGAAAGTCATAAGTGTATCAACACTTTTGTGAATCACTTTAATTACATTTCAATATAAAGCTGTACTGTATATTGTATTTCATCTTACCAGAGCTTTTTATGAAATTCACTGATCAAATTTTCCTTAAACCAATATCTCAAGTCAAATTTTTAAATAATGGTATTTTAAAATAACATTTTTATTTTAAGGGATTCAGTATAAAAAAATAAATGTCAGAATTGTAAAATTGTCTAATTTTCAGTTCTATACTCTATAGAAGAAAAAAAATAAAAAAAATTCCTTTAAATTTATACTTTTTTGATTTTTTTTTCCTTATTTGAAATTAAAACATTTAAAGAATTCCAATCTAAACACACAGTTTTTTAGTTTAGCATAGTTAATTGTTTTTGTTTGAACAACTGGAATATTGTACAGTGCAGAACTAAAACACTAAGTTTTGTTTTCCTTCTTCTGACTAAACACATATGAAGAAAAAAAATTCTATTTTATGTATATACATCATTTAATATGTTTCCTATATATTCCTTAGTCATTGTCAGCTTTTTTAGGTAAAAAGATGAATAGTTTTGAAATATCATCTCTGGAATGCAAGCAGCATTTACAAACTTTCCATATTGTAATAACTATACAATTCAAATTTTGAATCAAAAACTAATACTTACCAACAAAACCGTAAAATTTGATATTAATATATAGTTAGTTCTAAAAAAAAAACTTTTTTCAAAATAAAAATATACTATAAAAGGTTAAAATGAAATGTGTGATTGGTTGGTTTGCTGAGAAAAAATAATTTACAGATTTCTTTGAATGGGAGTTCAAAAGCTTTCAGAAAAAGAGTGCATTATAAAATCTATTGTTATTAAATTATAACCAATTAATTTTTAGAGAATTTAATAAAGTTGAAAATACAAAAACATTTTGTTAAAATAGAAAAAAATTACCGCTCCCAATTGCGAACAAACTTGAATCATTCTGTGTGAACACGGACAGAATTCAAAAACCGAATCCTAACCCCGTCTTCCACATCCACCATAATCTTTGCCCTTCCTAAATTGCACAGTCCCATAGTCTGCATAGAGATCAAAGACATTTGCTTAGCAACCATGGGAGAATTTTATGTTGTATTCTAGTTTAACAGGGTTATAATGGAGCAAATTTTGATTAAAGCAAAGTAAGTTGATGATATTTTAACTGTTTGGAGATACATTTCCGTCTAAAAAATGTGGGTATAATGGATGAAACAATTTAAATTAAGAAAATTAGCAAATAATTTAAATTAGTGAAATTAAAAAAAAAATGTATAAGAAAAAATTTCCAGCTTTTCTTTAAAATTTCCAGGTTTTTATCCATATTTCCCTGATTTTTCCAGGTTTTTTCCAGTATAAAAAAAATTCCCTGATAATTCCAGGTTTTCCAGGTGGGTGGCCACCCTGATTTGATATTTCTCTCTTTTGAGTGAAAAGATAGTCCCTTTTGAGACATTTTGCTGGGAAAGCAGCAGGTTTTAAATTTAAAATATATATTCAATTAGCCAGAGTAATGAAAGGTATAATAGCGGATAATAAAGAGAAGTAAGTAAGTGAAAAAGAATTTACTGTTTGCATTTGGCGCGCATTAAGGGTTGTCTCCTTTTTAACAGCGAAAATGTTTATCCTATCCTGCGCTAAAATTAACTCTGTGCCCGAGTAGGTGGAGCCAAGTGCCAACTCTTGGTGAACCAATTATAGTAAAGTTGGGTATTCGTTGAATGTGAAATATTCATGCATTATAAACTATAAGATATGTATGAATAACTCAGTATCAATTTACTCCTTTCAAAAACTATTTTTACTATGTTGTGTAGAATTAATTCTGAATTATCTCTCATATTTTCTTTACATATATTGGTTTTTTAAAAAACAATTCCTTAAAATATGTTCTGAAAAATTAAGATTAAGAAAAGTTATATATTTCAAAAAATATAACACAATGGAAACTTTAAAGACAGACCATAAAGCTACAAATTTAAAGATTTCAGATCACCTGTCAGATTCAGTACAATTAAGTGTCTTTATTCGGATCTCACATTTAAAACTTCATCTGCTGAGTCTTACAGAAAATAATTTTAATCCCCATTCAAAAATTTTTTATTTCCACATTTTTAAAAAGACTTCACAATAACAATTGAATTTATATTTTGGAGATGGTCTCAAACATCATCTTTACTTAAGGGTCAACATATCAAATTCAGAGAGATTTAACAATTTTATTTATTTATATTCTAATTTTAGAAATTTTCCTATTTGGTTTACATAGTGGTTGACTTACACCTGACCATATGTTGTAATCAAAATTGGGTTGACTTTAATCACAGGATATACAATAATTCATCTATTTAAGATTATTCACAATAAACAGTAGAGTAAACTGAATTTAAAAAAAAAAAAAAAAAAAAAAAAACAATAGAAGTCATAATATTTATATCCAGTAAACCTGTTTTAAAAGAAGGAATAGAAAACAGTCAATATAATTTTAATTTAAAACACTTACAAAAATTTTTTGTTTACACAGGGTATTTGCGACATTTTAGATTTTCAATTCATGGCTTTCCATGACAAATTCCAAGAATTTTTCATGACTTAAGAAAATTACTATTTTCTCCGAAAAAAAACAAAAAAACAATAAATTAAAAAAAGCATTATAATAACATTAATTGAAATGATAGATAAAACCAAAACTGTTATACTTTGCATCTTCATAATTATAGATTTTAAATTTAAAAAAACAGAGTAATGAAAGAGTTAAATTAAAAAAAAACAGAGTAATGAAAGAGTTAAAGCAATAAAATAGCTGAAAAATACAGAAATGCAAATAATTCTTTTCCTTTTTCCTGCAGAATTATATTCTATAGATACCTTTATTGTTTAGTCGAACTGAAATAAATACTTCTGATTTTTCTGTTCTCATTTCAGAATAAAAACAATTTGCCAATGACTGGCTTGCTTCAACTGGAATTTTAAATTGATAAAATAAAAAATTCTGAAATCACAGAAGTTTAAAAGATAATTCGCTCTATAAATGATGTTTTTTCTTTCATTTTTTGAAAGATTATTTAAGATTAATTTTTTAAATAACTTTAAGCAAAATAATATTAAAAAACTCTTAAAAATTAAATGGTAATATCCTGAAATGATGAATATTTATCAACTAAAATTAAAAAATGAAAAAGAAAAAAGGCTGTTTATTTCAAATCGCATTGAAAGAAAAATTAAAGGAACATTAAAATGAATATTAGAGGCATGAATTAAAACCTTAGCATTTAATTACACACACTAAACTACGAAATAAATAGATTTAAACAATATTTTAAAATTTTTTTAAAAAAAAGTTGAGTTAAGAGTAGAGCTTCAAAAATTGGCCATACTGCATCAAATGTAAACAATATGATCTGCTTCAGATAAACTGATAAAAGTTTGCTATTAACTAAGTCCAGGGAGAAGAAAAAAAAGGGAACTCGGGTACATTAGAGACAACCTCTAAGAGGATAACCAAAACTTATGAAAACAAATTTGCGAGGGGATTTTAAATAATAAGCTAATTTAGAGTAAATTATAAAGAAAAGAGTAATATATTTACCTAAAATGAGTAATTCGGTTTTCAAGAAGTATTCGTAATTGTACCTCAATATTGGCAAAAATATCACTTTACAACAGTCACAGTTCCAATACCATCTGGCCTTAGGTAAAAAATAATTTTTACTTTTTTAGTATATTATTTTCATAAAACACATATAATATTCCAATAAAATTAGTATACTAAATTATTTATAATATACATAAACTTGTTCTTAGCATTGATGCAATCTTTATAATAAGCTATGAAGTTTATTTAAAAATGTTTTTAACTTACACTTTACACATTAACTTTACACATTAACTTTACATTTCAATCAAAAAAATTAATTTAAAAAAATATTGTTTCTTATAAATTTTTATCAAGCATCATTCATATAAAGTAAATGAAACATAAAAAAAATTGGATAATTAGAAATGATTAAAACAAGAATACAGTTTGAATAAATAAAAGTATTAGATCTTTAATATCTAATTTATGCATTCATGTCACACTGCTTCATACAATTTAAGCCTTTTAAAATAATTTAGGTATGTTTTGACATTATTTTAGACACTGAACAAACCATCCAAATGTAATGCATAAGTAGAAAAATTGACTTTTATAATATAAGAATGTTTTTCAATTTTATGTAAAGTTTTGAATGATAATGCAAATTTTAAATTAAATTGAAAATTGCACTAATATGAATGTAAATTATTTATCTTTCTTGAGACGATTTTCTATTTTTACCACCTATTTCTAAATCAGTTTTCAATATTTAATAAATAAGAACAATAAAACTTGGTTGCAAAAAAGAAGTTTAATTAGTTGAACCACTTTTCAAAGGAACTTAGTTAAACTTATTACAAAAAATTCGCCTTACTGTAAGTTACAATGCAATTGTTTTCTACCACTTACTTATAACTTATTTAAAACATTTTATTTTACAAAAATCTCAGTAACTATAAAAGCCATCATAATCTTTGAAAAAATTAATATGAAAGTTGCGGATATTTCAGTTCATTATTTGCTTTTAGCTAAATATAATCCATGAAATAACTTTATTTAGCTTAAAAATAATTTTGTATTTGTGGGAAAAAAATTCACTTTAGACTAAATTAACATTTAATTTCTTTATTATTGAATTTTTAAAAAGAAGTTATTACTAAAGTGGTTTAAAAAAACATAGCAGGATCTTCAACACCTTATTATATGCTACTATTCATTCTAATAAACCAACATTTTGTCCACATTTTTTAAATACTCTATGTAGATCCATGCTTTAATATCAAACAAATATAATTTCATTTAAGTTAATTTCATTATGTAAAAATTATCATAAGATTAAGAAAATAAATAATCCCAGTAAGCACACACCTCACGGCAAACGTAAGGCCGTAAGCTGGCATTTTCGGAACGTTAACGGCAAACACAATGGGGTCCGCTACCGTTGGTTTTGAGGTATTATCGGAAGCGGCGGTATAACTCGTCACTTATATAGGTCCGGAAAATAAAAGTTCTGTTCGGCCGTTTGCACTTAATTGGTTACAGGACCTTCATATGTATACCATAAATTAATTGTAAGGTTACAATGAATTATTTTATTAATAATGAATAAGTGCAGAGTTGGTAAAAAAATTGGTCATTAACTCGAAAAGATGAAGAAAGAAAATAAAAAAATAAACGAAGAATAAAATATTAAGCATATTTTATCGATTTTGTTTTTTTCTTATCTTTTAGCATGAAGAGGCGGAGATATAATCCGTCACTTATACAGGCCCGAAAACTAAAAGTGTCATTTTGCCTTCTACTATTAATTGGTAACAAGACCTTCATTGTATGCCATTATTAATTTCAAGTAACAATGAATAGATTGATTAATAATGAGAAAGTGTAGAGTTGGTATAAAATTTTTTTATTAACTCGAAAATTTGAAAAAAGATAGAAGAATAAAATCCATAAAATATTTAGCATATTACGATTTAAAAAATGCACTTTCATTATTCTTTAAAATTTGCAGAAATTTTACATAAAACATTAAAAAGTTAGCATTTTATTAATTTGCTATAACCTAAATATGAATTCTGGAATTGCTTATTAAATATTTTTAAAAAGTAATTCGATTAAAAATTCGATTTGAAATTAAATATTTTAAAATTTTTAAATAAATATTTATAAGAATTTTTTATTCTAAAAAGCATTTCTCGAAGTATAATATTTAAATTCGTTTATATTCTTTGTTTTGAAGTAAATATTTTTGATGAAATTTAATACTATTTTGCTTAAAAATAAAATTATTATAACTTATAACTAGAACAATTCTTAAATTTATTGAAAAATGTTTTTATTTTAATTGCTTATTATAAAATGTTTAATTTGTTGCATTAAGCACATATTTTAAAATAAAGACTTTTCTTTTATTAGATAAAAGATATATTTATTTTTAATGTTACATGATTCCTAAAAATTTATTATTTTAATAATAGATGGTAAAAACATGTAGTTAAAAAAATTTCATATAATAGCAGGAAAAAGCTAAAGGTCCGTTCTTGTTTGTGTTACAGCATTTTAAGAAGAAGCCTGAAATGAGCTACTATAACTACTTATAACTATTTACATATATATATAATTACCTTTCTTTAAGCCTTCTTTAAAAGTAAAATTAATATGCAATTCAGAAATGATGAAGACATTCAGAAATAATGAATATATTTATAGATAAAAAGAAAAAGTACTTTAAATTGTTGAAATCCTCCTTTTAATCATACATTTTCTTAGTTCAAAGTAACGATTTTTTATGAAATATACTTTTTTCTTTTATTAATTTGAAAACTTTAATTACAATTTAAGTATTATGTTATAATAAATGTTAAAACAGGACATTTTTAATTTATATAAATTGCTTTCATCTATTTAAATGTTCAATATTTAATGTTTATTTTAACTTAAAATCTCAGTTTAATTACTTACTTTTTAAAAACAGGATTCAAAAAGGGTTTTAAGAGTTTTGCATAAATAAAATATGTTTCAATTTTTAGAACAAAACTCTAGTATAATAAACTCAATAATATTTTTTCAAAAAATTTTGGGGCAATATTTGAAAATAGTAATTGTTAAAGAAATTCTGTTTTTAAAAATTCGTTTTTAAACAATAAAAAAATATTTGGAATTTTTATTAATTGAATTTCAAAATATTAGACAATTTACAATAAAATGATTCACTGATAAAATGATTTTATTTTAAATTTTAGTACAGAATATAAATGAAAATCAAAATTATACTTTAAAAATGCTCAACATATTTAATTTTCATTTACATGGCAAAAATATTTTTTCATGTAGCATCATATTTATATTTAAAATAGTTTAAAAAAAAACTTAAATAAAATCTTTCAAATGTCATATAGAGAGGAAGCTGTTTATTATTTTATTATATTAATCAAAATTATACTTTTAAAATGCTCAACATATTTCTTTTTCATTTACATAGGAATATTTTTCCATGTAGCATCATATTTATATTTGAAATAATAATAAAAAAAAATCTTTTAAATGCCATATAAAGAGGGTGCTGTTTATTATTTTAGACGTGTTTTCAAAAGCTTCCGATAGATGGCAGGGAAATTATTTTTCTAGCTTTCACATCATATACCTCCTCAGCAAAGGGAGAAAGAGGGCTTTATTTTCTTCAGAATTCGAAAAGATTAGAACAGTCAGTTTCATATCAAATCGCTAAAAATCAAGATAAGAACAACAGTATCAAAGATTATTTTCTTTTAAAATATTATGGCAAAACAACAGTATAAAAGAAAATGGAAATCCCTTTCCATAAAATAGCATGGCTTAGTGATGGTTAATAAAATTAATTTCGGCTAACTAAAGCTCTTTTCAGTCATAGGTGACGCAATACTGTCAATAATACTCTAAAAAAACTATTTTATATTTAATATGCTATTTTTTAAAATTTAATGTTATTTTTATAAAATTAAATTTGAAAAAAAAAATTCGTGACATCATTTTTTTAAGTATTCTTATTCTTTGAGAGTGTAAAGTTTGTTTAATTTTTTCCTATGAAGGGAAAAAATACTAATTGAGCTCTAAAACCGAAAATTCGTTATTTTTTTAACTGAAACTATAGAATTACGTAAAGGAACATTATGTTTTATGGGGACAGCTAATCCGTGCTATACACTACGACAAATCTTACATCAACAAATTAAAATGTTATAGAACAAATAAATAAAGTTTTATTTTAATTAATTATAAACTCTTTTTTTATTTAAAAAAAATTAATAAAGAAAGTTGATTTTTAGTACTTTAAACATTTATGAATAAAGCCTTTTTACCCTTTCTAGTTCAAAGGAAAATTACTTTTAAAAAGAATGTTGTTTTTCTTATGGTACTTGATATTTATCTGGTAAGAAATTGAGTGTTACATATGAAAGCATCAATAAATGAGCTGCAAGTTAAGTAAATTTTTCCATGATCTTGGGATAAATAGAGTAATTTGAGTAAATCTATTTTCTTTTTTATAATATTCTGTATTGTATTATACCATTCTTTTTAAATAGAATTTCTTTAAAAAAAAAGAACTCTATAACTCGAAAAGAAATCTATGACTAAAATAAAAAAAAGTAAAATAGTTTGAAAATCAATTACTTAATTTATGGGGAGCTTCTTGACATTCCTGAGGAAATATATAATAATTGTACCAAGTATAATCATATTTTTTTACTATCCCCAAGTTGTATTGAAAATACTGTTATATAAAACTGTTATGTGTGATATGAAAGTACTGCTTCCCTCATGATGTTCTGATGATTTTTTTTGCCTGCTCTTCTCTTTTTTCTTTTTCTAATTTACAGTAAAATTTTCACTAACATTTCCGGGGCTTGACCTTCAAACCTTAAGCTTTCGCTATCCATATCAAGCAGAGAAGAAATTTATAACTTATGTGTTGCGATAGCATAAAATGTCTCCTTCGGAAAATCTTCAATACAAAAATAAGCAACTTCATTTACCAATTAAAGAGCAAAATAGTTTTTTTTAAAATAGAATTATTTCATTTTAAAAAGTTTTATTTTAAATGCAATTTTTTTAATAGCAAATTAGACTAAAATAAACATTAAAATTTTCTCCCTTTCAATTTTGCTTTATAGTTAAATTTATCATATAATTTAATTCAAGACTTACGTAGCACTCTAATTAAAGCGGAAAATAGTACATGAGTCATAGCATAGTTTAAAAAAAGTTATCAATTTTTTCTGCTACTAAATCAATTTAATATTCAAATCAAAAGACATTTAAAAAATTACTCATTTCCAGTAACTATTGAATAATGAAAGAAACATAACTTGCAGTGGCAACTCAAAATAATAAACACACAATTAATCATTTTCATTGCTGATTAGGAAAAAATGTTTCCTATGCATGCATTAAAAAGATTTCTTGCAACTAATATTTTGGGGGAGTTAACAACTATAAGTATGTGTAAAATGTTTTAAATCTCTGGAGTTAGTGGGAGAACCCTGTTTGAAATATAAAAAGAACGTTAAGAGTACCAAAATTTCGACTTTTATCGAGTTGAAATATTAGTATAGTTTCCAATTTATAGTTGAAGATACAGAATCTCAATATTTCAGAAAAGACATAATTGTTTAGATGAAATAAAATTATTTTGTAATTAGGACTTATTAGGGGCATGCTACAAAAGAAAATCATTTTCATACCCCTCTTTTAATTAGTAGAACTCTTTTAAAATTAAAATTAGTCAAGTAGAATTCTGATAATAATTAATGCTAATAATAACTTTCTCAAAAACACGCCTTAGTAGATAAATTACACATCATGCACATATTTCACTAATAAAATGATTTTTAGATTGTGACATGATTTATACCTTAACTGCAGCAAATGATTTGCCTACAGTTCATCAGCCTCCACAGTCCGACTTTTGAAATTGCTCTAAATGTGCATCATACACTCACAAATAATAGTTTTTCGCCATAGACTATTTGTAAGCATCCTTTTGTTTTTCTACTGGGAGGCTCCGTTACCTGTTTGTTTTGCTCATCAGCCCCAGTAGTTGCTTGTCATTCATGATTGTAGATTAAAAGAGGAGAACGGTTTATGTCCCCCTTTCTTTTATAAAATTACTATTGTATTGCCATTAGTTGTATTTTGAAGATTACTTTGTTTAGCAAATAAAAACAAGGAAAAAATCGGTTCTCGCAGAGAGTTATTACACAATAAAGATGCAGTTTCTGCCCGTGCACAATTTTTTCTTCTTCTCAGAACCAGAAGCAGTGGACATAAACCGTTCCTTCCCCTTGTTCTTAAAAGTTGATTAAAAATCATTTTGTTCGTAAAATATATAACTATTATAATTTTTGCATAAGCATATTTTATTTTAAGAATCCTAACAAAAATTAGATGATAGCTGATTTGAAAATAATAAAATGTACTTGAATAAATAATTAAATTAAACACAAAATGTGAGAGACAATAGCAATTAAAACAAGAAATAATTTTTCTTGTTAATAATATATAATGATGATCTTATATGATATACCGGATCATATTCGAAACTGCTTTTATGTCTCTTTTTTCCTAATATTTTTTAAAACATCTATATAAATGTTAAGATTTATATTTGGCAATAGTTATTAATTTTTTTTCTTTTTTTGTAAATTTTTATGTCAAGGGAAGTTTTAAGTTATGAAAATCTCGTAAAAGATAAATTTTTCTACATTCCAATGGATGAATTTCCAATGGAAAGATATTTATCATATAGAGAAAAAAAATTTAAGTGAAAAAAAAATTTAAAAAAACTCTGCATTAAACTTGGTTCTTGCAGCATGCCAAATTTCAACTTAGTTGCATTCCTGCAGCCTGCAGAGTAACTTTGGTCTATTTTCCCATCAAGTTTAGAAGTTACAAATTCTCAAATTAAGTATCGAATTTTAATTTTTTTCTTCCATTGTAATCCCTATATAGTTTTCTACACACCTTAGTAATTTAAAGTTCTAAGTGAACAGAAATGCAAAATGAATAGCAAACGTTAAGTTAAACCCCCAAAACAATCTCTTTCAAGTTTCTGATATAGAAAAAAATTTATTAAAAATTTATTTGATATAGAGAAAAAGCAAGTATCAAGTTCGGTGAGCACGGCAGCCTTTTTTTTTCTTTTTCCAAGTTCATATGAAAGGAAATTTTCAGGATTGGTCAGAGAGCAACTTAATCGATTAGATCAACTTCAACACTATAGTCTCAAGAAAAGTTTTTTATGTATCTATGTTTTTTATGTATCAATATGAATTAATCAGTATGTATTATTATAATATAATGTCAAAACATCCATTTCATTTTTTACTTCTTTGCTAATGATGCTGATCATTATTATTATTTAACATTTTAATGAAATTACTTTTTTTAAATCGTTTGAGGTTAGATATCCATTAAACTACTTATTTTCCTTAAAAAAAGTAAATAGATGAAAAAATAAAAACTCTAACAACACAAAACTCTCATATTTTGTAGTTTACTCATAAAACAGTTTTAACGTAAGTAATACAGAGTAAAAATCTTTTACAGCTCAAAATGCAATTTAAAAAAATATCAAACAAAAGTGTTTCTACCGGATATGGAAAATTACAGAAGTAAATAGAAAAAAATAAGTACATTAATAAACTCTAAATTTAAAACAAATAAATTTAGATTTACTATTCACATCTTATTTTTGATAAGCAAGACAACTTTACTTGATGAGGAGGACTTCAAAAAGGAAAGAGCTTCACTTTTATGCTTCATGTAAACCACTCATAGGTATGTCCTGTTCAAATTAGTACCACTCTAGCTTATTATTTTTTGCGGGTTATAAAAGGACATAACGATCAAGGCCACACAACATCATTTTCTGCTCCTTTCTTTATCTTTCAGCTCTTTATCTAAACAGTCGAAAGTTTGTAAATTATTTCAATCATGGCGAACAACTATTTGAGTCTTTCACAACTATTGAGATAATAGTGCGGTTAGTACGCCATGATACAAGTTAATCAAGTTTCTTCAAATATAAACAGATATATTTATTTGTGTGCAGGTAAAAAAAAAAGACATTCAAAAACAAAAAATTTGATTCTTTGAACCCTCAGAAATTTGAGTAATTTATCTAATAAATTTGTAATAAGCTTCGTGTTCACGCATCACTGCGATATTTCTTGAACCTTGATCTTGATTTTTTTACAACGTAAGCACATTATATTTCTTAAACAAATACGTAAACAGATGTTTAACTGTTATAAAACTCTGAAGAAGCATCATAGTATTTTTTTTCTCATTATAGTAATAATTTTTAAGTAGGATTATTTTAAAATTTCTTGTTAGAATTTATTTTACTAAGTAAAGAAATTTTTAATAACTTTTTTTTAGGCAGAAGTTAGACACTGTTAATAAAATTATTAAAAAAAGGAAGAAAATTAATGGTAATAAAAATGTTAAGTCTTCTTATTTCGCAATTTCAAAAATTAGTATAATTTAAATATTCCATCTAGACATAAATGTGTAAAATGTTGGATATTTAATAATTCATGTATTTAAATGTCTATTTTTTAGCATATTTACTTTGAGGAGGTAACTCAGATACTTCTAAACTGGATTTCATCTTTTTAATTCGAAAAATATTCTGAAAAAAAATTATTAATATATTGTATTTTTATTAAATTTTTCATATGAAAAAATTCATAAACAGAGGGAGGAAAACTACTAAATTATTGAGCCGAATCCTGAAAGAAATATTTACTATATGTTCATACGTTATAATACCTTTCCCTCTAAATAAAAAAGCCCTAAGCGAAGATCCCCTCCGCTATTTTTGGGTGTCTATTTTAACTTTACATTTTGCTTCGCTGTACAAAAAGTGTAAGATTTAAAAGCTTCAAATTAAGAAGGATAAGCGGTGGTGGCTCAGGGGAAAGAACGCTAGCCTACTAATGAGTTTTGAGGATTTGAATTGCTGGTTGATATGAATTTCGTACACGGCTGACATAAAATATTCCAAGTGACAGACGCATCGCGGATTAGAGTCCCATCTTCGTCTTGCTAACCGTTGGAGGTTTTCCTCACCATGCCATGGAAACGCGGTGCAGTTCCATGAAAAAGTTCTCCATGAAGGCAATTCGCTCCCTATACTTTTGTACAGGAGTTCTCTTATTTTTTGGATTAGACTCAAAATTACAAGGATACAAAATTGTACATTGATAGTCGTAAGCTTAAATTCGGGTCGGCTGTTCAACGACAGTTATAAAATAAAATTACAAAGGATTATAAAAAAATGGACAGGGAGTGCGATGAAATAGAAAAATGACTATTCTATTATTAGTTTGGAAATTGTTATCTGCAAAATCTGGTATAAAAAAATACTGTACTCTGCAGAACACAGAAATGCAAATACTAATTTGAAATTTTAAGTGCTGTAAAGGCTAATTTTGCTCATAAACTTAATATCGGTATTCAAATTTGTTCGAAAATTAATTGCAATTTTATTATAGCCTTTTACGCACCTTTTTTTGATTCTTCTTTTTCTTTTCACGTTATATTCATTTTGTTTAACTGTGCAAAAACGATAAGATTTATTATTTGAAATTATGATGAGTTGTAGAGAAAATTTAAATGTCGATAATTAACTTAAAAATTATTAATTGTTAATAAAAAATATTACGAGTGGCTGATATGTTTGCTAGAAAAGTAAATTTAATCAAAACTACCAAAATATTGTAAAACTTACTTTATTTCTGGCTGTAGCGGAACACCAAAAAGCCCAGTATTTTTGAACGAAGTGGTTTAGTAATGTTTTCGGAAAAAATAACAAAAAATTTAGATTTTATGATATGAGTTGAAATGCGATAAACGTGATAAAATTTCGCAATTTTACCATGATAGTTTAGAGCACTGTATAAAAACCATTTGTTCAGAAAAATTTATTATTCAGTTTTATACTTTTTACCAAATGTGAGGTTATAAGAGCTATAATTTTGAAAGCTAGAGTAACCGGTAAACTGCTATCATTTTAACAAAAAAATTACCAAATAAATGGTTTAAATACTTGGTTTTATTAACAGAGTTATGGTTTTGTTTTGAAAAAAATTTATTATCATAGAATGCGGTAATTTAAGCAAAACTTTTTCTTTGCATAGTTAGCTGAAAGGTAACTTGGTTAAAATACAATTTGCTGAAATAGTGGATTTATGTGTAAACTTAACAAGAATTTTGTTTTGAAATTCCAATATGTTCGAAAGCAATTGCAAATTTAAATACTCATTCGTTATACCTTTCTTAAAGTTTTTTTCTTTTTTTTGCTTTAAATATTGACTATTTATCAATTGTCATAAAAATTTATTTTATAAGCTTGCGCTCAATTTGTTGTCAATCAAAAGTAGCGAAAGACAGCAAGAGAGAGATTTGTATGTTGCCTAATATCACTCTTAATATTTATATTGACATTTTTAAAAGCAATAAACTTAATAAATCACGTTAAAACCATTCCCTATTTAAACTTTGATAAGTCTTGTTAACGATCAAAATTACTTCTCATTATTTTTTCGAATTGAATTACACAATCTGTATTCCTTAAGTTATTTTTTTTTCCAAGTAGAGATAATTATTTTTCAAATTTACTAAATCCTCTATTTCATTATGCTTAACAAAATGTTCTTACATAAAATACAATACTTGTATATTTTGAAAATAAAATGTTATGTGTTTTGTGAAAAGTGAAAAATATTGCAGCTTAAGGAAGTATATATAAAGAAAAAAAAAAACAATGATGAATGAATGATAAGCAATTACGGGAGTTGGTGAGCGGAGTAAGATAAGGGTAAAGCCTGCTAGTTTTTATTTTTTATTTTTGTGTAAGTGGAATTATTTTTGAACAAAAAATAGACAGGTAATTTTTAACTATGCATTTAATAAAATATTTAAAGTTTCAAATGATAAAGAAAAATAACTTTTTTTACCAGTTATAGTTATGCGAATAATAGCAAAATAAAAACTGATGTTACTTCAAAAATATTCTATGCATGTTTTAAAACTGTGTGAAAACTAATAATGGATTTCTAAAATCAATGTTGTTGCTTAAAAGTAAATAAAATAAAGTTTTAAAGTTAAGATTTTTATGTTAAAGAATTTAAAAATCGTGAATTTTAATGTCATAGAAAGTATAAATCTGCATAGCTAAATAGAATATCATCTGTAAGAAAGTTAAAAGAACATCATTATCCTTATGAAGATAGTTAAAAGAAGTAAGTATTTAGTGGAAAAGTAAAGTAACTTCAAATTCTTGTTTAAAGTATCCAAGGCAATGAATTTGTTGCAGTTGGCTATTTAGGATTTCAAATCTTTGAGATAATTAGCTTTTAACCAAAAATATAATTATTATTCAGTGATGTAAGTGAATGATATAAAATAACACAGTCTTCATGCATTCATTCATAAAAAAACATAATTTTCTTTTTTTAACGAGGGAAGTAATTTATAAAGACTTTTGGACGAAAAAATATAGATTTTTTATTAATTTATGATTTTGTAATACTAATATTATATTTTGCACAGCCAGTTTGCTAATGTAAATAAATTTGCCCGATTAAAGATACTGAATTATTTATAAAAAATATTTCATAAAAAGAGAACGTGTTTTTTATATACTAAAACTGTTGAAAAGCTGATGAAAAACAAAAAAATGGTTTATTTACTTAAATCTGTTTAATTATAGCAGCTTTACTGTTTATTATAAAGAAACGATATTCTAATTTACTGCTTCGCGAATCAAAACATATATGTAAGCATTATTTCCCAGTTTATATGTATAAAAAATTTGCTTACGAAAAGTACTGAAATGAATTTTGATTTCAATAATTTTTTAATTGAGAAAGCTTGCTTATCGCTAATAGTTAATAAAAGGTTTCAGTGCATATTAGTTTTTTATTATGTGGACCAGAAATAGTTTTTAATAATTCAAAATAGATATTGATTACTGTTTGAAATCACCAGATAAGTATGTTTGAAGTCCTTGAAGTAAAAAGAATGTGGGAGAGAGACGGGAAGGAAGCACATTTTGTTCCTTACCCCCAATTCTAAGAAACATTCTTTTCAAGTAGGGAAAATCTGCCCAGTAGGTGGTCCTTGATTGTACAGATTCGTTAGGCGAGAAAGTTTTCTAAAAAAAGGAGATAAATACTCCTTTTTTAAAAACTTTCTTGCCAAATGAATCTTTGCTTAGTCCCTAGTCCCGAAGGGGTCTACTTTCTTCGTTGCAAAAAGAGAGAACTAAACACTTTAAAAGAGCAAGTAAGTAAAATGTTTTTTCTCCTCAGCTCATGCAATTATTTTATTAATTACATACTTTTTATAATTAGTTTTATTCGTTTTAATTGTATTTGTTAAGTTTTTAGAAATTATGTTCTATAACAATAATTTTTTAGTTGGCTATTTCATTTTATGCTCTCCTGTAAGCTGCTAGTTTAGTTTTAAAATGAATTAGAAGATTTTTTTCATAAATAAAAGTTCAATTAACTCTATCTAATAAAAGAAGAATTTATAATTTCTTAGTCATTAATAACAAATGTTTCTTTCATTTTTCAGAAGCATTGCTTAATTTAATAATTTGCTCAATTTCGGTAGCCATTTTTTTTCTTTGAAGGACTGTAAAAAAACATTATTTGAATAATCTAAACCGCGGGCGTCAATTATTGTTTCAAAAAATACTTTTGATTAGATATGAGATGTAATTTTAAATAATTTTTAAGCCACCAAAAAATAAATAAATAAAACAAATATTTATAAACAATTTATTTGTTTTGATACTCAATATAATATATTTTGTTTACTAAATAAATGAATAACAAAATGACATATTAAATAGAAGGACCTTACTTCTAATTTTTATTTTGTTGTTTTTATCTTTTTTCTTTTTGCATTTAATGAATTGCTGTAAAAGTATAAGAACATTTCAAATCTTTATATTAAGTTTAATTTTACAATTAAATTTGTTATAAAATGAATTAATTTGTTATAAAACTATTATTACG
Source organism: Parasteatoda tepidariorum (assembly GCF_982258835.1). Taxonomy (NCBI): domain Eukaryota; kingdom Metazoa; phylum Arthropoda; class Arachnida; order Araneae; family Theridiidae; genus Parasteatoda; species Parasteatoda tepidariorum. The sequence goes on along the minus strand of NC_141755.1, from coordinate 121,120,668 downwards.
TTTTAAAATTAAATTTGTTATAAAATTAATTTACTTCAAAATTAAGGTTCAATTTTTTTTAATTGAAATTAGAATATTATTTCATGGTTATTATTTTAATTTACTATTTTGAGATTTTATCTGTTTTTATATAGTTGTTAATTCTAAAATATACCTTTAAAAATTTTGTTTTTAAGAAACTTATATTTGACATATTTTCAACAATAAAGTAACTTTAATTAATTGTTTAATTAAAATTTAATTTGTGATGCTAACTGTGTAGATGAAATATATAATCCAGAAATTGCTGAAAAGTTTTCTCAAAAATTCAGGAAATTTTATTTCTAAAATTGAGTGGGAGGCCTGAATAACAAAAGCTTTATTTAGAATTTATCTATTTATTTTAATTCTAATTGGCTAATGTCTTATTTTTTTCATACATATCTTATTCTTTTTCTAAATTAGAATCAAAAAAATTGTAAGAGAAAATTTTTCACTTTAAAAACAACTTCATTATTTTAGAAAAATATTTAACTTATTATTATTTTGTAATTTTATTCTAATATTATTAAATATTTAGTAGTTCACATATTTTATCCAACTTCAAAAAACGATGCATAATAAGTTAAAGTTTCAGGTCTAATTATTTACTTTAGATTTAGACCTGTCCTCTAAATTTCCCCCTACAATTCACGACTAAATTTTATAGTCTTTTCCAATTATAATTATTTTTTATCAAAATCATCAGTAGTTTATGCTAAAATACAATATGCATTGAGCATAAAAAAGATAGTTGTTAAACACTCAATTTATTGTCAGTTACTAAAAATAAAAATATTTGCCATAATTTTAATACATGATCTTTCTCCTTCATTTAAATCAAAATTAATTTCATTTAAGTAAAAAAATTGTTTTTAACAAAAATTATAAAATATAAGAAACAGTTTTGATTTTGTTGATTTTTAACTGTTTTTATGACGATCATATTCTAATTAATTCCTTTTCTTTTATGGAAAGACAGGATGAAAGATCCAAGAAATGCCAATCCAGTAGTCAACAGAAAAGAAGGTAAGAACATATAGTGAAACATTATTTTGTCTCAGTGACATGAATTTTATCCCATATTTTGTGAAATAAGGTTACCCGGGGTAATTCACGATCACTCTGCTTCTGGGGAAAATAATGATCACCTAAGTTTTATTTACAAAAATATAAATATATTTTTTTAATTTGAGACATGGACAAGAATGCTTGTACACTTTCCTAAAGTATAACTACATTTACTTAATAATAGTTTTTTGTTTAATCTAATAAAATAAGTATCCTTGAAACTGCTTTCTGTATTTTCCATTTCAAAGATGGGTTTCAAAATGTGTACATTTCTGCAAAGATCATCCTCCTTCTCTTAATAAAAAATATATTGAGTTACTTTATTTTTCTTTGATATAAAAATAGTGTAAGCTTTTGTTTAATTGTTTCACATCTACTGTAAACATTATAATTGATTATAGGAAACTCTATCAAATGCTGCCCCTTATAGATGGGGTAATTATTGTTCACTGGGGTAATTCCTGATCATTGTCATTTCTTCTTATAAATAGCATAAAAAATTGCTAATAAATAGCTAATTGACTTCTCTTAAATAACAGCTCATATTTATTAAGTGGGGCAACTATAAAATATATTTTAACAGCAATCACAAAATTTGTTTTTAACGGTATACAAGACAAATGAGTTCTGATTTTCACCATTTCTGGTTTGTCTTAACTTGCTTCTATCTTAATTTTATGTGTGTGCATTGATAGAATAATTTTTAAGTTTATAAATTAGCCTAATATAAATAAGAATATAATATAATTAGCCTAAATGTAATATATATAATATAATTAGCCTAAAAAGGATACTATGCTTCTAGACAGCAAAATTAGTGAATTTCTTTTAATGATTGAAAATAAAATTTTCAGTCTGTGAGCTGTTGACAAACCTTACTTAACTTTATACTTAGGATACAGAGGTGAACGTTAATAGTCGTAAACCCAAAAATTGGGTCGGCTGTACAATGACGGTTATATAAATATGTATATAGTCTTCATTTTAATTATTTAATTAGGAGCGTGAACAACTCGCTCTCTAGCCCTGAGCCAATCACTACACACCTAACATGTCACGATAATTTTTAGAAGAACAAAACAATTAATTTGGTGTAATTTTCGGTAATACACATTTTAATAGCAAGCGTGAAAAGAGAAAATTTCCTCTTATCTTAACTATGCTTATAACGAGTCTTATAAATCTACATAGAAAAACAGTTACCATTACTACAGCTTCGGCTACACTAGTCAAAACATCAGGCCCCGTGAATGGAAAAGTATCTTTTGTTCAGTCAGGGCAAACAGTAGGATTTTAAAGCATTTGTCTGGTCCGACATTTTTCAGCAACTGAATAAAAGAAGCACCCCTAAAAAGAACAAAATTGAAAATGTGCAGATAAAAAGCTAAATATTTAATAAGCCTAGAAGATAAAAATAAATAATTAATAAAGTATGCAATTAAAATTATAATTGTTTTTACGATATTAAATTGAAGACATGTCAAATAATATTCTAAGTGAAATTTATTGAGTTAGGGAATTTAAGTACTTGGGTTCAGTTGTCACTGAAAGCAATGATATTATGCCAGAGATTAAGCAAGACTAAATGCTAGAAATCGCAGTTATTTTGCACTTAAGAGATTGCTAACATCAAAAGTAATAACGAGGCTTCAGGTTTATAAAACTATAATCAGACCCACCTTTATCTATGGATCAGAGACATGGACTCCAACCCAGAAACAAGAAAAAATGCTGATTACCTGGAAAGGAAAATTCTTAGAATTATTTTTGGACCAGTCAAAGAGGGTGATCTGTGGAGAAGGCGATACAATTTTGAAATTGCAAGACCATTTAAAGAAAAAGGTATAATAAATTACGTAAAAGCAAAGAGAAGTCAATGGCTAGGACACCTTGAAAGAATGGAGGAAAACAGAGTCATTAAGAAAATATTCAAGAGGCAGTGCCAGAGGAAAAGAGGAATACCGGCCAAGAGATGGTGACGAGGTAGAAAAAGACCTTAAGACTCTAAAAGTCTCATACTGGAAACAAAGAGCTAAAGACAGGCGACTTTGGAGGAAAATTGTTAGTGAGACCATGGTCCAACATGGACTGTAATGCCAGGGAGTTAGTTAGAAATTTATTGCGAAAGGATCTTTTGCATATTAACTTTTTCTCTTTTTATTATTTTAATTGATTTCCTTTGAAAAATCAATAAATGTAGGAATATCAGTGGATAAATGTACTAAGAGATAGTCCGAGTATTTCTGGAGTGGAAAAAGGCTCTAATTGAATTCATAAAAAACTAATTATTTTTTCATAAATTTTTGTTTTTTTGTTTTTAAAGGAAAAAACTAGGACACTTACGAAGATGACTGTTTAATCAAATGTGCTTTCTTTACGAATATGTTCTCCAGTGAAAAAAAATTAAAGCTTTTGGTTTGAAATAAAGGTGATGCACTTCTTTTTTTCCACTTTAAATTAATACTTATTTTTTTTAAAAAAACTTTTCTTTTACACAGATAAGTTGTTTCTTTACATACATTTAAAATTAATAAATATTTTTTTAAAATTTAAAATATCAAAAGAGATTACACTTAAGATATTTAATATATTAGGAGGCTTTGCTTTATTTGTGGACGAAATATATAACAACTAAAATTGGGAATAGTACTTATAACTATCTATAAAGTTTTCCTTTTTTTAAAAAAATTTTTACTATAAATATTGAGATTTATAACTTATTAAATGGTAAGATTATGTTAGTCCAAGTATTTTTGGAGCGAAAAAAGTTTTAATAAATTGAATTCAGAAAAAAACTTTCTTTTAAATATATATATATATATATATATATATATATATATATATATATATATATATTCCCAATTTTTCGAATGATAATAATAACTGGGACACTTACGAGGTTGATTGTTTAATTAAAGATGACATAAAATGTGCTTTCTTTACAAATATGCTCTCCAGAAAAACAACGAAAGCTTTGGGTTTGAAATAAAGCATTCTTCCCCTGTTAAATTAATACTTCTTTAAAAAAAAACTTTTCCTTTAAAAAAAAAAAAAAACTTTTCATTTACTAAAAATAAGTTTATTTTATTTTACATACATTTAAAATAAACTTTTTTTTATATTTAAGATACCTAGAGAGATTACACTTAACAAATTTATTATACTGGGAATCTCCGCCTTCCAACCCTCATAATTGATTTTTATTTCTTCAACAGCAATATTTTCGACAGAAACACAGAATATTTCGTTAACATGTAAATAAATGAGAAGTAATTTTACTTGTCCCATAACTAAAATAGGAAACTCTGCATTGAATTTTATTTTTAAAAAATGTCACTATAAATGTTAAGATTTATAATGGGCAACACACAATCTCTTTTTTTCTTTTGCTACTTCAGATTGATTTGACTCTAGCAAGAATTTTATAATAAATTTTTTTTACAATAATGGATAAATAGTCGATATTTAAAGAAAAATAAACTGAAAAAAAACTGACTTAAGTTTGCAATAGCTTTTGAACAAATGCGAATTTTTAAAAAGGCTGAGAATAAATCAAAGTATAAAATGGTACAACTAGCTAATTAAATTTTACCTCTGTAGTTACGTTTTACAGATAGTAGATTGACGAACATGTGCTTTTTTTCTTCTTTTTTTTTTACTACAAGTTTAACAGTCAATAATTCTTAAACTAACAATGGAATCATATATACCTAATTCCCTAGAACATTTTGTGTACTATTCTTCACACCTTTGTAATTTTAAGTTTCTAAGTCTTATAGATGTTAGGCAACAAAGTATAATTTAAAGTTAATCAACAACAAAAACATGGGGAAGTAGAGAAAGAGTTTGCAAAAAAGGCACATTAAATTGCAATGCCATTTAATCAAATTGGAATTTTAGAAAAAAAAAAACTTTGTGTTAAGTTCATATACAAATGTGGCCCTTTCAGCATGCCAAATTTCAACTCAGTAGTTGAATTCTTAAGGACTGTAGAGGGGCCTGTATGGTATTTTTTACAACAAGTTTAACAGTTAATAATTCTTGAACAAATAATAGAATGTTAATTTTTTTTAATAGCATCATAATTCCTGAACAGTCTTCTACATGCCTTAGTAATTTAAGTTTCTAGGTGTTATAGTTTTTGGGCAGCAAGCAAAATGCAACATTAAGTTAAAAACACAAAATAGCGGTGTTGGAGTAGGTGGTAGCTTTTACGATATTTTTTTTTGTACATAGAGATGACTACCTGAATACTGATCAAACATATTTCAATGAGACACCAAAACTAAATTCTATTTGCACATACGTAAGTGGCAGCTGTGTATCTCCCTGTTGGGCAAGCGTAATAGTATAATCAGAAAGCGAGAGGGAAAATACAACATGATCATTCATTTGCCTTCACTAGAAAATAATTTTTTTTAAAGTAATGAGTCTTTAAATTTTATATTCAGTTACTTTTCCTTATCCAAACATATCCATTAACAACATATCCAAATCATTATCTGATTTAATCAATTTCTTAGATGACATAAATAAATAAGATACGTCAAAATTAGACGTTAGGATAAATGAGATATTTAGACAACAGTAAAAACTAAACCGTTAAAATTTGGAGAACTATAAAATTATGGCATACTTCAATTAAAATCCTTGGTCTTTGTACTGATGTGAAAGGAACTTCAAGCATGAAATTAGATATTATTCAAGAAAAAATGATTTTTTTATACTTGTAAAATATTGTTTAAACCAGAGGCTCCTGAACCTTTTTGTTTCGCAGATCCCTTGCCAAATTTTTCCATTTTGGATAGACCCCCTGCTTTCCTGGTATTGATTTTTTTGTAAATTCATCAACTTAATTTTGTTATGTATTTTTGATAGCTGGTACAGTGCTACTCACAGTGAAATTTCTAGCTGTAGTGAAGTATATTGTGGTTACGTTTATTTTCAACATTTATTTTCAATATTTATTTTCAACATATTTTAAAAATCTAAAGAAAACTAATAAAGACCGATTAAGGATTGCCACTCAAATCTGAACAAAAAATTCCCTGTTACATATTATAAACAATATATTAAGAGGGAATACACAATCACTATGCTCATGCATGATCTATATTAGGATAACTATACAGATTTTAATTGCAGGAAAAACTCAGAAATAAGAAACAGTTCAACAAACTACTTAAAAAAATGCTACAGTAAATGAAATAGCGTAGCGGAATAACAGTTGCTAATCAGTCACAGGGTGATAAAATATAACACTAAAAAATTGTCAGTCAGTAGACACCAAATTGCTCTTTTCTTCTACAATGCACCTCATGTGCGTTTTGTTATAATATGTTAAAATAAACATGGGATTATTTTTTGCATTTTGTAAAATTCCAAAAATTACTTTATTTCATACTTAAAAATTTTTTTAAAAATTTTTAAAAATGAATTTTGTAATGTTGTTCATATTTTGAGAATGCTTAAACAGGGTTCCCACTAAATTTAAGAAAAAAAATTCCCTAGTAAATTCAAATGAAAATCGAGCCCTACGTTCATCAGAAAACTTTGATTCTTTTATTTATAATGTGAAATATTAGATTTTCTGTGTAAAAGATTATTATTAAATGAACAAAGGGAACATTTCAGTTTGACTAAAATGTGAAACTTTTACAACAAATAATTGTAATAGATGTTAGAATTATTTAACTTGAATCTCAATAACTGGTTACTGTTACTAACAATTTTAATACTGGTCATTTTCTAGGCATTATATAGGAATATTCCAGGTCTTTGTAAACAAATTGCCTGATAATTCCAGGTTTTCCCTGGTCTCCTTGATCCATTTGAACACAGTTTAAAAGAAATGCCTCACATTATCAAAAGTTTTTCCAATCATATAAAATTTTTAATTTTTAAAATTGCATTACTGTTAAAGATGTTACAGTTGGCCATTAGACGGTATCAGAAATTTCTGAATTTTAGTACATGCAACATGAAGAAGAGAGTAAGTAACAGAGGTGATTGTGACACGAAGTAAAAGACCCTGAAAATTTTCTGTACACAACAGTGACATCTAGATATTAATTTATATGCCATACATACATGTTTCATATTTAACATAATAATCTTTTTAACTGACATTAATAATTAAATGAAATACTAATGGAAAATATCACACCTTTATAGTAACTAATTCAAGAAAAAAATTACTTCTCAGTGGAATTGCGATATTGGATTTTAAAATTGTTCAATATGAATCAAGCTATTGGATTTTAAAACTGTGGAAATACTACTTGCAATATTGAATTTTTATATTGCGCAAATACGAACCATGATGCATGTAATTTTTACATTTTGTTAATATGAATAGCACTGCGTAGTTTTCAAATCAGCTTTAAATGCAAAAATAGATGTTTAAAATGGGTCATTATGAGCCATGATATTGGGTTTCAAAAGCTCATGAATATGAATCTTGATATTGGATCGGCATTCCCATGTGGTATGCACAAAAGAGCTTTAAAAAGCTTTGTTATAAGAGGATATTTGATGTTTCCCAAATTATCTTTCTTCACAAAATATTCCAAGTACACACAAAAACACATCAAATCACAAGTCACAAAATAGTTCCAAAACACATCAATTGGTGCATATTCATTTGAGTCAGAAGAATAACCTTCTGGTTCTCCACGTAACAAAGATGCCTCTTCTGGATTTATAATGATTGGAGTTACTGTTGCCAGATATCTTACTGACTTAATAAAAGTGTTTTCCATTCTCATTACAGGATGCAACATTTTAAGATGGTACAGTAACCTATTTTCAAGGCGCAAAGCTCGTACTTTTACTTCAAGAACGGAGCGTTTGGCCTTACTAGATCTAACTAATATTGGATCATTTCTTTTTGCGTGATATTCTAAGACATTTGTTATTTTCTATAATGACTTTCCTCAGTTTTTGCAGTGAATTTACAAGAATTTAAAACTATTATTGAAATGCCAGTTTGCGCGATTGCGACTTGCAAAAATTCTGATATAAAAACAAAAGGAAAAAGTATAATTTTTCGCGTGTTCCCTAAAGTAAATGAACAACTATGTAAAGAATGGATTCCGAAATGACACAGTTAATATAAAATAGCAATACGTTTATTCTGTCGTAAAGAACTTTTATAAAAATTCATTAAATAGAAACCGCCTCGTTACTTCATAAAGAAAGGCAGGTGAAAAGAATTAAAAAATAGATAAAGTCAAAGAAAATTTAAATGTAAGTAAAAAGTATAAATAAAATATATAGTTGAAATTCTCCTAATTACATAACATATTTTTTAATGTAGTTATTCTAAATATTTATGATTTTTTTTAAAAATTATATTCTCTTAAATTTAAATATCTATAAATTATATCATCGTAAATTTAAATGTCTATAAACAACTGTAAAATTTCTAATGTCATTATGAACCTAAATTATTATTTTGTTTCAGTAATTAGCGTTTAAGGTTGATGTTTCCTAATGATTAAGTATGAACAAATTGCTAAAAATCAGGGATTCTAAATTTAACTTAACTTCTCTTTATAAAAGAATATGTAGATAAAAAAAGTGTCGATATATGCCTTCATTTTTCTTAATAGTTAAAACTGAACTTTTTAAAATAAAGTATTTATCGTGTCATTTTCACCAACTAGCAAAACATTTTTATAAGTTTAAAATGGTATTTTTTTAATATAATAACCAAGAAAGTTTTTTTTGAACTATGTTTATGAACGGAAATAATGTGTTAATTACGTAAAGTTTGAAGGCTAATAACCAGAAAAAGTCTAACTTATTTTTACAAAGAGAAAGATGCAAAGTTATCATATCTTTGCTTGCGATCTCCGAGATCTGTGGACACAGTGACGTCATAAGGAGGGAAATCGTCGCTTCAGCTCTAAGAGCGGAGTGAACTAGCCCTTGTATTCTCTTTAGCCCTGGGATAACCTAGCAAAATTTCCCCCCGTTATCTGGATACCAGATACATGGTTCTCTACTGTATCTACAATTTTAGTAAAAAACATGTTTTAAAAACATGCATTTCAAAAATGTTTGTAAAGAAAAAACTTGTTACTTTGGATGACGTTATAGTTTCCATGGTACTCCATATTTTGATATGTTTGTTATTATTTATAACACCTATGAAAACTGTTTCAATCTAAAAAGCGATGTTGCACAAACAAATGAACAAAGATAAATCCAAGCAATTGCGAATTGTCTAAAAGCTGTGATTAATTTATTAAGAAAGAACAGCAAAATGTAAAATATACAGAATCTTCCAGAATATAGCACATTTTTTTAAAATCAAAAGCTGCATTTGGATTGCCTTTTTACAAATTAAAAATGTTAGAAAGTATTAAAAACAGATCACACATAAAAAATAGTAGAGTGAACAATTTATGCTTAACTCACAAGCTATTAAATAAATGTGCAATAAAAATTTAGTATTTTGTGTTACAGTTTATAAAAGTATTATTTGACACATATTTTATAGCTAAAAATAATAAATTGCTTACTATTTTAAAAGACCTAATACAGAATTCAATTTAACTTCAGAGAAAATATTCTCATAATCCAAATGCACAATTCTAAAAAATAATGCACACGGCTATACGATGTGTTAGTTAAAAAAACACTCGAGAATAATAACTGCAGATAAAAAAAAAGAGACAATGCCAATAAAATCTTTAAAGTATTGAAAATTTAAAGTTATATGCATCATTATCGATATAAAATCATTATCTGTTACACATTCTATGATAGCATTATGCATCATTATGAAAAACATACATAAAACATCTTCAACTCACTCTCTTGGGTTTAAATAATTCTTGACATTTTATAGAATTTCAAACATAAGACTGTTTATGGGTAATCACCTTCAAACCTTTCGAAAAAATTCAGATCTTTACCAAAAATAAATCAAAATCCAAGTTTAAGTCATACTTCAAAAAAAATAAATAAATAAATAAATAAAAATTCATTTTCTAGGTCTTCAATTTTTCTAGGTCAATAACTTCTTTTTCAGGCTGATTTGAAATCTGAATTTTAACCCAGTTCCCTGTAACTTTTAGCAAAATACAATACTTCAGAGCAGTTAGTAAGATAACTTAAGAAAAATACTGAGTGATTTCACACAGTTATACTTTTCTCCATTTAAAAATAAGCTGGATCTTTAAAAACATATTGATGAAAATACTTAACAGAAAAAAATATTCATTGATTTAAAATCATAAGATCTTAACTATTTTAATTGTAATATTGATATTTTTAAACAAAAATATAGATAAGACATTTCATCAAAATGTTTAATTAAGTTTCAATTAACAGCAAAATAAGAATTTAATTAAGAATTAGAATTTAATCAACAAACCAAAGCAATCTGCAAAACGATCAAAGAATTTCACCTCTACATATTTTGTACAGTTGAAACATTTTATTTGTAAATATCGTTTGATTTTTAAACATAAATTATTTAAACAAGTCTCTACTTGTTAGGTTAAATTTCTTAAAAATATAATGAGAATTTGAAAATGGTGTTTACTATTATAATGGATTCTTTCTATCCAAAAACAACATAGAAGGAGAAAACATATGAAAAATAATTATAAATATAGAACTAATTGAATGTTTCAGTTTTATAACATGCATATTGTTTAAAATCAGCTATACATTGTGCTAACTGAGCAAGCAAGGTTAACACTCAAATCTGGCAGGAAAAACAAAATTCCCTGTGTTTTCTGTGTACATATTATACACAATATATTAAGAAGCAACACAACAATTACTGTGCTCTTGTGTGAGCTATTTTGGGCTATTACACTAGTGTTAATTGCTAAAAAACTTAAGAAAAAAAAAGAACAGATGAACATAGTTAAATAATGCTATAAGAAATTTAAATAGTTTAGTATAGCTAAAATATCATCCTTAAATATCTCATAGATCACTTTTAAATGGTTGAAAATTTTCAAAAGACAAAAATAAGAAACAAAATTCCGAGTTTGTAAAAAATAAAATAAAAAAACACCTGCATTTCCCCCATTAATTTAGATGATTTTTAAATTCCCTGTATTTTCCAGGCTTTCCTTATTTTCATGGAGTCGCAATCCTGGCAAGGTAACAAAACAAAAACAAACAACAACAAAAAAGAAATTATGTTAAAAAGGAAGGGAAAAAAAGAAATAAACTAAATAAAAAGATGACAAATATGCTTTAGGGTCATGTCAGCTCAAGAAAGCAAATATTCTGAAAGGTAAGTTATGAAGATAATTTCAATCACAAGTCACTAAAAAGTAATAACTTATTAAAAGTAGTAGTTAACATATATCATATAGTATTTCACACCATTGGAGAAAAAAAGATACTTACCACTCCTTTATTTAAATTTCTGTTGATTTCACAAAATGCATGAAGTGGATTTTCATTCTAAAAAATAATTTAATTTTTAATAATTTTTTTAATGTTAAACATACAAATTTAGGGGGAAAAATAAAAAATTTATCCTTTTACAACATTAATGTTCTCATGGCATTAAAACATAAATAATTCAAATTTACTTCAATTTAAATTATAGAAATTCTGATAAAATGTACTAATTTCAATTTATAATTATACACACATTAATATTCACAACATGGTTTCTTAGTATGTTTTTTTAATACAGGTTGAGTCTAAATGGTTTGGTGGATGGTATAGAAATAAAGTAAAGCAACATAACATAAGATGCAGGATTACATCCGTGGGGAATGGCTAAAAGCAAAGATTAGATTAGCCTGACAGGAGTGGTTGACCTGCTGGTTCGAGAAATCTAACATAAAATTGAAATTAACAGTGAATAAATATGAAAACATTTATTGGTTAACAGCCTTAGAAAATGTAGATTATGCAATGTTGGTCCAGGTGCACCAAAATGATGTCTAATAATAGAAAAATTGTTTTTAATTGGTTTAAATGTTTACAGGAAGGGAAATAAACCATGCTAGGATTATGACAAAGGAAATTCGATTTGGCAATAAACATGTGTGGCATACCATTATATATAAAGCATATGTGACAATCATTAATATCAAGTATTAGCGACTGATGCTGTTGAACGACTGTCTATGAGAAGATTCAGAATTAACAATGGCAGTTCATTTACAAAGATTTTGGTAAGCAAAGGATCTGTCCCAATTTTATCCAACACAAGGAAAGAGGTGTGGCATCAGTGCCTCAATCAAACCAAAAAGAGGTACACGCAGACCCATTATAGCAACTTAATCAAATATTTTATTTTAAATTTATAACCGTTGACGAATAGCCAACCCAATTTTTAGGTTTACGGCTACTAATATTCAACTAAGTATCATTGTAATTTTGTACCCAGTCCAGAAGACAAGGGGACCAGGATTGGGAGAAATTTGCCTTCGTGGAGGACTTTTAGATGAAACTAACCCGCATTTGCGTTACATGGGCAGGATAGCCATAAAAACCTCTCATGGTTAACCTGACGACAAAGGGAATCTAACCAATGATCTGGCTACCACTAAGGATATTTTACGTCGGTACTATGGTTGGTGTTAGCCGGGTGCAGAATTCGCATTGACCAGCTGTTGCTGAGATTCGAATACAGTTCACCTGATTGGAAGGCGAACACTCTATCCCCTGAGCCACCATGACTCTTAATCAAAGACTATCATTAGTGCTGAGTGGGTAATTGGTGTTGCTTTTTAAGGTTGCTTGTTATTTTGTTTTCATGTTTCTTTTACTAGCTTAATGCCTTCATTCATCTAACTTTGTAGGCATTCCTTGTAGATTACTTACACTTTGATAAAGCAAAATCATATGCAATTTCACTATATTCTCACCGTTTAAGATATTTTTACTAATTCAACAATACTACTGAAAAATTTTAAATAAAAAGTAAAAGAAAATATAATTGGATGACATTAGTGGGAAAGAATAATAAAATAGACATATTAAAACTATTAAAAGACATAATTTTTAATTTATTGGATTTCGAAAAAGGTTCAAGTATACCCTTTTGGCAGAATTCACTTCTATTAGCATGCACTTTCAATTTTCTATGCAGAAGCTATTATTAACTCAACCTAATACCAAAGAAAATGCTAGATAAATAAATACATCAAATTTTCATTGTTATTATTCATAAAAGAAAATTATGGCAATAGTAGAAAAATGGTCACTCGCCTAATAACAAAAAGATTACATGTACATATTTTCAGATTCACTCACATGCATCTATTAAATCAAAAGTAGATAAATAAAAATTAAAAATACACCATCTAACACTTATTCATTTATTGAGTAAAATAAATTTAATAAACTACATAAAATTAATAAACTACACATTTTATAAACTAATAATAAAAACTGAAAATGAGGCAATGAAATTTAGCATTATGTAAAGCAAAATTTTATAATTATAAAAAATTTAGTAAGCAGGTTAAAAATTAAACATTTACTCTAAATCATTATATTAAATATTAATAAAAAAAAGTTATTAGCAAAGTGAATTTAGATTATTAACTAAAGAGAATATATAACATTCACAATCATGAATTACTATGTTATTTTATGAGAGCAACACAGGATAAAAACACCAAACTAAATTAGTATACCATCTCGTTACAGTCTATTGACCACAATGGTTAGCTGGTCAAGAGATAATTTTTTAACTGTTAAATGTTTTTTTTTAAACTCCCTTCCCCCCCCCCAAAAAAAAAATTCAAATTTTAAGTGTCTCACACTTGAACCAAACCTATAATTTTAAACTACATGTGACATCTTGCTTTGAAAAATTTAAAAGGCTCTAGAACAGACAAATAACTTAAATATTTTAAAAGTTGGCATACTTTTTAAAAATTGCCAATTTACGTCATTTTCCCACCCATATAAAAATTATCCAAACAAATGCCTTACTCTCATATTTTGCAAATTTTATGAGCTAAGGTAATGCAGCATTGGAGTTTTTAAATATTAAAAAATTAGAGCATAAATACTTTTCATTTTTCCAAAACTGTGGCTTTTCTCCATATTGATGCTTTCTTTTATATTCAGAATAAGCATAGATGGAGCTGGTTAAAGATAGGTCAAATTTAACCTAACAGTCAAGAATAACTGTTGCATACTCACAGCAGCAATTTTAAAAAAATTTAAAAAATAAATAATAAAAAAATTGTTATTAGAAAAAAAAAAAAAAAACATTGTGAATGAGCTTTTAAAAATGCAGCCTTAATGTTAGTTTGAAACAGATTTTAGAGGTCTGAACAAACAAACCACCATTATTTTAAAGACCTTTCATGGCGTTACCTTCTAAATTTTTTAAAATAAATCTGCAGGAAAAACTTTTTTTCAACACAATAAAAAGCTATTATTAAAAATTTTTTAGTAATGTGTTTAAACTGATATTGGAAGCTCATTAAAAAGAGACAATAGAAGAAGCAAAGATAAATTACCTTATTTGCTAATATGATACACATATCACTAACAACTAGTTGATTGCAGGGATCATTTTCAGCTGCCCTCCGATATGTAAAAAGTTTTTGAACCACTATTATTTACATTTGCTAAATGACCACCTGGTGTATTTAGGACCACTTCACTGTCAGCCATGACTTTCTCCTTTCCTTCATAAAGTACCCTGAATAAAATTTAAACAAAGTAATACAGCTGTAAACAATATTCAGCAAAGTAATACAGCTGTAAACAATAAACAATCTTTATTTTTTTTAAATTAATAAAATAGAAATTTTGTGAAAAACTGCCCATTGTTTTAATTTCCGTACTTACCACTTTGAACTTTTGCTTCTAGCAACAGCAACTTCTAGTTAAGCAAATTGTCAAGCTATGCAAAGTTGTGTTGCTTCTAAATTGACACAACTTTGCTAAATTGGTCCCTTTAAAACTAGTTGTACGTTGAAATCGGGAATTTCTTTACTTTCACTAAAATAAATAAACTGGTTTTCTGTTAGTTAGTTATTTTAAGCAGTAAAAGAGACGGCAAATCAAAATGGCAATTCAAACAAATATTAATACATACTGATTTAAGGAATGCATCAAGATCAAAAGTTTTATTCATGTATGGAGTAATTCATGATATCAGGGTGAAAAATAAAGAATAAACAAATTCAGAACTTGCAGCTCAATTAATCAACTACACAACCCAATACATCAGCAGTTTCACACAACTTTTCTTCAACCTTTTAACTTAAAAGTTATTTTGATGATTTGGGTACATAAATTATCAAACTTTTCTTTCATTGCAAAAATCAAATGTTAAGTACAAAATCAAATATACTTAGTAGTTAAAAATTAATACAGTAGGGAACCGATTATCCTGAACGGTCGGGACAATCGCTATTCCGGATAACTGATTTTTCCGGTTTTCTGAATTGCTACAAAAAGCCGTTTTTTTTTCATTGTTAAACCCAACTAAAAAGAAAAAAAAATTGG
This sequence comes from Parasteatoda tepidariorum, assembly GCF_982258835.1. Lineage (NCBI taxonomy): Eukaryota > Metazoa > Arthropoda > Arachnida > Araneae > Theridiidae > Parasteatoda > Parasteatoda tepidariorum. The sequence continues at coordinate 121,105,113 of NC_141755.1, read as the reverse complement.
AAATAATCTTAAAAATAAGAAAACATGAAGTAATACACTAATGATGTGGTAGACAATGTTACAGGTTAATGAGAATGCTCTTATTTTATTAGTTTTAGGTTTTGTCCGTGATCTTAATAATCAATCAGTGAGAATTAGTCAAAAGTATAGGCTGAATATGTAACTAGCAATGTTTACAAAAATATGGTATCTTCACATTTTAAGAAATTTTAGACAGTGCAGAAAATTTATCTATTTTTTTTTAGTAAGAAAAAAACTGAGTTGTAAAATAAGATGCAGACGCTATAAACAGTATTGCCTTCAAATACAAGGCTTTTGTTACTAACTAGAATCAGGGTAAAAGAAAAGACTGTAAATAAGTTTTTTTTAAAAGGAGACCAAACTGTAATAACAGGGTGCTCAGCCATATTTTTCAACACAAAATAAGCACCTTTTAAGTACTTTTTAAGCACTCAAAAAATATTTTTAATCACTTTCCAAAAGAAAAATCATAATTAGGATCTGTGTACCAATAAAAAAAATTTCAATTGTTTAAAGTTCTTAATTTATAAACATAAAATCAATAAAATTCAATAACTTTTAAAAAACTTTACATGATTGTGATAAAATAACTAGTTTCTGATAAATATTGCAGAGAAAATTGTGGAAATCAAGCATTTTTTTGTATTTTGCATGAAGATTTAGAATTTAAATTGACACGGCAAGGAAAAAAAATTTCTTTTAAAAGATAGAAAACTAAGCACTTCTTACAAACACAAAAAAAGCACCTTTAAGGGCTTATAATAATACAAAATGCAGCAAGAATATTTCATTACACATGCTTTTAATCCATAACTAATAAACAGAGAGAAATCAACATGCTATTTACATAGATGTGTTCTTTTAAATTCTGGAAGTTAATCAATTGTATTCCAGAAAAGTTCATTAGTTTTCTTTTTTTTAATTATATTATCATTGAAAAAGTGAATGAGTACTTTTAAACATTTCAAAAATGCATTTTTGAATTTACAAAATATTTACAATAGTGAATTTAGATATTTTTTTGCCAATAGTGATATCGTTAAATATCTTCAATGAAATTGAAGATATATAGAGATTATGATATATAGATTTGTTTAAAAATGATTCTTGTGTTTTGAAAACACAATTTTTATTTTTTCACACAAAATACCTATATATAAGTATAATTTAATAATGTAAGTATAATTTAAAAATTTACTTCTGCAGGTTTTATCACCTTTTTTACAAAATTAAAAAAAAAAGGCTGTTCATAAGGCACACTATATGAAATAAAAGGAAACATTCGGAGTAACTACAGGCTTTTCCTTGTTATTTCAAAGTAAACCAAAAATGAGCTTAAAATTCAGACAACATTAAAATTCTAACAGCACTAAGATTTTATATACACTACATACATGCAGACAATTTTCTCTTAGATAGAAGAAACAAAAAATATGCTCACTCTAATAATGTGGTATTTTAAATCTGTAGCCTCAAAAATGCATCTGAATGCTTGATTACTAAAACTCAACTGAATGAAAATGGAATGCAGAATTTGTAGTAATATTTAAAATTTCAAAATTTTTTTGATTTTGTTAAAAAAAATAATTTAAAAGTTTGTAAGACTTGAATATTTTCTATGAGCATAAAAGATTTGCCCAAAAGTTAGGAATCTTCTAATGTTTTCATGAAAGCTGGCAGCTATGCAGTTTAATTTTTTTTTAACCTAGAGTTATTACGAAACATACAATGACTATTACCATACCTACAAACATGGATATCAGAATAGGATTTCTGTTCTTTCCATTCAGCCATTCTTTAGCTGTAAGTGATGGAGTAGGTGCAGCAGTGTCAGGAACAAATCTTCTTGAAATTGCTCAGACTAAATAAAAATAAGTTTTGAATATAATTTATAAAACCAGTTACGATATATTTTTGATACTTAATGAATAAAATCAAGAAATACCAGCAAGACAAGCGACAATTACTATAAGACATCATGACATGAATACACTGCCAGGCAAAAGGTAAAACAGTAACTAGAATCAAAAAAAGAATTCTCTGTTCTAAAGTAGAACTTAAGAAAATTTCCAAGGGTAGTTACGAAGTTAGTTGTAAATATGTTGATTACAATATCTTTTATTCTTTTGTGTTTATAATTTCCCACATGAATGAAAAAGGTAAAAATATCAAAGTTTTTTCATATGACAAAAAAGGAAATACTGTCAAACCTTATTAATGCAAATCACTTAGGGTGAAATATCGCTTTACATGAAATATATGTTTGGTCCCGAGATTCAGCATTAAATTTTTTTTGCATTTTACATAATATTTAACATGAATATTTCTTGCTGATTATCGCTTTACATGAAAGGTCACAACACAGATAAGAAGCATGTGCATAATGTGCCAATTATTCATTTTGAGGAATGCGATTTCTATTATCCACGTTTGTTAGGAGTAGCAGATGGGTAAATAAATAAAATAGTTAAATAAAGTTATTGAAATTTTTAAGCTTATTTTAATTTGTTTGGTACACAAGCGTAGTATATGACATGTATTAACAGTATGTAAAAAATTGTGCTCATAATATATCGGATAAGATGAAATCTGGTTAACATAAATAATTCTGATAGTCCCGCAAATTTTGTGTTAACGAGGTTTGGAAGGAAATTCAAAGTCAGAGGAGAAAAGTTTTTTCGTTATCAGTTCTTAAAATTATTAAATGTTTTCTTTTAAGAAACAAAAGCATCCTTAGTAGTTAATGTGATATTTTTCTAAAGGTATTTCAGCACTTCTACCGTCTAAGCACTACAGCCTGTTGTTGTACATCAACCCATCATTTTTTTCACCTGACATTAATCGAACACTATGAATCTCCATCTGTTTTAGATCTGGGTAACCTTTGTTTCTTTTCACTCTTTTCCTTACTATGCAGTTGGGGAAATTTGGTTTAGTAAAGAGATCAACCTTGTGCTAAACCCCCAAAGTTATCTTTGTACAGTATCTTCCCTCTGACCTGGGTTACTTTGCCTTAGCTACCCTAACATAACGCCTCAGTAACCCCAAAAACATTTTGTAGTGAAATTAAGGCCAAGAAACATGCACAATTTCATTGATTTTATAATATGCAATAAATTAGACATCATATGCATATTTTTTAGTTAAAATTTCTTTTGATTATTATTAAATAAAATAATAAAAATTAATAAATACTCACTAAGTATTATTAATTGAATGGTCTTATCTATGGCTAAAATCGTAAACTAGCAGTTGTTCTGTCATAGTGATAACCTAAGAAAAAGATTCAGAACATTTCTTATGTAAAGTATTTATATACCAGACTATTTTTAAAAAGAAAAAATAAATTATTTTATTCATTTAAATACATTAAAAGTGAATTTTATCGCAAAAGAATTACAAAATATACTATTTTCAATTTTAAAACTTTGTTTAGTCAGATAGTTTTAACAGTGTCCAGATTCTGAAATTCAGAGGTAATCTCAGAGTGATTTCCAGAACTTACAAAAACAAGTGTTTACAAACAACCTAGTTCTATAGATTGAAAAATTTGTATCTTATTACCATTAAATTTTTATAAAATAAAGTTTCAGGGATTGTTAGGCTACTTCATTTTAGTTTAATAATTACAAAGATGATGAATATATACAGTGCACAAAAAAATTAATGGATCGCCTTGAATAACTTTCGATTTAATGATCAGTTCTAGAACTAAACTTAATGGTTTGAGGGGGTGACATCAAATATTGCTAATTAATTAGTGCCAATGACATTTTAAGTTACGAAATTTGATACAAAAATAAACTTTCTCTGAATAAACTTTTAGAAAGATTTGAAATTCGGGCACTTAAAATATAGGAGTAGCAGCAGTCTCGGAAATACGGCCTCAATAGTTTGGACCCTTTAATGTTAATTTTACTTTTAGCGTATTTCGCCACATCTCGAAAAATATTTAAGCAAATTGAAGAATTTTAGTTATAATTATTAACTTAGTTTAGCCAAAGATAATTCCATACAACAAATATTTTTAGTGAAAACTTATTATTTTATTAAGTAGTAAAAATATTGTACGGTATACAATTTTGACATTATTTTAAAAATTGTATTTTTGCCTGGAAAAATAAAAAATTTGAGCAAAATTGATGGAATAATTTCTAGAGAAATTAAATTTTAAAAATAAATCTTCTTCAAAATTTGATTTTTCAGAAACTACTCGAATGATTTCGCTAAAATTTTACATTTAGAAATTTACAACTGCATTCTTTAAAATGATCCAAAAACTTATATACCTTACAATTCAATAGTTTTTTTGACTATTACTATTAAATAAAAAAATTATATATGCATACTAAAGTTATATTATACATGGAATCCTTAAAAAATTTTTTATAATTATAAGCAAAAACTTTTCAATTCACTTAAAAAGTTCTCAGACAGAAGGTGAAATACATAAAAGGTAAAGTTAACATTCAGGGGTTTAAACTTTGGACGGGTCTCTTGACCAGACTATTGGGACTATATTTTCCAGAATATCGCTAGGTCCTATATTCTAGGAGTCAAATTCAAAACCATCAACAAAAAAAGTATGTTCATACAGAGAAAATACATTTATGTGTGTGACTTAAAACATCCTCTGCACTACTTAATCAGCATATTTGAGGTCACCCTCTTGAACCATTAAGATTGAGTCCTAAGAGGTGAAGATCCGATCATATTAAATCAAAAGCTATTCAGGGTTGTCCTTTTTATTTTGCGCACTATACATAAGGTAATTTAATCAAAATCTTTTATATAAAAATTAACTAAAATAAGTCATAAAATAAGGAACATAAAAAGTTTGCTACTTCAAAAAGAAAGAGTTTGCTTTTCTTCTTTACAAAAATTAATGATTAATATCTAATAAAATGTATAAATTAATTTAGGGTAAATAATTTAGTTGAATTCTGAATAGATAATTGTTGGCTGACCACCAAAAATTCAAGAAAGTATGTTTAAATTTTAATAAAAAAAAATCCTATGAAAACAATTTTTTTCTAAATTGGAATGAGAAAAAGCTTTTAGAATTTAATTTAAAATAGACAAATACATAACTTACTTCTGACTCTGCCTGGAGGTATGGATACAGAAGAAGACGTTGACCTACAAGAGGAACTGGTAGAAGAAGGAGGGCTGGGATTAAAACGCTGATCCGTTAGAAGAGAATCAGTGTAGCTCACCTGCCGAGAAACAAAATGTTTTCAAGCAATGAATGCCAGATGCATAAAAATACAATTTGAACAAAAATATAACCTTCAGAACAAGAATACTTTTAAATAAAAAGCATTTTTGGAGAATCACACTATCTTATATTCTTTGGGTTTTATTATTAGCCAGTCAAACATTTATAACAGTAACATTTCCTGTGTCTTGCAAGACAAATTAATTATGAAATTTGACAGCCTTATATCAGCCACCAAAGCTTCATCTAATGCTTGCCACAGCACATATACTGATAAAGAACTGTTATTCATAGACTTCAGAGATAAAATTTAACATGAAATTAATATTTAAATGCAATATAGTGTTTTTCTTTCCTTAAAAAGAGAATAACTTCATGAAACAAGAAAGAAATTGAAGTAGTTATCACGTTGTAAAATAAATAAAATACTACCATAGCAATTAAAAAATAATTCAATGTATTAGTAGTAAACTCCTTTCTTTCTTTTTTTTTACAAATAGATCTGTAAGCTAACAAGTATCACTACTGATGTCATAATGTCATATTAAAAATATTTGAATTGTCAAAATTAAATTCAAAACAATGGGCAATGCTTAACTAGTCAGAAAATTCTATTTTGTTTGCTTATCCCGCTTGAACAGTTCATAATAGAAAGCTATAACACTGACCTTCTTAGTGCTTTAAGTTATAAATATGCCAAATTTCCTTGCTGTTGGTACACAGACTTAGCATGTCTTTTGTTTAACATAGCCTTAGAAAAAGTTATAAGAGATGCTGGCAAAAATACTCTAGGTACTATATTTAATAAATCAGAGCAGATTTTAGCTTACACCGATGATGTAGACATCATCACAAGATCTAGGACTGCACTGATGATAATGTGGAGAAAACAAAATATATGTATTGTGGTATAATGGGAAATACCCCTAAATTGTTTGAAATAGATTCTTTTAAATTTGAATCTGTAAAAAATTTTACTTATCTAGGATCAGAAATAAACTACCATAATGACATTAATCCTGAAATCAGAAAAAGAATAATCGCAGTCAATCGCTGCTTCTATGGTTTAATATCATTGTTGAAATCTCACTTAATGAAAAGAAAGACGAAGATTTCACTTTACTTTATTAGGTATTAATCAAGTCAGTTTTGACTTATGATTCAGAGACATGGACTTTAACAAAAAGGGAAGAAAAGTTATTAGCAACCTTCGAAAGAAAGGTCATACGAACCATCTTTGGCGCTATCCTCAATAACAACAACTGAAGAAAAAGATATAATTTTGAAATATATAAGATCTTTAATAGTGATGATATCATTAAATCTATTAAACTAAGTAGAATGAGATGAGCCAGGCATGTAGTGAGAATGAGCCCAGAATGAACAGCATTAAGAGTCTTTAATGCAACCCCCTCCAATAAAAGGCCAAGAGGAATTCCCAAAATGAGATGGAAAGACTATGTGGATGAAGATTTTACCATCCGTTAAAGTAAGGAACTGGAAATCAATTGCTGGGAGAAGGGCAGAATGGGAAAAATGAGTACTTACATCATATTTACTCCGTTAATCACAAAGCTAAGGAACTAGTAAAACTAGGAGTCTTTATTACTTAGAATTGGAAAAAAGTTTATAGAATCATTCTATCAAAATAAGTGAACATGAAAATATTTAGAGTAAAGCTGTTAATTGTTTCAAAAATTATAGAAAAATGTAGATATTTTAAGTTCAATGTGAGCTTTTGCAGCTATCTTGAATTTACAGAAGAGGTCAGAGTGGTACAAAACTTAAACTATGCTATCTTGACAGGGAGGTGTAGTTTTTGATGAATTTGTTCATGTCCATAGAACCAAAAGTTTAATACTTAATGTGATTTAATGAAGAAAAAAACAATAAAAATTTAAACTAATAAATATTTAAGCATCTGATGCTGCTGTCTGGGCAAGTGAGGTAATGTTTTGTAAGTTAACTTTATTCTAAATTGAACACGATCAAAAGAAAATAAATAATTAAAAATTTTGTTTTTAAATCCGAACCAAGTTTTTGGTGCCAGAACAGAATTTGAAGACATTCAAATAGTCAATGATAAAATAATAATTTCTCTCAAAAGACAAGAGCTTTAAAAGCCTTATATTTTAATTTGCACTTCTCAATGCATAGCTGTCAAGCGAAGTTATGTACTTTTTCATGTGCTTTTTTTTTTTTTTTTTTAAATAATATCAAAAAAGGCAAGACCCAAAAAGCTAGATTTTAAAATTTAGAAGTAATAAGATAATGAGAGAAGAAATAAGTGTGTAAAAAAATACAATTTTACGCATTTGTGTGCTTAAAATTGCTATTAAATAGGTCCTGCATATTGTTTTGTTCTGAATATAATTTTAAAAAAAAGCCAAGAATACAAAACTAAAAGTTTTCATATAAAAACTTTTAAATTACCATTTATTTAAAAAAAATTAATTAATATGCATCAGATATAAAAACAAGTAAAAGTATTGAAGTTTGGAAGTTATAAGGGTTTTTATATGCAAATAGGTTTAACTAAACATATTTACTTTTTATGCACAAGTTTGGATTTAGCAATTTTTACTGTACTATGATCATTTTAAGAACTCAACGAACTTTCCCAGTGTGTGTAGCCAAGCATCTCAAAAATAAGTGAAAAAAGTACTTTTTAAGCACTCAAAAAATATTTTTAAGCCCTACATACATTTACAAAATGTGAAATAATTTTTAAAGACCTTACATGATCCTGATAAAATAACTAGTTTCTAACAAAGAACTCAAAATAATTATCATCATTACTTTTCCTCATATCTCATAAGGATAGATCCCATAGCTTGTCAAGATAGGAACACAAATCCCCAACTTTCTTCCAGTTGGCTTTCTAAGTAATATAAACATGCAGTACCTAGCTATTTTACAATACCTAGACACTTTAATAGATGCAGACATTTTAAAATAGCTGCAACTGTTTGGAAGTTAGATACTTTAACTTTACTGAGCACTACGTATATATACTGTATTAGATTATTTCTTTATATAGAAGCTCCCCTGATTTTGATGTACTTTAATTTAGGACAAAATAAACATATGCCAAACATTTAAATGGTTTAATAATATCTGACTCTTACTAAATAAAATTATCCTTTTAAAATTATACATTTAGTTAGTATTTGAATATGGACTTATAAGTTTAGAAGTCTAACAAAAAGTTTTTATAATGAAAATTTAGGGTCAGTCAGTTTTCAAAAAAACTTTTCTTTTGAAGGTCGATACTTTTTGCAAAACAAGTTTATTTTACTAGTAAAATACATGATTATTATAATTTTATGCTGGAATATTTTCTTAATATTTTATTTAAAATCATATGAACGATTATCTTGACTTGAAAAATAATAGACTGCACTTGAGAAAAAAACAGAATATGTCATACAATACAGACTTTATAGTAGGCTAAGGAAAAATTAAAGAAAAAATAAGAAATTTTTTTTTGAACAGCAGACATATGCCTAACTACTTTTAAAAAAGACAAAGGGCAAACTAAAAAACATATAATTTGGTCTACTGAAATATATAGAAAAATAATTTATTGATTTGCTGAACAATTAATTTGAATTTCTCTGTTTTATGATTGTTTTGAAATTGAAAGTTTTTCCTGATATTGCAGAATCAATAAAACTCATAGTTAATGACTCATATCAACAGGTAAAATTCAAACATATATAGCTAACAATTCAGATTATTCTCATCAAGAATCATATAAAAGTATCAGTAGAATAAATCGAAATAATCATTTTAATGGTAACCAAAAACAAATTGGAAAAAAAAAACTGATGGGTAAAGTTTAAAAAAAATCAATTCAGCATCTTCAATCTCATGTTTTTCTAAAACAAAACAATTTGAGACTATAAAACAAAAGCTTACTAGAAAGTGATGATGCAAATCAAGTTTATTATGGGGATTGATGGACTGAAAGAAAATATTAGTGAAGAAACTATGTTTTGTGCCTTTTACGGAAATCAAGGCATTTGAGTTTGGATAAGCAATTATACAACAGTATCGGAAAAAGTCCATGAAGCTAATGTGATCGTATGGAATTGCATGAGAACAAATGAAGATGATTTCATTTTCCAACTAGCCCCACATCATACATTAAAATATTTTAAGATCTCGCTTAACACAAAATTACAATGCCACAGTAGCAAGTTATTACCAATTTCCCAGATCTTACCCAAATTTTTGGATATTAAAGAAAAAACTATAAGAAGTTGCTCTAATAAAAAAAGTTGAGCTAATGAAAAGCAATAGGACTACTAAGACTTGCCAAACACTTGTTTATTCCATGCAACATTGTTTATATGCAGTGATCAAAGTTAAAGGTGATGGTAAAAAATAAGAAACTTTTTTTTCCACCTTTTATAAATGAATTGTAGTGTTTTTAATGAAAGATTTTGGATCACATAAAATTTCATTCTTATGTTTTAGTTCTTTTAAAAATAACATTATATATATATATGATTCATGCATTATTGGAATTAATTAAGATCAAGTACTTGTATAAATACAACAAAAAATTTGCTCCCAGGGGTATAATTATTTTATTATGAGGTATTTAACAAAAGGAACAATCAACATATCACAATTTTGACCATAATAAGTAATTAAAGTTAGTAGTGCAAATGAAGAAGCCATTTTTTAACTAAAACTTTTCTTCAAAAGCAAATTTTGTGATTTTAACTACAGTGAAACCTCCTGTTATGGACACTCCTGCAAAACGGACGCCTCTCAATACGGACATATTTTTAATTCCACGGGAATCTTCTATGAATAAACCATTACGTACATTCTCCGCAAAGCGGACACTCCCGTAACCGGACGCGGACAGTCATTTTGGTCCTGAAACGTTTTTTATCTCTACAAACCGGACACTACTTTTTCTAAATAAATTGCAAGCTAAAAAAATTCAACTTTTCACCATTTTTAAAGCATGTAAATAAAACTTTTTGCCTTATCCATAACTAAAAATATTGTTAAGCTATTTCACCAGCGAAAAATCAATCTTTCTCCTGTCACCTTGCCTTATCTTTGTAAAGAAAGGAGAAAAAATGGTACTGCACTCCTGAAATAATTCTGACATCGGCATCTTTTGATCTTTTCATCTGGACCACACAGGTTATGAGACCCCTCAAGTTGAAATTGCTTTTCTCAATGCTTCTTCCCCATTGAAAATTTCTTTAATTTTCTTATCAATTTGAAGACTGTATTTAACACAACTGGGGTAAAAAAAAAGAAAACAGAAGTATAATCTTTGAGATGTTTATATAAATGAAACATTTATTCAGACACTTGATAGCTGATCAATTGTGAATAATCATCTCCATAAGTGCTCATGACTTACAGGTATGCATTACTTTTTTTTCTGTGAATTATAGGAGGTTTATTTTCCAAGAAGGTATTATCCATGTTCCCTATCAAATGATAAGTAGGTGTAAGGGGATGTGAACCTAATTATTGAAACGGACTGAGGACAGTACGCTCCTATTTGGTATCATATGTCTAACTTGAGTATCTATGCTAATAGGAAAATTATATTTATTTATCTGTAGAATTCCAGAATTATGTATACATCCAGAATTATGTATTTATATCAAACTTCTTTATATATTCTTTTTTATCTTTCTTATTGTTTAAATAAATATTCTTGTAGATATTTACAGTATCCTTGTAGATATTATTTAATAATTTCTACATCTTTGAGAATATTCAAAAAACAATTTACGGTGTTAAATTTCGTTATTAGGGTACCCTTCCCGTAAACGGACAACTCTCATAAACGGACAAATTTTTTGGTCCCATGAATGTCCGCTTAACGGAGGTTTCACTGTACTTGGTTTATGTTAATGTTAAACTAAATACTTTTTCGGTAGAGAAAAACCTATTACTTTTGCTCAAGAGTATGTAGAAAATCTGCTACAAAAATAATTTTATTTAAAAGCAGACAATATAAGTTAGTGATATAGAACAAGTAATTAAAGATCTAAAACATATTTACAAATAAATCCGTTTTCTGAGTAATTACTTAATTAACAGAAAAATTATTAAATTTCGCATAAGAATTTTGAAAAACTCAATAAATGCTTTTATGAAAAAATTTATACTAAAAATAAACAATATTAAACAACGAGAAATAAGTTTTATTTCTTTGAGAATTCATAATTTATCTAATTAAAACTAAAGTATTTTATTTATGTAAATGTTAATACAGTAGAGAACCATTTATCCGGTATCCAGATAACCGGGAAACCAGAAAACCGGGAAAAAATTTGATTGGTTTTCCCGCCATTTTAAACTAGAGCGATTATGAAAAAAAGCGGAAATTGAACTCATCCTTGAAGTTGAGTAGAGGAAAATGTAAGGAAGGGGAGAATTTTTTCCCCGTTTACCCAGAGAAACTTCATTTCCTCCGTGACCTTGAAGGCAGGGAAGGGAGGAATGTTTTATTTTCTTCTTTAGGCCGTCAATCAAGCTCAAGGGTGTGGCACGTTGATTTCGTTTTCTGTTTGATTTACGAGGGGGGTGGGGAAAATGCATTGCATGCATATCAGTGAACAGAAGATGAAAGAGAAAAATATATTTATCTATTTGACATCGATTAATAAAAATAAAATCTTTTTGTTCTGAATAAATTCTCATTCTTTGGAAGTGTGGTATCATTTGCAAGTTTTTATTGATGTGGAATCACATCTGCTATAATTAAATATCATGTTTTTATCAACAAAAGAAAAATAAAAGAATTGTTTATTAATTTAAACATAGGATTATTTTATGAAGCAGATTACAGCTTTGTTTTTCTGATTCCACTATGTTTGATTTTTTTTCTTTTCACGATAAATTTCGCACTCAATAAATTACTTCTTTTTAAGGGAAAAAAACAAGACATATTTAAGTAATTAAAAAAAAAAAGCATTTACTATCTCTTAGCTCTGTAGCTAAAATATGACGGGCTGCTACAAGCAATTCTTTGCGCAAGTGAGTCACTTCTTGAGGACATAGATACAACAATCCTATAATTCCTTTAGAAAACTGAGAGGAATGTTCACTCACAAAACAGAGGAATGTTCACAACATTTTACAAAAAAAAAAAAAAAAAAAAATCACAGTTGGGTTAAATTATTATTTTAATTTAAATTTAAATTAAATTTGCAATTAATTTAAGATGATATTACTCAAATAAACATAAATACAGTGCATGCTGCCTATTAAAATCACATTCGTTTTGAGAACACTTGATTTTAAAAAGCAACAAATTTTAAAAACCAAAATGTAGGAAAAAGTTATACTAAATTAAATTGATTAAAAACTAAATTGATTACTACATTTATGTTTTATTTTTACAAAACCTACATTTGACACTAACATGAGCTACATTTTTTAACTTATAGGAGGGTTTCAAAATATTATATTTGATAAGCAAAATTTCAAATTAAAGATTCACCATAGTTTGAAAGCATATAAGAGTTTCTAAAACATTAAATATCCTTTTCTTTTCTGTAAATAAAATTTTAAGAAATCAAGAGTTCTTCTGAAATTCATTAAAGTTAGATTCACCTTATTGAATGATTCAGGATCCATGACATTGAATGATAGGCATTTTACAATTTTTCTTAGCACATAAACAGTTTTCTTTTGGATTCCTTTAGACTCCCTTTTTCTTAATTTTTTGCAACTTTTGCCATTCAATTTCAACACAAAATACAATTAATACCAGTAACTTTGTTCATAGAGAACAGACAAAAATTTATTCTTCATACATATTCAAAACTTGAGAAAATAGATAATTCTTATCATTCAAACAAAATAAAGCAAAGTTTTTCATTGTTTTAAACAAAAGCCTTACAAAATTTTGTCTTTACATAACAGTAATAATTTTATTAGAAGATGGTTTTTACATAGTTTGATATTAAAATAATTCCGTTCTTGCAGAATTAATAGCAAAAAGCAGCTAATTTTACAATTCAATGATTTTATAATTGGAGGTTCCTGTATTAATGATACAGTTAAATCACAGTAGTAAAAAATAAAATAAAATGCTCAGAAATTTTTTTTATATTCACAACATAATAAAATTAATTTAATAATCAGAAAAATCCCGCTAGTCAAAATAGTTCTAATAAACAAGTAACTAATAAACAAGTAAGCAAGGAAATACCGGTGGAGGGATTAACCAAATATATCATCATATCAAGCCTTTCCTTTACCTGGCTCTAAATATGAACATACTCCATTTTTATTTTCATTAGCTTGACTTTTCAATTTATTTTCTTTTTTAATGAATTCTAGATAATATATTTTGCAATATACTTTGCACATTATCTCTGTTTAATGTCTAAAGAGCAAATAGTTCAGCATCGGAGCTATTTATTTTGTTAGCTAAAAATCTGATTCCTAATCAATTGTGCAGAATTTTTTTATCATATTCTATGTCTTATTATATAATATAATTACTAAAAAAAATTCTAACAGGCAATTGATATGTTAAATGCAAAATTTATTGAAAAATTGACCAGGAAAATTAATTTTTCAACTAACATTATTAAGTACTCAATGTAATGACAGTTCCTAAATTTGCTTGAAAGTAATCCCCCAGTTAACAACAAATCATACATTCTTGAATCCTTAACATGTAGTAAAGCATTCTCACAACAGCCTGTTGTAGGTCAGGAGGGTCATACAAGTTAAAACTCTACAATTCCTAACCAATGGCATGATTTTGTCAATGTTAAGTACAAGTTGCTTTTACTTCTTGAATCTATTCCCACCCTAGCACATTGATAGCTTGGCACATTTAACCTGTGAGTCGATTCTCAAATAATTTCTGTGAGTATTAAATTGTCTTTTAACATGTTCAGGTTCACATCAGCCATCAGTGACCGACACTGAACCTTTTGTTTTGGCCGCGTCAGTGACCGGTGAGGGACAATGTTAAATATGATATAAAACAAAACAAAAATTAACATTGTTTTAAGCAATTACAGAGAACTTATTCAAAATTTGCTTAAATTTTCTTTATTTAAAATTTGTTAGTAGTAGTGTGCTCAACATTGTTATACCACATTAGAGTACTTCTGAGCAGCAAAGGGATTTCCTTAAAAATACAAGATAAAAAAATTTTTATTAAAAAAAATAAAGAATGATTCTTAATATATTAGTCATTAACATACTCACTTGATATATTCTAACAAAGTAAGCCAGAAAAGATAATGTTTTTATCTGTGCAGGCATAAAGTCAACATAAACTTCTCTGTTGAAAGATGGATTGCTTTTAAAATAAAACCAAACAAAACAAAAAATAAAATTTCTACAAACATTCTGCATTTTGTCTGCTTTTTTCCCAAAGAACAAATTAAATGTATAAAATTTAATGTTTAACTTTGTCCCACAGAGAACATAAAATTCCTTCACAGAAAACAATTGAATAAGTAAAAAACAATACTGAAGAATTTTATTGTATAAAACTGCTCTGACTTGATCATTTGGTATAAAATAAGTAAAAAAGAAAGACATTAAGGTACATCCTGCATGCAAGTAGTTAATTTAAAAAGTTTCTCTCTATATTTTCTGCAATATTTTGACTGTAAACATCATAAAAATAAAATGACAAGCGAGTCAAGGATAAAACGTTCCTTGAAGCTTTAGACACTATGTTCAGGGCCATGTGGCAGAATTTTTTCTGACTTTCTGCGACAAACCTAATTAGAACCAATATCTTTCTGCAAGATATTTTTATCGTTATAAATGTATGTGTAATGAATTTATAATAATAGATGAAATTCGTGTTTATAAAATAAGTCTACATGCATAGAATAAAACTGTGTAGATTTTTTTTTTAATTTCATAATATAAGTTTACATTTCTTAATAAGTTTAAATTGTTTAAGTATAAATTTGCATAATCTTCGATAATAACGAAAAGTTATAAATGTATAGATCTGCAGACAAAAATGCTTACTAGAGCATAAATAAAGATTACCCAGAACCTGTAATAAGATAGAACTTATAGAAATAGCTAAGAATGGTCAAAAAGATTAAATTTATAAAACAAGATAACTGAATTTGAAGTATCAGTTTAAAACGGTATGATTTAATGTTTCATTATAGTAGTTATATCAGGTACAGAAACAAATCAGGTGAAAAAATTAATATTGAAGTTGAGTAATCAAAATAATAAAATAGTATTGACTATAACCGAATTCTAAAAGCAAAAAAATTAAAGCAATGTTTGTTTCAATTTTTTCGACATCTAATTAATTAGATTAATATTGTACTGACTTATTGAAAGATTTATTTTTTAAAAAAAGGAGGTAAATAAAACTTTTTTCGTGATCAGATTAAGTTTAGAACGAAAAAAATACACAGCGCTTGTGATTTTGCACTGTATTGTGTAAATATATAGCACTGATTCCACACGAAGTATGCGGAAGCAGTTTCCGACTCAATATGCTCAAGTCTATTCAACATCTCGAAACAAAATAGTCTTTATCAGTACTGAAACATCGGTATTAGAGCCATACTCATTGGATGCGATTTTTTTCGCATGTGTATGGAAACCTGTTTGAAAGTGACCAGTAAATATTTTTCACCAATTTGGTTTTCATTCGCATGCTAAAAAATCGTAGATAGTGAGATATCTTTCAGGCTTTATTTCATTTATCGTTAGATTGCATTTTTTTGTCGAAGATTTAATTCAAAGGATATAGGCATTTTATCTTTAAAGTATATATATATATAGTTATTTTTCACTTTTTACCTTTGACTGCTTCTAAAATTTCTTGATTTGTTGGAAATGCTGTACTCATCCTTACTATCGATATCACTACTAGTAAGAATATTTTATTCGAATCTAGAACGTTTTATTTTTCAATATTAGTAGCGTGGGAAGCTTCTTTTCCTGTCGCTTTCCAGAAAAAAAAATCTCTGACATCGCTAGATGTTGTCGACTTCCATCTTATTTCTTTTTCGGAATGCCGCCTTGAAAAATCAGTTTTCAAATTTGTTTTAACTATTGTGGCTTCACAATTGCAACAAATAACCTTTTTGCTAGACATGATTTTTTTTAAAAAAAGAATCTTTTTACGCATGAAAATTTCCACATAAGTGCAAAAAATATAAAATGCTCTGTTCTCTTAAAAAAACACAAAGCAAATTACTGCGCCAGCGATAGAGGCCGAAGTTGGCAAATTTCCAAAAATAGCTTAATAAAGGGGGAAAAAATGCTCCCCTTTTTATCCAGTAACTGTTTGTGTTGGAGATTAAGGGAGAATTACGAGCGCTTTCTCCTTCCGCAGTACGCTAGAAAAAAAAATATTTAAAACAATTCTGTAAGAAAAAAATTTTGCAGAACCATTATTGCTTCTGCAGAAATTTTTTCTTTCTGAAGAAAATGTTTTTTATTTTATTGGTAAAACAGCTTCTGTTTCTGTAGAATTTTTTTTGAGAGCTTTTGTTTGTCAAACCAAAAAATTTTTATTTCCCAAATAAAAAAAATCTTTCTGCAAGAACTCAGTCGCTTTCTGCGGCAATGTCGCTGTGTTTCTGCCACGGGGGTTCAGGGACAGGGAGCTTTTGGAGCTTGCTCCAAGTCCCTTCAACCGAAGGGACTGAGTAAGTAAACAATCTGAAAAGTAAACAATCATTTAACAGTTGACTTTTTGAGTGATCCAGTTCATATTTTTCACGTGACATCATTATTGTACATTTAATAATTCTTTCAACAATATTTTAAATAATTCTATCAGAAAAAACAAACAACAAGAAAAAAAGTTAAAATTTAAAAAAATAATAAAATACAATTTACGATTTTTGGAAATCTAAGGAGCGTACATACTGATTCTGGCTTGATCCTTCTGTTTAAAATGCATCAATCAAATTTTCATTTTCTAAGTTTCAAATGAATTTTTATTTTTCTGAAAAGGATGAAATAAAAATAAAAAACTGTGAGTATCGTTGAAAATACTTGCATAAAAAATTAAAGTTTATTTTCAAAATATTTTAATTCAATACAAAATTGTTTGTTAATAAAAAAAATTTAATAACTCTAATCTTTAGCTCAAGATTAAAACAATAAAAAAATTCTGTTTGTGAATTGTATTGCTAGAATACCTAAGAGCAAGTTCCAAAATCTCCAAGGCAGAAAACTAACCCAAAGTAAAAGGATACAGGTAATGCTGTAAGTTAAATGTCTTTTCAATGATTTGGGTAACAAGGTTGTTTTTCAATTTTTGTAAATTATTCAAATTGAACATAATAAAAACTAAGTTTGAAAAGTAAATTTCCAAATTTAACTTCTTTTTTTTTATAGCTTGAATATGTAATTAAAGATAGTTAAGTCAGCTGCATGTTTTTAAAAAAAATTATAAAACATTGTAAATGTAAAAAAAAAAAAGTTTTATACAATCTGTAATCAAAGGAAATTGTATGTAAATCTTTAATATTTATTTAATTTAATATTTATACTGTAGAAGATTAACAATGCTTGACTTTCTAAACAATATTTTACTTTTCATAAAAATATACTTTAAGATTGATTTAGAAAAAGTTTACTCTTAAAAACTTTGCATTAAAAATGCAACAAAAAAGCTAAACAAATAGAGGTAATTCAAAACTGTGGGATAAGACATAGAACAAAGGATTAAAACTCTCAAATAAAAACTCTAATTTCTTTTCCAATTATTCTAAAATAGTACAGTTACAAGTCAAAATCATAGGTAGCTCCATAAGCTCTTGTAATTAAGTTGTTAAATCCGTAAATTAAATTGATACAATTTAATCATAATTGAAAAGTACATTCTTAAAATCAAAATTAATATTTTCTTTTCACTTCCAGCCCCTGCTCTTATAATTTACTTATAATTACTGTTTTAAAGTTAGAATATATTCCCAACTAAATGTTGAATCTTATTCTGTACTGAAAGGGTTCTGTTTTAATTTAAATCATTTTTAACTCTACAAACTTTCTATAAACAAAAGAATTCAACTTGCATTTATTTCATTAACTAGAATATTTATTTATTTTTTTAATTAAATTTTACGAACGTTAAAAATTTTTGATGTTAAAATGGACTTTTGCCTTATGTAATATAATAAAAAAAACAACATGGATTTTCCTATTTTTTTTTTATTTATTTCCATTTATGTTTTTTTTAATAAATTAATTCTGACTCTGTTCTTTTCCTGGGTAATTAGTTTTTAATTTTAAACAATTAAGAGTATTCAATTTTATTCAAATATATTAGTATAAGGTTAACTTATAAAAAGAATTTAGTGCCTAGAACAGTGATTCTCAACCTTTTATTTGTGGCGGCACTTTTTTAACGATTTCGAAATTTGGCGGCACACAATGAAAAAAAATAGTTTAAAAGTTGTTTACTTACCTATAATACACTGTGTTAAATAGTCTGTGATAATAACTTTGAATATGAAATAAAAGATTATGTACTACAAAAGCACGTTTATTAAGGGATTAATTATTTCTTTTGACTAATTTTTTATTAGTAACAGTTATTTTTTTTTTGCTAGTTATTAATTGTTAGCTTGTTTCCTACAGTTATTAACTGTTAATTTTTCTTACATGAATTATTATTTTTTTGTGATTTCTTATTAATTAGTTTTTTTCATAACTATTAACTGCATAGCTTACTTTAATGATTAGCTTTTATTTCCTTTGGAAAGTTAATATCTAGCTTGTTTTAGCCTTTGTTAATTATTTTAAGAGTCATTAAATTTCTTACTTATTTTAACATTTTTTAAAACTGTGTGTCAAAGACAATTTAAACACTTCCATCTTATTTTAAGATTGTCAGAGACAAGACAATCGCCGACAAAGATGTTCGTGCGGTCAAAGCGTGGAAAAATTATAAAAAGTATATTTATAATATTATATATATGTTCACTTTTCTGTAATTTAAGCTTTACTCGTAATAAAAAAAGCATTATAATTTTTATTGTATCATTTCTAATATTTGGCGGCACATTTTAAGAATTTGGCGGCACACAAAAGTGCCGCGGCACAGTGGTTGAGAATCACTGGCCTAGAACAATGATGTTTTTATAACAATTACTACCTATAATTGCTGTCAACATGTGTGTCTAAATTATTGGTCACAGATTGAAGGACTAATTCAATACATAGAAGAGCAATATGATGTGACACTTTGCAATATGTTTTTATAACAATTACTACCTATAATTGCTGTCATTATGTCTGTCTAAATTCTTGGTCACAGATTGAAGGACTAATTCAATACATAGAAGAGCAATATGATGTGACACTTCCCCGCGTATCTTAAACTTTTAACACACCTACAATGTACTATTTAAAATATAAATGATAATATTTACACTATTTATACCTTATTAGCAAGAACGGCTTTATAAATGGTTAAAACAGTCAAAAACTGACGCATATCAAAACCTTGACAACCATAGAAAGAACTGATTTTACTTTTTTCTACATATGAGAGCAGTCAAATAGTAAGATCTCAAACAACTAATGACAGCTATACCTAACACTTTATTGTAAAGGAAATTTGTACACGAAATACCTTAGAACGTCCGAATTTTTTGTATACGAAATACCTTAAATTTATTTAATCAGATGATAATAAAGAAGAATCTAAAGTAGGTTCACGAAGAGCTCGAAGAAAGGGAAAATAATTACTTAAGTGGTATCATAATTAATAATCTTTAAAAAGATAGTTTAACATTTCACGCCAATATATCCTATTACAACAACAAAAGCTTTAAAAAATTCTAAGATAATAAAAGGTATTAAAAGAGGGGCAATTAATTAAATAATATGACGACAACCTGTGACGTTTCTGGAAATTCGCTAGAGGATTAGACCATTAACACTGTAATGTTTTGCTTATTTCTACCCATTTTATGAATGAGTTAAATTTTAATTAATGTCGAAATCACGTGAGTTAGATTAAAGCGAATATTGTCTTCTACTACCATTTTCAATTGAACAACTTGGGTTTTGGGGGAGGGTCTTTAGTTTCAAAATATTGGTACTATACAATAAAAAGTTCCCTGTTGGATTCCGTGGTAGCATGTTGTATTTGAAGAAGAGCCTCAGAGCTCAAATAAATCTTGATAGGCTAAATTAAGCTTTACCTATTGAAACGCAGTGCTATAAGCGAAATCAGAGAGCACGCCGCACTTTACTATATACTCAATACTATACAATAAATAAACACACAGTTCGTAATATTTTCATAATACATAAGCTATAATAACTAAACTGATCTGTTTTGTGTAATTATTATATATGTTAGTTTTGACGAGTTTGAAATGATAAAGTTTAATAGACTGCTATATAATATTCGCCGAAATCAATTAAGGACGTATGCTGGTTATGGACAAATACTTGCTGGCAGAAAGAATAAACGTCGCTGTATGCTTTCCAAGTTGATTGATAATAAAGATAAAAAGTTGGTACTCATTTCTAAGTCCTTTTATACAGGTTTCGAACTCTCGAGTTTTTCCCCCCTTTTTATTTATTGTAATTAGAGAATATTTATATGTACATCAAATTAGCTTTTTCTTTTGTTAACTACAATATATATCTATTTTTAAACAAAATTTTTACAATTAATAATGTTTTATTTCTTAATTTTTAACAATGAGAGAAACAAAGATGTATCATTACCTGTTCCAAATACCTTTGCCCATCAGCTGCAGGGACCATCTTGTGATGGAATGCAAGAAACTTTTATAAGCATTTTTCAATTATAGATACAAAAAATTTGGTTAATACTTCAAAAATTTTTTTTTATCAGAGAAATATCTATAGCATTTGGGTAAATTATCCAATTAATATTACACATAAATGGTATTTCTAAGGACATTGCACTGTTTTTCTATTTGCTAGACTTATAGTACTATTCTTTTCTAGTTTTAAAATGCACTATTTCAGTTAGAAAAGAATTGTGGCAGAATCGCAGCGACATTGTCACAGAAACGTTACAGAGTTCTTGCAGAAAGAATTTTTCTTCAGAAAGTAAAAAATTTTGGTTCTCTTTCTTTAAAATAATACTTAAAAGATGCCTTTTTCGCGCATCGGAGGGGAAAGAAATGATCGTAATTTTTCGATTCTCATTTGAGAAAAATGAAAAATAAAGAACGTTGAATCAAAAAATTTTCTTCTGCAGAAATTTTTGAAAGATTTTTTTTTCCCTTTCAGAGGGGAAGAATACTTGTGATTTTTTAATTTTGGTTTTCTTTTCTTTCACTGATTTTATGATTTTTAATTATTTTTTTTATGTGATAATGATTTACGAAACGCAAAAAAGAAATAATTAGTGTGTTATTTCTTTTACAAAATGGGATAATATTGCCGAGATACTAGAATATAAAAAATATTACATATTCATTTTTAAAAAAATACATTAAGTCTTTGTCATGTATTTAGCCGTGGGAGGCTATGTTTACGAATTATCACGCCTACGCAATTGAATTGGGACTTTCCCTCTAAAAGTTTCAGTTTAGTTTTCCTCACCTGGTAGTGTTGCGTTAAGACGCATCTTCTGTATTCTAAATGTTGTAAATTAAATAGTGTTATTTAAGAGTGTTATTTCCTAAACCCCCACGCTATGGGACAGTACAATTTTATTATACCCTAATAGGTTTTTCTTTGTGAAAACAACATTCCTGTTACTTTAAATGTCATTAATAACATATGCATTATTTATTATTAAAAGTATCTTGCTGAAAAATATTAGTGCTAGAGAGGTTTGTCGCAGAATGCCAAAAAATTCTGCCACAGGGAATAAAATAATGTTTACTCTGATCTTTGCTATGTGCTTAATCTTTTTTTTTCTTCTCTTCATATTTTGTTACTTAATTTTTTATGCATACTTTCAGCAAAAAATGGTATTTGAATTTTATGTAAAAGTTGAGTTACTTTCCCCTTTCATATCATTCAGTTTACTAAGTATATAAGATCAGTGATTCTGCTATACTTTGGAAATTGTGGATCTTTAGGACTTCCATCCTTCTGGGTCTCTTTATATTATAATCGGGAGTTCTATTTAAGATATAAAATTTCATCTTTATCTACCTATTAATATTCACATTTGTATTATTTTATCTATTGGTAGACAAAAGAGAGAATTTCAAACCAAAATAGAATTATATATAAACAATTTAGGCTTTTACTTAGAACTATCAAGGCTATTAATTAAACTATCAAAGCTTTTAATTAAACAATCAAGGCTTTTAATTTATATTATTTTATCTATTGGTAGACAAAACCGGGGATTTCAAACCGAGAAGAATTATATTTAAACAATCAAGGCTTTTAATTAGAACTAGTCAAACATCTGCATTAAGGAAAAGTTACAAAATAATTTGATACTTAGTATTATGCTAATTTTCTCCTTCATCTAAGAATAAAGGAGAAAAGGAAATTTTGCTCTATGTATATGTGTGTTCAAATTCATTTATCAGTAGGTTCATCCATTAGTATCGTGAGGTTCAGTGGTTTTTCAAGAGTTCAGAACATCAATGACATCTGTTTAACAAAAAACAATTATTTAGTTTCAAATATGAATTTGTATGTTGACACTTCCGGGTCTGTAAGATCTCTGCTTATTACTTGGGCTCACAGTGACCTCTCGTGGGGCTTTACCAATATGTTTAATCTTCGGTTTTAATTTTATCTCTATAAATCTGTTGGCGCTGTCTATTTACTGCACTAGAAAATTATGCATCCTAAGAGTCATGTCTTAACCAATATTTTATATGCTCCCTTCACGATGTTGACGCTTTATATGTAGGCGTGCACAACCTTTTTGAGTGAAGGGCCACTCGCACAGCAAGTAGATTAATAAAGGGCAGAATGCATATTTAGTCATGTTAGCTTGAAATAGCAGGGGTCTGTATAGGTTTTTCTGAGATGTACCTATTTTGGGAAAATTTAGACATAATTTGTGAAAAATTTAAAATTATATTAAAAAATCAGCACAAAAATATGAATTTATTGTTTCTTACGGGATACAAAAATAAAATTTTAAGAAAAAGTATTTTATGAAACTTTTTTGATATTTTCTTGAACAATGCTGATTTAACGACTGCCAGAGCGCTCAGCATCATAAGTGTCCATGTATAAATGCAGTGTATTACTCAATAATAGTTGATTTCCCAGGTGAAGAGTCTCTATAACACTTACCAAATCACTGTTTTGCGCCAACAACAATTTTCTTCATCTAACCAATGCTTAATCTGTTCATGAAATTCTTTTTTAGCCATTGTTTCAAAAATTTAAAAACTAGTGTCTCTAAAATCACTTGCAATCTCTAAAGTAATTATCAGAATATCATTTTTTATCCATGATTATTGAAGATTAAATTAATAGTATTTGCTTATGTTACTTGGCTGTTGAATTTATCTTGAACAACTCTGAGCAATGCAAAAAGAAAAAAGAAGATATTTGGGGCTCTAAGCTGCAACCTATTCTGCTTATATATAAATCCAACCTTGTGCGTAATTTTTTTTGGGGGGGGGGGTTCAGCTGTTCAGCTGTTCCTTCTTTTTTCTCAAAGTTATACCAGCAATTTAAACTAGTATAGTTAGCCCAAAATAGCTCACAGAGGAGAACAATAATTGTGTTTCTTCTTAATATATTGCATATAACATGTGCCAAAAAATTTTTTTCTTCCAAATTTAAGTGGCAACCCTGTTTTAAAAAATTTAAAATTTTTTTTTTAATTAAGTTTGTCAATTCGTTTCAATAATGCTCTCAATAATTATTTGAAATGTATATTTTTATTAATATAAATTTACAGTAATTCATAACCATCATAATACTGATCTTTTACTTTCAAGAGGAGTTGTGAAGTAAAAGGATATTACGATCCTTCTGTCAGCGCCATATTTCTTCAAGCAACTGGCATATCTGATACAAGTGTTTTAGTTCGTAAATGTAAAGAGTTAGGAACAGAGTTGGAAACAAAGGTAAAAATCAAAATTTATGTTTTAATTTACTTCACTTGTTTTATTTTCACTCACTTGGTTTATTGATAACCAAGCATATATTTTAATTACTTTTCGGGGGTTTTTCCCAACCCTTTTAAATATTGACTAAGTTGTTCTCAGTGATAAATTGTCAGGATTTGCTGTCACCGATTGCACAGCTCTAGTGTGACATTAATAATCAACCTTAATTATGATAGATTTAGTAGAAATATTTTGTCTAATATTAATACCAAAAATATGCATGAAAGATAAACTTCTATTCATATATTTTGTACCAAGGCAGTAAGAGAATTGAAAAAGATAACTTATCAAATTTTTTTTATAATGGCACCTATATTAATATTGGGTTAATGCATACGTTCCCGCTTTTTTTTAAAAAAATTTTTTTACTTAAACTTAATTTTTTTTACATAAAATAACAATTTAATCAATAATGTACTCTCCCTTGTTGTGTATGACTTCCTCTCAACATTCAACCAATTTAACGATGCCTCTTTGACAGAAATCACCTGAAAGCGTCTCGAAAAAGTCGTCCAACCAAGCTCATAATTCGACGTCATTATTGAATGAAACACCACTTGAAGCATTTGAGTAGCTCTGTGCTTGCTCTCTCTAGCAGCTTCTGTAGCTTTGGCACCTCGATTAAACTCAAAATGAATGTGGTGTCTGAAATGCTCGTTTTTGTCGACTTGACACTCCATTTAAATGCTCTAAAAAGTAACAAAAATAAAGTCAACAAAAAAGCAAAATACACTAGTTTTTAGAGCGAAAAATTCTCTTTTGAATAAAGCAAAAGATTATGCCAAAACATTTCATTTTAAATGCAATTTTTTTAAATTAAAAAAAGCGCGGGAACTTGTGCATCTTCCCAATTAAACATGTATATTAATTATCATTAAATTTGCTCTTATTCCCTTTTCAATGGCTCAGTAGCCCGGGGTGAGCTCAGGCTTTCTGCAGTACTTTTCTCTAGACATTCCTACTTTTCACAACTTATTAGACTCTTGAGTCATGATGGCTCAAGGGATAGAACATTCCAATGAAGTGAACCAATTATCAACATTTTTTTGTCATACTAATTTGCTCACTCTGTAATTTTATATTTTCCACTTGTCTCTCTCTCTCTCTTCTATCAGTTAAAATTGTGTGACTTTATTATATTTTACAATATGAATTAATTAGGTCGGAATAGCCTGGTTAGTAGGGCACTTGGCCCAAGTCCAAGAATTCTTGGGTTTGATCTCCCCGGCCAAAGACTCCCCATGTAGTAAATGGTGACTGATGCACGGTAAATCTGTCGAGTCGCAAAATCTTCCATGTTCTCATAACAAATCAATACCTCTGGGGGTACTGATCCAGGAGTTTCCTTGTCTTCTGGATTGATTCAAAATTTACAAGGCTACAGAGTTGAGCATTAGTTACAAAAGTGGGTCATCTGTTCAACGACAGATATCATATATTAATTAATTCGTAGCTTGATTTTTCCAGTACAGCTTTTAAAAAAAGTAATAGAAACATACCTTAATCTCTTTAAGTAGTTGACATTTTAATGTTTAAACAAAATAAGTTTTTTCCTTCATGTATCAATAAATAAATAATTATGTTTATATTTTTAGAGCTTCTTAGAAGTATGGAGTGATTTGCATCTGGATTTTGATAAAATATTATTTATTCAGTTCTGTGTTTCTCATATAATCATTGTAAGTAAAAAAAAATTATTTTTTTGCTTCTTTATCGTCTATTTAATAAAAAAAAAATAATTTGCGTGTCTGTTCAACTGTGCATCAATCCTATAACTAAAAAATCATTTGTGTTGGAGTTTTGGAATTTTGAAAGTAAGTGTAAAGAGGAACTCCCTCAAGCCTAAAAGTTTTCCTAAAATGTCAATTCGTTTGTTTGGGAAGGTCATTTAAAAAGTGAATTTTTAATATTGTTTCAACATTAGATATTGCTACAAATTAATCTGTATACAATTCTTTTTCAAACATTAAGAGATAACATCTCTGATGTTTGCTTGCGTATAGCTCTGTTTGATCAAGAGCCACATTTGTTGCATACACTTAGTTCATTATTTTTACTCATTATGTAAAGTAAGCTTAAAGATCAATAGCATGTAAAGGTTTTGTCACCGTTTTAGTATTTCTTCTTAAATTATCTGAAACCACATGTTTATTTTGTTTAATTACGCTTTTTAAAAATGGTTCTATAAAATTGAATAGTTTAAAATTAATAGTAGTTAAAATAAAAATATCATGTTAAATATTAAAAATCAGAATAATTGTGAAAATTGTTTGATTTTAGTGTACTATGAATAACATGAGTTAGAACTAGATGATGCTTAAATTTTAGCTTGATGGGCTAAACTTATGAAATCATGTTTTGCACAATATAATATAATATAATATAATAATTTGCTTAATCTTACAGAACTGAAAATAATAAAAAATAAATAAAAATTGTGCAATTATTTTAGCTTTATTAAATGTGTCAATGTATGCCTTTCAGCTTGAAACAATATTTTTATATACCAATTAATTAATTACTTACTTTCTTTTTTTATTTTTTACAGGCAATCAAAGATCAGGCAATAAGTAAAATCTAAAAAAAAGTAGCATCTAATTAACCAATGTTCTTTTTTTATTTAAACTATTTTATTCTTTTCAACATACTTAGTTTATGTATTGATTTTTTTTTTTAATTGACGAACTTAATCTTTTTCTTAAATCTTTTTTTCAGATAACACATCCAAAAGCAGGTTTTGATGTTAGCTACATCCAGCTTTTCAGAGCTCTAGACACAATTAGGTATTCTTATTTCATTTATTTTTTAATATGCAGTACTTATATGCTTAAATCTGGTTATGGCTGCTCAAGAATCTAATAAAATAAAAAGATAATTAATCGTATTCAGCAATCTATAAAAATTTAATCTACAAGATTCACCCTATTTTAATCCCGCTATCTCCACGGAAAGTAAAGGACAATTTTTAAAGGGAGAGTGGTTCATGTGGGATTTCGATAAAGAGATTATTTTAATCACTTGCGTGATAATTTTTACTTTAGTTGAAGGCATGAAAAGGATGGACATTAAATTTCTGACATAATATAAAGCCATCTGATGAATAGGCTGGCATATCCTCTGGAACCTGTAATTCTCTAGCTAGAAAAAAAAGTAGCTCACATGAAAATTCATGTCAAAAGTATTAAACCAAATATAATTTTTTTTTTTGTATTTATAACAGGAAAAAAATGAAAATAATTTTAGGTATCAAATTAAATTGCTGCTTTTCCTTGATGTAATTGTTGGATCAGTTTTAATTAAAAGCATTAATGTTAAATATAGCTCTGTTTGATTACTCTGTATTATTGTTTTGCCAATCAATTGATGAGGTTCTTATAAATGTACAAAAAAACAGACGACCCTAAGTAACTTTTGATCTAATGATCAGATCTTCATATTCTAGGGCTCAATTTTAATGGTTCAAAGGTTTGACCTCAAATATGATAAATAATTCGTGCAGATAATATTATTTTAACATACAAAATCAGACACAAAAACATACTTTCTCTGAATAAACATAACTTTTTTCCAAGGGATTCATATTTCTGTACTCCGTAATGTAGGGGTGCACAACCTGCGGCCCGCCAACCCTTGATGTGCGGCCCGCGGACGCAATCTAAACAAAATTTGGCAGGAAAAAAATATTACATTCGTTTTTTTTTTTCTTTGGAAAATTGAAATTTACGCATTTAAGTTCCTGGCGCTCCCAATCTCAATCAATGTAGTTTTTTGATCGCTATTTTTCATTGGTTAACGCTACGGATTTACGCTTAGTTTTGAAAATATCAATATCTTTCATACGTCATTATTACGAAACACAAATTTCGAAGTTTAGTTATCACTTTTGACGCTCTTCGTGCAGTTTCCGAAATCGCGATTTATGTAAGTTATGAAACACTATATTTGTGCAAACTTTATGTCAAATCTAAATGACTTTTGATCCTTTTTTTTGGCAGTTATTGTGTGGCATTCTTGTAGCCGACATTTTCTCATGGTTTTTAAAATTTCGATATTTAAGCACGATATTATTACGAATCATGAATAAAAAATCACTCATTTAGATAACCATTTTTTGACGTGATTTATTTATGCCGATTTTATTGCAAATCAAATTATTTTTCAATCATTGTTTTGGTAATTATCGCTACACATTTCTACAATGTTTTGAAAGTCCCGATATTTTTTATACGCTATTGCAACACTTTAATTTCGAATCCCGCATTTAAATGCATCACTTTTTGATGCACTTCATTCATACCGATTTCATCGTAAATATAAAGGTATTTTGATAGTTTTTTTGGTACTGATTACTACGCTTTCCCCGGTGATTTAAAAAAAATTCTAATATTTTTTGTACTATAATTTGACAGCACGCGAGTTTTGAATCACGCATTAAAATAATTACTTTTTACGTGCTCTATTTGTGATAATTTTAACATAAATATAAAAAGGTTTTTTGAACGTGTTTTATTTTTTCTTTCCCGTTATTGCTGCCTTTTTTCTTGATTTTGAATATCCTGATATTTTAACACAATATTACAACTTGTGAAACTCGATTATATTTTAAATTTTTTTTGTAACTTTAAAAAAAGTAATTACGTATCTCAGCAAAATCGACACCTTCTCGAAGAGAATAAAAAAAAATAACGAGATGTGTAGATTTATATTAAACTCGGCCCCTTTTGCAAAAAAATAATTGTTTATATATTTCTTTTTTGATTTTTAAATATTATCATACTCAAAGTTATTTTATTTTTTGTTTCAATTTTTAAAAAAAGTTTAAATGCTTTTGCTTCTGATCAAGAAAATCATTGTATCATTTTGTATTTTCTTTTATTTGAAGATGAAGGAAAAATTCACTTGATTTAAATCATGATTAAGATATCACTTTAAATCACTTGATTTTTTGGAAAAAATCATTAATTTATATAAATTGTGATATTTAGTTTTAAAAAACATCACTAACTTAAACCATTTGATTTTTTTTTTTTTAAAATTATTTAATTAAGCCTGAAATATTTTTGAAAAATATATATTTAATTAATATATATTTTTATATAAGTCTAAGAATATATATTAATATATTCTTATATAAGTTATTCTTACATAGTCTGATTTCATTGAAAATATAATATTAATTGTTATAGCTTGAACAAAAATAACTATGATTTTATTAAATAATAATGTTAACCAGTTATTAACTATTTTAGCTATATTGTTTTTAAATAATATTAAGTATTATTAATGCATTTTTGCATATGCTTTAATTGATATAATTGTAAAAATAAATAATAATAATCTGATTTAAATTCTACAAAATATGATTTAAATTAATTCAATTTTTTTTAAAAAAAAGATCATACTTGCTAACTATCAAGATATAGTAAAATTCAAGCAAGAAAAAGGCAATTAATAAGTATAATAAGGAATTAATGTATATACTTTTAGCTGGCTCCTGTCCAGACTTGGTTTGAAGTAATTTGTAAGCTGACCAATGCTATGAATGGAGATCTAGAAGAGGGCAAAAGTCGACCCTTCTATCAAGCGATGAAAACTACTTTGGATACTGATGTGAAATTCTCTGAAGGGTAATATAATTCACTGTAATCATATCCTCCTTTGTTATTGAACCTCTAAGGAATGATTTAATGGCAAATCTATTTATTATGAGTGAAAAGCATAAAAAACATCCATAGCTTGCTACCACATAACATTAAGTGTTTAATGAATTAATAAAGAAAGAACAAATACACGAACAACTCTGGTTTTTGGGTTGTTAGTACAGTCGAAACTCATTACTGTGAAACCGCTTAATGTGAAATATCATTTTACATGAAACACATGTTTGGTCCTGTGAGTCAGCAATCCATTATTGTTGTATTTAACAAGAAAATTTCAAGCTGATTATTGGTTAACACGAAAGGAAACTGGACACAACACAGATAATAAGCATGAGACTAAAATCCTAATCATTCATTTTGAGAAATGCTATTTCTATTTTCTTCCTCCGTTAGAGGTAGCAGATGGGCAAATAAACAAAATAGTAAAAATAAAGTAGTTAAAATTTTTAAGATTGTTTTATTTGGTTCATAATAGTAATGTTTGCTTACATTACTGTAGTACATAACATGTATTAATAATACGGAACAAATTATTTTAATAATGTGTCGTATAAAACAAAATTCAAATATATTTTTGCAGCATTTTCACCTTTGTTTCATTTGTCTGTCGCCTTTCATTTCAAAGATTTTTAATATCAGTTAGTCATCCTTTGTATCTAAACTATGTTGCAATTTGTACAAATGACATACTTAATACATTTTTATTAACAAAAACAGTCTTAAAATTCTTCTCTGAGTGCTTATTGCTATCTTTTTTATTCTTTTCTCTTTCAATTAAAATTAAAAATAAGTTTTATTTAAACGTTTTTAGAATGATAAAGTTGCTTTAAAGAATAAGAAGCGGCTATCAATGATTTTTTTAAAAAACCAATTATCACTTTTTTATCAAGTGTTCCATCTACTATTACCAATAATTTCCAGAATGAAGCATTTAGACCTATCAAATACGCTCTGAAATTTTAGATAGAAAAAATTAAAATTAGACACAGAGAAAAATGCTGGAACTGGTCAATGATAGCTTGTGAGGCTGTGTCTTTTCAACTAAATTCAAAAAATTTCTGAATATGTTTTTACAGCTTTTTTACAGTTTGTTTCATTCGTCTGTCGCCTTTTTAATTTTGTTAAAAGTTTTTTAATTTTGAAATCAGTCTTTCGCTAGACATCCTGTATTCGATTCCTTTTTTTAAAATGTTTTTTTTTTCTTATCTTTTTTATCATTTCAGAAGGTGCAATAAAATTTTGCTCTTTGCGTCTGCTGCATACCAAGAAAACCTACCCACTCACTACACTGAGGATTATCATGAAACTAGGGTTATAAGAGATTTTAATAATTCCAAAATTGCATAACTATAAATGGAATTTTTCTCTGATTCTATTTGTAATTTACTTTTAGCTTGCTCATGCTTTACACATATTTAACATCCACGCAAGGGGTCCGGCCGTACTGAGATTCGACAGCAGCTGATGGAAGACTGCGAAAGGCTCTGGAAAAACGGACATCAAATGTGCGAAGTTCTCAGCCTTTCTGGAAATCATTGCATGAATCCAGTGAGTTTCTTTTTCATTTTTTGTTACTTCATTTTATTCAAAGTATCACTGTATTTTAGTATTGTGTATGTTAACGTTATAGAAATATACACTCGACAAATGCATGAGTGATTTTATTCCAAGGGCACTCCCGAATTCTGGTTTTTTTCATATTATTCTTCCGGGTTTAAAAACTAGAAGTGAGGCATGCAATTTTAGCATGAATATAGCGGTATTCTGCATAAATCAAGAGCATTGGTTTGCGTCCTTTTGTGAATCAAAAACTTTTGACCCGGTAAAAGTTGGAAGTTTTTTTTAAAATCCTGTTTGCGCGATATTTACTTTCATTCTTTCGCCAATTAGGGTGACCGAGGGTAATTAACAATCACTCTGTTTCTGGGGTAAATAATGATCACTTAAGTTTTATTTTTAAAAAAATTAAAAAACCGGAATTATTTTTAAATTTGATACATGGACAAGAATGCTTGTACACTTTACTAAAGTGTAACTACATTTACTTAATATTAGTTTTTTTGTTTAATCTAACAAAATAAGTATCTTTTAAACTGCTTTCTGTATTTTCCATTTCAAAGACAGGTTTCAAAATGTGCACATTTCTGCAGCACTTCTCTTAATAATAAATATTTTGAGTTACTTTCTTCTTCTTTGATATAAAAATAGTGTAAGCTTTTGTTTAATTGTTTCACTTTTATTGTAAACATTATAATTGATTATAGGAAACTATATCATATGTTGCCCCCTACAGATGGGGTTATTATTGATCACTGGGATAATTCCTGATCATTGTCATTACTTTTTAAAAATAGTATAAAAAACAGCTAATAAATAGTTAATTGTCTTTTCTTAAATAACAGTTCATATTTTTAAATAAATCGTTTTATTAGCTGCTTTAATATACCTTTTTGGTTTATTTGTTTGATCTTGATGTCTTATTTGTTAATTACCATCGTATAATTATTTTTAAACAGCCCCTTTGCTATAAAAACTGGTGATCAGTAATTACCCCAGAATTGATCAGGAATTACCCCAGAAATGATCAAGAGAAGGGGTAATTCCTGATCACTGAAAATTTAAAATCTTTTAAATTCTAATTAGATTTTCAAACATGAGAAAGTATAGGTATTTATATTCATCTTTTGTAGAAATTGGTGACCACTCCAGGTGCGATCTGTGGGATATTTTAGGATATTTCAGCTATTTCATTTATTTCAGCATTATTTGTTTTAAGTATGTTGAGCCTTCTTTCTCTAATTTTTTCCAGCACTTAATTAAAACTAGTTATCCCAATATAGCTTACCCAAGATCACAGTGTTTCTCCTTATAATACTGTGTATAATATGTACAGGGAATTTTTTTTACAGATTTGAGTAGCAACCCTGCTACTATAAAACTGAGATCATTTATTCTATCTTATAATAGTAATAATGGATTTACTCCTATTCAGATTCATAGAAGTGATCAAGATGATGATGATGTTGAGTCTCTTCCCGTGATGTCTCATTGCAGTCAAGTGAAAATAGTGTCAACATGTGAATGTGGAAGAAAGCAAGCCACCAGAGAGGACCCATTCGATATTAAGGTCAGTCTTTTAACTTAAGGACTAGAGAAAGCTTTTATTTAATTTAAAGGATCCTTAAAGTGATGCTTGAAAATACTAGGAATTAGAATGTTTTCATAATTTTCTAGTCTAAAGAAAATTGAAATAATGACCTGATATAAATAATAATCTGAAAAAACAATCTTTTGTCAATCTAAATAATTTGATAGAAATAATAATCTGAAAAAATAAACTCACTTTTATATTAATAAACATTCTTTTTGGCTTCATTCCCTAAATTACATTAACGTAATGTGAATTTATTAGAGTTTTCTTAGTTTGCTTAATTCTTTACATATCTTTATAAATTCAGTATGATTAATAATAATCTTGTTAATGTTTTGTTGAATATGCTTTTATAAATAACTTTCATTTAAATCTAAAAAGTACACTCGATAATGTTTTAAAATAATAGTTAAAAATTAATTATAATTTTGAATTATTCATTTACATAATTAAATAAATTACTTATTAATTTAAAAATAGAATGAGCCACTTAATAATGAATATCTTTAAAATTGTGTATAAATTGTTTTTATGGTGGCTAATATAATCATGAAAAGAGTTCTTTGTCAGAAATTAGTTATTTTATCATGATCATGTAAAGTTTTAAGACATTATTGTGCATTTTATGAATGTATTTATGAAGAACTTTCAACAATAGTAAAAAGGAATTATTTTTTTTAGTACGCATATCTTAATTACAGGGTTGAAATTTCAATGCCATTCGATGTGTTTGTCTTGGCATGTCAAAACCTGTCAAAAATTCTCAAAATCTGATAAAAAAATGTCAAAAACTTGGGACAAGTTTCATTTTATTAACATTGAGATCATTTTATTAGACATTAAATCATGAACAATACTTGCATTATAAACTATAATTATACTACAAACTAAACTCAGTGGCCCGACAACCCATAGAGGGCCAAGGCCTACTGTGCCCATCTCAGTTTTCTTGACCTTTGGCCTCTAAGGTGCAAGGACAGATGTTCCGGTTGGGTGGTCAGCCCAACGAGGAGTCCCCAGTGTTTAGCTCCCAAGCATGCTTGGTACTCATTTTATTGACCCACTGAAGGGATGAAAGGCTGAGTCAACCTTGCCCGGCTCATGGATCGAACCAGGGACCTGTGGCACGACAGCGCAAAGCACTACCGCTCAGCCACTGAACGAAACTATAATTATAATTTGTATTAATATATCACTTTTATAAAAAATATTGCCAAAACCATTAAATTATTAATTGGTTTTTCTAAAAGCATGGTACTTTTAATATATTATAAGTAATAACTGTAAGTTGTTATAATTATTATTAATCTAAATATTGATTTTAATTATTTTATGTCACAATTCAGGCAGATTTTTTAGATTAAGTAAAACTTAAGTGGTTGCCAATAATTGTCTGATCTCAACTAATAAAAAAATATTTTTTGATATGTAATGTTTGCTATTATTACTTATATGCAGGTTAGCAGTATATGTCTAATCATGGGAACGAGGTTTTGAGAAAAATTCAGGCAGCCAAAGAAAAATTTTCTGTTTAAAAAAATTCCTACAAAATTTTTTTATTGTTAAAATATGTGTCAGTTTGAAAATTTTTTACCTTGTTCAAAAGCGTAAAATGTCAAGTTGTGTATTTATTAGTTTAAATTCCTTAAGTTTAGGAGTAATTTAATTTAATAAATTATTACTATTTCAACATATTTTGATTTCTAACAATTTTTAACATATGCTCGTTTATTCAAGAATTGTGAAAAATCAAACAAATTTTTATTCTTATGTAAGCTTACTTTCCAAACATATTTTTTTTTTTAAAAAAATATTGTACTAAAGGAAAATGAATGAAAAATGTTAACATTTTGGGGGAAATTTCGATCCAAAAAAAGAAGAGAAAAAAAAACTTTGTTCTGAGAAACTAAGAATTCTTCTGCTTATATGTACTTGATTATTTACTACAAATCCTAAATATAATATATTCCCTAATAAGAAAACTGATTATAATTTACAAAAAATATAAATTTTTTTTAAATGATTTAATAATTTTTTCACCCAATCAATTCAATGGTTTAATTAAGTTAGCAGCAATATTTAGTACAGTTATTAGAATAAATTTCTTAATTACATGTTATTTTATTACGTTATAATAAATTAGTAGGTCAACATTCTAGTCCATACAGCTGAGCATCAATGAAAGAATATTTTCAAATTTCGTTCTTATTCATACAAGACTGAAAACTGAACTTAGTTCTGAAAGCTTCAAAATCACTTGTTTGTAATGACTTGCTTTGGGAAAAAGAGGAATTAAAATGGAAGTAAATGAAAACTGATTTTACGTATAAAAAGAATAAGATGATTGTTAAGTGATATTTTATAAGATAATTTTTTGTGTATTTTTATTTTTAATAATTAAACAAATAAAGGGATTGGATAAATTGCAATTTGACATTTTTATTTATAATTACATATTTATAATACTATAACAGGGATCTGTTTAGAAGAAATTTGGGTCCGTCCACAAAATGTTTTTTCCTTAAAACGGACCCTTCACAAAATAATTTATCTTTTAATCAGCCCCTTCACAAATTTGTTTATCTTCATTATTGTTTTGTTAATCGAATAAACACTTCCGAGGGGGCTGGGGGCGAAAGAAAGATGGTTCGAGACAAACAAGTTTCCCTAAGTTTAAATTCCAAATGTAGTATTCTAAGAAAATATTTGTATTTTTGCAAACATCGTGCGCACATTCTTATTAATGTTAAATCATAATTTTTCTTGTAAATAAATCATTGATCAATTTATATTTATTCATAAAATTAATTGATAGAATATTATGTAAATAAAAATTAATTTCTGGCAATTTTTTAAATAAAATATTATAAATTTAAGAATTGTTTAAATTTACTTAATGCATAACACATTAAAAGTGATACATTACTAAGTTGTGTTATTTAAAATATGTCAATTGAAACTATTACAGATGTGAGTGATTTTGTTTCTATCATTCATCCGAAATGAATATTCTGTGTTGAACAGTATGGGCTAAATACCAAATATTTGTATGTTGCATCTCTAATTTAGTAGAAGCAATTGTTGAGCAGAATCTTGTATCTCTTTACAATTGAATAACTTCTTGAAAAGGTTTTTATCAATTTTTGCAATAACAGGACCCTATTTGTACAAATTCACAAAAACAGGACCCTGGTTAAAAGAATGTGACTTAACGCTTATTTTATAATCACAAATTATGAATATTTTTTTCACAATTTTAGAAAAACAGACCTTTCACAAAATGTCTGGACAGACCCCTGTATAATGTAATACACATTTATATTTTTATGTATATTATAATACACATTTTTATTAATAATTATCTAAGATTTTCTATTCTAAAATCTTGGTTTTTGACAGTAATTTTGAAAACAAAAAGAGTTTTATGTTAAAATAATTCAAGAACATAATATTGATGGAGCACTTGTAATTTCACATGTATATTAATTTAAAAATACTTCATATTTATTATAGCCAAAATTTTTGGTTTTCAGCAATTGCCAGAAACTTGCCACCCTGTCTAATTATGAAAATTTTTTAAAGTGCTTAAAAATATTTTTTTATTTGATTAAAAAGTGCTTATTTTTTGTTGGGAAATTTGGCTATGCACACTGATTGAGAAAACATTATGAGTGATGGATTAGGAAGTGGGTTCGAGCATTTGAAGATGGTCATACAAATGTGCAGAATGACGAACAAGGTAGGCGACCTTCAGTCACTACTGACAATTTGGTGCAGAATGTTGACCCAACAGTGAGCGAAAATATTAAGGAATGAATTTTAAGGAATTTTATCTATTTTGTTTATCCCACAAAAGTCATCATACTTTTTAAAGAAAAAACTCAGTCTATTAGTAAATCTAATTTTTCGTTAAATTAACATTTCGTGGTGTTTCCTTTAGCATCTACAATAGCTTTTAAAGGTTAAAATATGTGTAACTAGTTTTTTTTTTCAGGTAAAATTCGTGCAGAATATTTTTTTAAAATTTTTACGGAAACTTTTACAACACTCAATTGCAAATGTATGAATTTTTCCACAAAATTTATAATTTTAATCTCTGATGTGAAGTCCTTCTTTTAAGCATTTTATCACATATTGCACAGTTCAATTGAATACAGTAAACTAATTTAACATATTCATTACTGATTTGCCTCTTATGAAGACAAATAATCAAATTTGGTCTATTTTATTACGACCACAAGTCATTTTTAAATGATAAAATAAAATATTACGGAGTTAGCAAGCAAAAATTAAAATATAATTTTGCTATTATACGTTTGATACTAAATTGCTAATAAAGAAGTAAAAAATTAAATGAAAAATAATTAAATAAAAAAAGCAATTGACGATAATTTTAATTCTGAGATCCAAAACATTTAAATGTACGATGACTTTCGTGGGGTAACATTTTTGTTACTATTTGATTAAAAAACTAACTTTTGCTTTGTTTTTAAAAATATTCCATGCAGTTTTGCTAAGAATAGATTATACATCTTATTATCAAATACCCATTGTGAAATATTCCTTTTAATTATTGAATTTTTATTTCCTATTTCAATATAAGTTATAAGTGAGTGAGCACTTTTGGGAGTCACTGTAATTATTAAAAATTATTGATATATAATCACCTGAAACGGTTTTCTTTTCCTTAATGAAAATATATTAAACAATACTTATCCAAGGTTTTATTGGTTATTCTGATTTTGTCATTTTGTAGGTACGCTTTGAGCAAATACTACTTAAAGTAACACATTAAATTCAATGAAAACAATTAAAATTATTCAATAAAAACAATATATTCTGCAAGCTAAACATATTATTTTCTTCACGTCCTAATTTTAAAAATTAATGTTGTGCCAGAAAATTACAAAATAATGAAAAAATATCTTGTAAAAAAATAATTTTTTTTTCAAGGCATGTTTAAAAAAATGACATTTTGAATAAGTTATTTTATAATACAGACACTATTCTTGTACTCATCCTACACTTTATAAGAAAAAAGGAAAAAAACGCAAACCTGGAAATTTTAAGATTTTTACCTGGAAAAATCAGGGAAATTTGAAATCTGTTTTGAGTGGCCACCCTGATCCAAGAGTTTGCTGGATTGGGTTCAAAATTACAAGGCTATGGAGTTTAACATTTGTAGTCATAAACCACCAAAAAATGTGTCGGCAGTTCACTTACGGTTATAAAATATCAGTCTGATAGTAATGTGTTGGATGTTCAAATTCTTCATTTATTAATTGTCATTTTAGGCAGCAAATTACGACTTCTACGTTCTACAGAGAAATCAGTGTAGTCGTGATTTAGACAGGGTAGAGTTTCCAATTTTTCAAGCCATTTCAGGTGTGGCTCGCCCGGGTCCATCTTCCTCCTCCTCTCCACCCCCTGATAATGATGTTCCATCTGAGAAGTCAAGGGAAGTCACAAACTCCAGCATACATGTTGCTAAATCTGAACTCTCTGAAGGTATGACTGTATTGCAGTTGCCCATCACATTGTATATTTTATGTTATGGTGAATTATTTCATTATCTTTCATTTTAGAATAATCTAAAAAAAAAATTATAAGTATCTTTTTTTTTAATCATTCTATGTTTTCTGCTTTTGTATTTGTGTTACACTTTTTGTTTTTCATTTCAAGAACTTTTTTTTCAATGACTGAGAGTTTATAGTATAAAAATGAAATAAAGCAAATGTAAAATCAGATATACAGAAAATCATTACCTCATTAGGCTTCTTGCCAATGAATAGCTCTCAGTTATCAAAGTTCCATGAAGACCTTTGCACTGAATAATGTGGTGACCATCCATAGGAGAAAGGCCACCAAGGAAGGAACAAGGAAACTATTCATTTACTAAAATGTTTGCAAATGAAAATGAGTAAAAAGAAAAAACAGAAAACGAACTTACTGAGCTGAAGTAAAAGCTAAAATGCCTATATATATATATATATATATATATATATATATATATATATATATATATATATATATATATATATATATATATATATATTTGTATTATATAGTGGTTGACAAAATCATTCTGAATTAAATTTATTAAATCAATAATAGATTGTTAAATTAAAATTTGTTTCCACTCAAACTATTTAAACAAAAATGTCCTGATAATTAAAAACAAGTAAGCTGCTATAAAATTTAAAGTTGGAGAAATATTAAATTTAAATAAGAACTGAAGAAATGAAGTAATAAACCACTATAAACATACTATAATTCTTACAGTTAGAGTTGTGATGGGTCAGGGGATAGAGCGTTTGTCTTTGAATGAAGTGAACCAGGTTCGAATCCCAGCGATGACTGATCGTTACAAATTCCGCATCCGGCTTGCAGAGGCCACAGTGCTAATGTAAAATATCATCATTGGTAGACAGATCTTGGGTTAGAGTCCCCTTGCCGTCAGGCTAGCTGTGGAAGGTTTTCATGATTTTTCCTCTCCATGTAACGCAAATGTGGGTTAGTTCCATATAAAAGTCTTCCAAGAAGGCAAATTTCTCCCAATACTTGGTCCAGCAGTTCCCTTGTCTTCTGGATTAGGATCAATTCGAGTTTAGGCGATGGAGTTGAACATTAGTAGTCAAAAACCCAAAATATTGGGTTGGCTGTTCAATGAAAGTTATAAAATGTAAAATAAAATCTTACAGCTGCTTACCATAAATAGATAAAATAAATCAGTTATATAAGAGTTCAGATGGGTCTACTAAAAAAGCTTGCTACAACCAAGTGTTTGCTATTGACCGTAGTTAATAATGTGAAACATAATTTAGGTGATCACATTTTTGTCTTTTGAAACAGGAAACTCTGAGGAAAATTCTTTGACCAGCGAGATGGAACAACTGGCCACAGAAGATAAGTCTTCTCAGAGTCAAGAAGAAAGGGATGAAATCGTCATCCAGGAAGAAAGCAGCATTAACAAAGGTTGCTGTTTTCTTTGTTGTACACTTTATGAGTTAAAGTAGGCGCCCAATGGTGGCAAATCTGAATTTTTTTTTCTGTAGTTTTCCTCTTTGATTGGATAAAAAAAAATTTTTAAGTGCATTTTTCAATTCCTACTATTTATCCCCACTCTCCCTATTATCTTGTTCAAATTTTCAATCGTTAATAAAATACTTTTTATTCACCCATTCAAGTACAAATACATTTTTTAAAACTTTTAGTGAATGACACTTGATGTTAATACAGTTTTTTAAAATATTAATTTATAAATTTAATTAATTAGTTTTAGTTTTATATGGGAGAAAAATTCTTAATAAAATATTATTTAATAAAAAGTAACTAAAATAAAAATTTTCTTTGTTGACCTTAGCAGGAATTGAATCTTTTATTTTTTATATATTTCTTTTAGTGTAATATCAAAATAAACCGATAAACAAAACTCCGAAATAAGATACAAACTTCTTATTTCATTTAATTTTATTTGCTTTTGATCCATTCAAAACTGCTTATATTGTCTGCCAAATAAATTAGGAGATAAAAAAATTAGTACGTATCTGTGTCAGGGATGATAAAAAATTTCGAAACAATAATCCTTTTTTTATTATGGTATTTTGGTGATTAGGGTTCTATGGTATGTAAATTTTGAACTTTTGCGAAAATGAATGAAATTTATGACAAAGTTAATTACTTTGGTATTTATCTGGCACTTATTGTACTTATTCATTTATGAAATGAATACAGAGTGCATAGCGTTTTTAAAAAGTGCTTAAAGGTGCTTACTTTTGATTTACGTTTTTTAAAAGCTCTCTTTAAAGAAAAAAAATTTTCTTTGTCGTATCGTATTGAATACAAAATTACAAAAAAATTCAGGATTTTCCCAATTTTCTCTGCAATATTTATCAGAAGCTAGTTATTTTATTATGATAATGTAAAGTCTGTGAAATTTTTTTTTTTTTGAATTTCATTGATTTTATGTTTATAAATTAGGAACTTTAAAGGACAGGAAAAAACTATATTTAGTACTGCACGATTCCTAATTATGATTATTATTTCTTTTTTTTTGGAAAGTGATTAAAAATATTCTTCGAGTGCTTATTTTTTGTTGAAAATAGAATAAATTTTTTTATGAAATAAAAATGAAAATAAAGACATTTCCTCTCTAATCAAAATAATAGAATAAAAAACATTTATGTTTAAAAACCATTTTTTTCTAATTTTATTAATCACGCATGAGATTCTTCCAATTTTTGGAGATATTTTGAACTAAAAATAATAAAAGAAAAAGCTACGTTAAGTGACTATTTTTCTTAATATTTCTACATTGTTTTGTTGATTTACTTTATTATTATTTTATTTTCTTTAATCGTGATTTATGTATGTAAATCTTAACAGTTTTTAATTTTTTTAACTAATCTTAAGTTCATTGTGTTGTGAATGCACACATATAGCAAAAAATAATAAGTATGTAGTTAATTTTATTTTTTTCTGTCAGTAAAAAATAGTTTCACACTCTTTTTCATTTATTTTTTCTTGATTTGACTTGATAGATACTTTCAGACTTTTTTTTATTTTCCCACTCTCATGCTAATATGATATTAATAATCTACAATATTTTAAGACAATCGAAACTAAAGTTTGTTTTGTGTAGTTTTCTATGAATGACTTTTTTTTTAAACTTTAGATAAAGGAAATCTTACGAGACAGCCTTTCACTACAGAATATCTGCCTGGTATGTTGCATTCAGAAAGTAGACCAGGATTACTTCCAATGTTTTCCTCTTGGTCCCTAGTGTGTGTCGGACCCTCGAGTCTCTACTCCCATAACATTGGTGAGAATTCTTACTGTCTCTGTATAGTTATGAAATTTGTCTTCATTTAATCATTTCAGGGCAACAAAAGAGAAGAAATATTCAACTCTTAAAAATACAACCATAACTTTTAATTTTTATTAGATCCGTATCTATTTTATCTTGACTTCTTTATTATTCATGCACACTCCTTTTTATTATCTTAGGAAAGATAACTTTTTCCTTCCGATCAAAAACAGGGTTGCTACTCCACAAGTAGAACAGGGAAATTAAAAATAACCGGGATAATGCAGGGAATTCTGAGTTTTTCCCAGCAAACTGGAAAAATACAGGGAATTTTATTTCTTATTTTCGTCTTTGGGATATTCAAGGGGCAATTTTTATGATATTTAAGGATGATATTTCAGCCGTACTAAACTATTTCATTTACTATATCATTATCTGTTTTAAGTATGTTATTTCTTAAAGCTTTTCCAGCAATTAAAACTAGTATAGCTAGACTAATATAGGTTTCTCAAGAGCACATCAATTGTGTGTTTCCTATCAATATATTGTGTATAATATGTACAGGGAATTATTTTTCAGATTTGAATGGCAACCCTGTAAAAGAAGAGTAAAACAGTAGTTTAAAACCATGTGTGGAAAAATTTGTTTTCTATTGTCAGTATTGTTTGCATTGTCAACATATGCATTGCATTCTATTGGTTCAATAATGAAAGAATCTAGGTTCACCCTTAAAGTTTATTTATTTATATATTTATTATGACTATTTTGATTCTGTACTTAAACTTATGCTGTTCAGTTAACCTATTTATTTTTCAGTTTCTGAGTTGCTTGTAAAGAAAATTTTCAGTTGCAGTTTCTTGTAAAAAATCTGTAAAACTCTTAACTCTTAAAAGGGAAAGATAAAGAGAATCTTATGAATGGTATAGAAAGGAATTTAACCACAATGAAGAAATAAATAATATTTCCTCAACAGGCGGCATCAAATGATCTACAGATGCTTCTCGCAAAATTCTTACGTTTGCTTACATTTCCAGTTTTATTGTTAACACCTGAGTAGTTTGAATAGTTTTCTGCGGGATTTTAATTATTGATTGACAAATGAAAAAAATTTTAGTTTTGAAAGCTCCTAATTAAATTAGCACCTATTTTTGGAGTGTTTTTCTTGGAATTAATCAAAAATCAAACAAAATTTTTATCGCCTTGTTTGAAAGTAGGGTTCAGTTCAGACGTTCTTAAGGGGAAGTGTGGTAGAAAATTTTCATTGCAAAATCTCCTTCATTACTAATTTAAAAGTAAGTTCAGGCAAACCTAGTGTAAGTAATGAAGTTTCTGTTGCTGAAAAAAATACTTCGAAATATTAAAATGGAAACAAATTATTAGAAGAGAATTTCTCAGTTACGTAATCCTTAGTTGTTATCTCATAATTTATTTTCATTTGTATATTTTAAAATTTTCTTTTCAGTATTTGAAATTCATGGCTTACTCTAGGTTTCTTTGAACTTTATTTTTCTACACTTTAAATTAGAATTAAAGGAGAAAGAGAATTTGGTATAAAAATTTTCTTATGGCGTCTTAAGGGCGTTAAAATAAAATTGCGTCTAGGGACCAGCAAGCAGGACTCATGTAGTGGTCATTATAATGAAAGAATCATACTAATTGAGTCATGCTAAATGTTGGCTGAATTTTATATAAAAGCTTAGTAATTCTATAAGTAAATGATTTATTTACATATTAAGATTAAGTTTTTGTTTTGTTTTTCTTAAATAGTATAATGACTATTAGATTTTTATATTGTAAAATGTTGTTTTAATAAATATTCTAATCTGCTTGTTGCTATTAAATCTGTAACAGGTTTGCAAGATCAGCCTGGATTCATACCTGGAACAAATTACTTACTTCCTTGGGATGTGACTGTAAAATTGGAACAAAAAGAACGCTTGCCTGCATTGTGGGAAGGGAAGAGATCGTATGGTCTGAAATCTAAAAAGACTGTTAGAGGTGATTTTTTTTTAAATGCATTTATTTTTTAGAGATTATAGATAACATAAAAATGCTGCTTATAGAATTATGTTCTTTCTTATTATTCATCTATTTTATTTCATCAATATTCAGCTCTGTTTACTACTATGAACATCTATCAACAAATCAAAATTTAAAATTTCTTAAAAACCTTCAATTATTATTATTATTCAGAAAAAAAATATAACTGTTGTGACTAGGGTTGGTGAAATTAATGATTTTTAAAAAAAGATAA
The DNA here is from genome assembly GCF_982258835.1 of Parasteatoda tepidariorum. Lineage (NCBI taxonomy): Eukaryota > Metazoa > Arthropoda > Arachnida > Araneae > Theridiidae > Parasteatoda > Parasteatoda tepidariorum. The sequence continues at coordinate 121,060,951 of NC_141755.1, read as the reverse complement.
ATTAATTAAAAATTGAAATAAGTTTTTTTTTTAAATTTAATTTTTTCATTTTTTAATCTAAACTATGATAAAATGTATTAATAATACTTAATTTTATTCAAAAACAAATATGTAGCTAAAATACTTAAGATTATTATTTAATTACAACAATATCTAATTACTAAATATAATCAAAATAATTTTTATTAAAGCTCAACAATCTCATGAATTGCAATAAAATTTCATTTTTTATGTACACAAACGACGTATTCTTAAAATTTTAAAATACTTGAATTTATATAAATTTAAAACTCAAGATTAGTATTTAATTACAACTATATAATCACTCAATAAAATCAAAATTTTATTCAAGTTCAACAACCTCATGAATTTCAATAAAATTTTATTTTTTTATAAACACAAACTACATATTTATAAAGTTTTAAAAATACTTGAATTTAAATAAATTTAAAACTAAATGGATATAATTGAAACATGTTCATTAAACAGTGAATTGTTTTAAAAGTTTTATACTACTTTTATCCACATTTAAATTTTTTATTTATTTATTTTTTTTTTTGAATATCAAATAATAATTTACAAACATCGCTGCCCTTTAATTATTTCTTTTGATGAAACCTTCTTGATGGACTTTTAAAAAAATCACATTCTTAAGAATATGCTTATCAATTATATAAAGTAAAAATAAATAAAGTACCTTAATTTCATGTGTTAAAAGAATCAGCTGATTTAAATGAATGAATCTTTTTTAAAGCATCAGTTATTTTACTTTTTGGCAATGCAGTAAATTCCATTTAAGAAATATCTTTTACACACCTCACTGTAATATCCTTAATTAAAATACCGAGATCTTCCAAAAATATCTAACTTGATCTTTCAAGTTTTTAAAATGTTCATAGTTTCTGTGTCCCGTTGAAAAACTATTATCTTCTGTAGTAAAATAGTCAATAATGGTGCAACATACAATATAAACATTTTCTACAATGCATACATTTTTGTACAATATATACACATATCAGACTACTTTTGAAAAGGATAAACAACAAACTAAAAAGAGACATATATTATTGCAGGCAGAATAAAATGTATCTTTATTATATATTTAATTAAATTTAATTAAATTTTGCACTTAGTTTAATGTTTTTTAACTGTTTGTTGTTGTTAACTTTTTAGTTTGATGTATTACAGATACAATAAAATATACTGTTTTTAATTTCAGTTTTGTTTAGAACAGAAAGTTTTCACAGTTTCAATAAAATTTTATTAATGGAGCAATGAACAACTCATAAGTTTGACATCAATATTTTAGAAGATTTAAATGGTACTGTTGTATTAAAAAAAAAATGCAAGTTTCCATTAGTTAACCTCTTCTAATGCCAATATTTAATTAAAATTTATAACTTAGTTGAAAATTTCTTTAATTAAATAATTTTAAAGTAGGGTTTAAATAATTTCAAAATAAAAATTAAGTGAATATGCAACTCAGCATTTGTGCTTAAGAACAATTTTGTGGATAAGGCATCTACTCCTTAATTAAAAATTATACAATATGATTATTGTACTGTTGATTGGAATTGTTCTTTTTTAAAATCATATGAAAAAGAAAAATCGACATTAGTGAAACTATTAAACTCCACCCTAATGATTTGTTACTGCATTTACTAAAAATTATAAATTAGCTCATAAGCTCCTTAATTCACAAAATAAATAAAAAAAATGAGAAAGCGAAATTGTTATTTAAGTTTTTTTTTCCTCATAAAATGATGGAATTCTCAAAAAGTAAGAAAAAAAAAATTCTATGGGTATGGCCATGAACCATGTATATAGTTAGTGGATGGTCTCTAACCTAAATTTGGACAATTTAATTTTGCAGTTTTTGCTAGCATCATTACTTAAAATAAAAAGATGTATCAAAAATCCAAATCTTTTGATTCTTCAAATCTATTATTTTAAAATCTTCATTTGTATTCATGTTTTGAAGAATCAAGAGTATCAGGACAAAAAGTTATACATCTTAAAAAATTTAACAAACAATAAATAATTAAAACAATTTAGAATATCATTTGAAAGCCAAAACATTTCTTTTAATTTTTCATCCATATTGTATTTCTCATTTTAGATTAGTTCAGTTCAAACTGTGAAATTACTTAAGGGCTGAAAAGCAGAAATAGTTTCTGTAATGTTTAAATATTTTAATACGAAGAAATGAAGAGATATTACATTTATATTTTGCATTTGAATGAAGATGCATTTTATTTCATATCTAAGAATCATATTTTTGTTGTTAATATTTTATTTGTTGAATTTGTTATTTTGTTTATTACAAAAGAAAGATTAAGTTAAATAGTAAACATCTAATTATTTATTAAATGTGAATGCATATTGTAGAGATATAGAAATATATAAGAAAGGATATTCATATATAATTATCAATTAAATTTAAATAATTCCTTTGTGTTCATTAAAATCTTAAATCAAGTACTTTGAATACTTAAAAAACAACTGCTTAAATTTATTATCTTTTTTCATTCATTTTAAAAGCAAAATGTATAGTAAAAAAAAAAATTCATAATTTTTTGTACCATGTGCAACAAAACAATATGTGCTTTTCATTTCATAAATGCTTCTAAAAATACCGTTCTTTAACTTAAAAGCAAGTTATGTGTTTATTTAATTCATAACTAATCACATAACTTATTATTCATGAATCATTTTAGTAATTGTATCATTATGCAATCATTTACAGGGCATAAAAATGACTGAAATAGTTAATCTCCTAACTGTTTCTTCCTTTGATAATAATCAATCAATCCTTATTCTGTATATCTAATATTTATATTTAGTATGAATGTAGAATATTCTTGAAAAAACTAACTTATCTTCGGTCAGGTCTTTTCGTGAAACCCACTTATCCCCTGACAAAATTGGGGGGTTTTTTTTCTCGAAAATACCCATGTGAGCTGGGTTGTTTTTCAAAAACCTGCTTTAAACTGTTCTAAATTTAATTTAGCATTCACTAAAACATTAAAGTTTTTTAAATCTTATCAAACTTTCTATTTCTTGAACATTGTTACTTAAAAATAGAGCAACATCTTTATACTTTCGAGAATGCAAAAATCAGGTGTATTTTAGTAAGAACTTCATTATTATGCAACAACAAAATGAAGTGAAATGTGCACACAGAACAAATGACTAAATTATCTTGTAAAGAGCAGTTGCATACACTGTATCAAAAATATATACTCGTAGGCAATGATCTCAGATTATTTGCCTTTTAACTATTTATTTAGGGAATTGAAAAAACTTCTTGATCTTCAGTGTGTAGATATTTTTCTGATGGTGTGGCACAACATTTTTAAAATGAAAGAAAAAATCAAATTAAAAAAAGTACTAGCCTATCACAGATCAAAAGAAAAAAATTTTCTCTATAACAAAGTTCACTGCTGCATTGTAAATTTCTTACGTAAAAATCAGAATATGAGCATTATTTATTTCTTACTTAAATCGCAAACATGGTTAAAAAACTAACTTTTTGCTTAATAAATCTTTATATAATCATATATTTTGAAAAAAAAAGTGCACAAAAAGGTGTGGTTTTACTCAAAAATTTATTAATAAAATTCTCTCTTACTTATCAAATATGTTCATAAAATCATTAACTATTTATTCTTAATTATTACTCATACTTTTTGTAATCTTTTATTGGTTTCCATTTCGTAAAAGCTAATTTATGATGTAAAATCAGAGAGTGTTATGTCAGTAACACCAAATGTTAAGCCAGTAGCAAATTTATCTGTGCTTTTTCTTAATTATTGAGAGTCACAATCTTTAGAACTTGAATGTCTTCAAAAATGTTATTATATTATCTCTTGAATATATATGAAAAACTTTTGATATTTGTGTCTGTTACGTCCATAACAAACAGTTTTTATTTTTTTAAAACATTCGCGGAAGTTAAAAAGTTTCTGCACAAGTGCATAAGACCTCAAGAGTTATCCTTACAAAAAATATTTAAAGTATTTTAGGATTTTTAATTAAGTTATATGCATTTCAAGTCTACAAATATAACATCAGTATTAGTGGAATTACCCTATTTTATATGGAATATTAATTACTTAATATAAAAAGTTAAATATAGCCTTAATTTTACATTAAAATTTTTATTGTTTCAAACAAATAAGAAAAAAATTAAGAAAGATTTATGTGATATATAGATATATAGATGAACCTAATAATATGATATATAGGTATACAGTAAACAAATGACAGTAATTAAATAATTCCAAAATATGATATTTTTATAATACACACAAGCAGGGGCAAAATTACTCTTCAATATTCAGTTCTTTTATTTATTATTATGTTAGCAAATTTGAAGAACAAAAAATTATATTTTTGAATTGCTTATTGAAAAGTAATATTCTTTTCTATAATATTCTATTTAGAAAAGTTTATCGAATAAAAGTAATATGATTAAGTAATAGTTAAATGAAATACTCCAAGATACTTTTGGATGGTTTAGTTAGTTTCAATTAAGGACTTAAAATATTATTTCACATTTTAATTTTATTTTAAATGGTTTTAACAAAAAAGAAAACTTTTCTTTTCAAAAGCTTATGAGGCCGGAACAATGTATCACAACGGAAGAAAGTAAGCAAAACCATTTTTAAAACCTTTTTTTCTTCTTTTAAATGAGAAGCTATTTCATCAAATTTGTTCAATATTTTCTTCCTGTATTGAATTGATCAGCATATTGAAAAAGCAATTTGTCGTAACTGAAAAAAAAAAAAAAAATCCAACTCAGGATCTCAACTAAGTATGGCTGTTAAGAGGACGCAATACCTACCCTCTCAATGCCAGCAGCTAATGCTTTTTTTATGGGAGCTTCATTTACTAATAACTTTTTTGCATTTTGATATTTTGAAAAAAATTCTTTCAGCATTTGAAACTTCATAGTTTATTCTAAGATTTTGTGAAATCACTTTTTGTTTTACTATAAATTTAAAATTATTAATGGAGGTGAAAGATCGGTAATAGAGTTATCTTCTGGAAATATGTTTTTTATCAAAATTCATTCAGTAAATCTTTATTTTTGAGTTCACGTAATCGAACTATACATTTCAAGCTTCCGAAAGAAAAAATTCGCAATTATTTTCTTTAATTATGAAATGTGTTATTATAAAAGAAGGATGAAAAAATTTGCGAAAAGAGCCTAAACCACGCCTTTCATCTGTCCTCCCTTCATTTACCAATACGGGTATAAGTTCTAGTAGGGGGGATCTTTTGGGGGTTAAGAGAAAAGTCTCTTCACTTTCCTTGAATAGTTGAGGGGTTAAATAGCCTGGGGTCTTCTATTGTGGTTGAAAATAGTTTTTATTTCATTCGCTTTCTTTAAAATGAGTTAGAATGGAAGACTTTCTTTCGAATTTTCTTATGTTTCTTATTATTATTTCTTCTTAATTTTGGCAATAACAACTTAGCAAAACATTTTAGGATAAATATATTTAATTAGTTAATAATAATATGTATATATATATATATATATATATATATATATATATATATATATATATATATATATATATATATATATATATATATATACCAACTAAGCAACTTACGAAAAAATTTCGTAATTTCCCCCATAGACAGAGCAAACAATAATTATGCAATCTTCTGTAAGAAATTCTATGTAGAACTTTTAAATACGGAGTTAGTTAAAAAATAGTAAAAATTTTGAACTTCGTAATTTAAATAATAATATTATCATTAAAACTTTTTTTAGCTTTGTATAAGAGGTTAAAAATTAAAATTAGCAATATACAATTTCCTTACTTAAATATCAGTCCAAAATTTTGTAAAATTACTATAAATTTCAGAACAGTCACAAGTGGGTCTAATACTTGCCTAATTAAACTTGGCAACTTTTTCTTTAACTACTTAAATTAAATTATGAACAATATTGTTAGAGAAAGTTTTTCTTGGATTATCACTAATCCACCAATTTTGGAATTTATTAAACATAATAAATTTAATTCTATTGCCATTTATGATTTCCAAGATCTTTTCAATAGCATTCCCCTTTCTAAACTAAAAGATGTCTTTTTGAATTATTACTATAATTTGAAAAAATCTTTAATTGCGATTTTGATTATTGGGAAATTCCAATTAATTTTAGTCTATTTAATAATTATCTTTAAAATGGAAAAGATATTTTTTTTTCTAATTGAAACAATATCGGAAGTATCTAATTTTTCATCTCTCTTAGCTAATTTTTTTTTTTGCACTAAAAAAATTGTACTCTTAATATCGAATTTGTTTTTATATTTATTGATGATTTAATTATCTTCAATTTTCATGAATATACTTTTTTATTAAATACTATTTACCTCTAGGAATTTACCTTGCTTCGTAATCATGATAATTTTAATTTTTTGGATCTGGGTATTATAAAAGAAGAAAATATCTGCTTTGTTGGTCTATTGGATAATAGAAATTATTTTTATTTTAAGACAAATAAACTAATTACTTGGAATTCTAATGTTCTTAAAAACATCTATTTAAATACCATTTTTAATCAAATGAATAGAATTAAAAAATTATGTAGTAATATTTAGTTATCCAAGAAACAAATTGACAAAATTTGAAAAAAAAAAAAAACAATGGTTACCCATATAAAGTAATTAAATTCTATATAAAAACATTAAGTTAATTGCATGTTACTGTTAATAAATTTACTAAAAAACTCCTTTGTTAATTTATACAATTTTTACCGTATGCAAATAAATTTCGGGCAAATCAGAATTGCTTGGTATCGTGAGTTTTTTCAGTAAAATTTTACTTTCACAGTGTCAACGATTCATATTATAATTTTCCTTCTAGCAAATACTTTTTATTTCTCAACAACGCATGTTGTTGCTCAGCATTTATTTTATTTTATGAAGTATTGATAGATATAAACATGAATATTATACTTCTTAATTTTTATTGGCTGTGCATCATAATGCCTATCTGCTTTACATATTCTTGCCTGACTTTATATTTTAGTTCTATATTTTAGTATTATTTTCTTCTTTTATTTTGACTTTTTGTCAGCATTATTCACAATTATTGAATCAAAATTATTATTCTTTAAAGTAAGTAGTTATGCCAATTAGATAGATTTGCAATTAAAAGTCGTTACTTTATAATAAATTCAATAATCATCGCTAAAACTACATTTTAAATAAATCAATTTTTAATTTATGTCACCATTTGATTTATTTTAATCCATTAACACATACAATAAATTTAATAACATACAACGTATTCTAAATAATTGAATCATTAGACAATGGGGATTGGGGAGTATGTTGGTGATATTAGCAAGTTGTATTAAAATTTTAAGAAAAAAATATATAATACAAATTTTTAGTATTTTATAACAAAATAGGTTTTATCTTTAAAAAAAACCGCCAATCTTTTGTTGAGAACCTCTTTTTTAAATCTCACGGGAAAATTCGATGACTATTTAAAAATGACGGGAAAATGTTAAGAATATAAATGCCCATAATTAATTACCATTGCATTACTTACTATGCCAATTTTACCTTTAATTACCTTTTTAATATTACATTCCTTTTTTCCATCTGTGATAAAATAAGAGTTTTGCTCTTGTTTTTAGCCCTTATTTTGTCACCATATGTAAACGTAATAAAATATTCCAATTGTAAATTTCTTGTGACTCAAGTTATACTGCTTGTAATGCACATACACATGTAAACTATTTATATTCTCTCTATTTTGTATTTTTGTTATTTATATTTTTTATTTTTCTCCTTTTTATGTTTTTATCTTGATTATACAGAATTAAAAGATCAGGATCGTTATTAAAAAAATATGATTTAAATTAGAGAATTTTTTCAATTGCATGCTTTGCCCACAAAAATGGAATTTTTTGTATTATTACACAGACATTTTCTCTATTTTTGATTTATTATTTATTTGTGTGTGTGCGAAGCTCTGACATATGTCTACTAACTTACCTGCAAATAAGTTTATATTTCATTACGTAAATAGGAAATACATCAAAAAAGTAGTTTGAGAACATTTTTTTCACTAATTTAGACCCCAAAAATGACACACTAGTGATCATTTTTTGTTTGAAATATTATGCCTCTTAGCTTTTATATGTATCTAAACAGGTGTGTTTTCGTCGATACACAATTAAAATGAAAGTAGAGAATTCAAGATGTGATCGAAACAAAATTTTAAAACTGTAGACAGAGTACAATAACAAAATAATAAAAAGAAAGTTAATTCACTGATTATCAAACTACACGCTAACAGATGTTTCATCTGAATTCCATTTTTCTAAAGCTGAAGTAATATGGAACTTGTGGTGCAAATTCACTTTAAAAAAGGAGAGTAAATAAATAAAAATAAATAATACTAAAATACAAAAATAAATAATACTCAAACATAAAATTTAATAATTAAAATAGAGATTGAAATGTATGAAACAGAAAGCAAATATAAAATTATTGAAACGGAAGAAAATATATCAGTATTTTTGTGTAAAAATATTTTTTATTTATTTTCTTTTTCCTTTGCTTTAACACACACGCATATTGAAATGTACGTATGCGTCTTAAACTATTAAAAATGAAAGGAGAAAAATTCTCAGACAAATACAAAACATAAACTTCAGCAAAATTACAAAGCAATAGAAATAAATTATAAAATTTATTGAGAAATTATTATCCTTATTTACAGAAAATTAAAACTTCCCGGATGGTGAATAGAAGATTGAAAAAGATACATTAAAACAAAAATTTTCTTTGATGCAACCTAAAAAGCGTTTGATTTTTCTTTTATCATATTTTATGATATAATTATTATTTTTTAATTTAATTTTTTTATTATTAACTTTTTATTATATTAGTATAAGTTTTAATCATTTTTTAATTCTCTATTATGACTTTATAAATTGCCTACGTTTTTAGAACTTGTATTTTTCTCAGAATTCTTATAATTATAATTCTTCATATATTTACAGCTCAATATAGTTAGCAGTTCTAGCGCCGATTATTAAAACTAAGTTACTTTAATTAATTATATTAATTCCACACACATAAATAAAAATTTACATTCTTCTTGGTGTTCGAATTTGAAACGAATTAATTGTAAGATATAAGTTAATCCCCATTAGCATCTATTAAATATTTACATGCAAATAAATAGTTAGAATGTTCATTCTGGATATTTCACAACGAAACTAAGAAGTTTAAAAATAAAAGACCACAAACCCAGAATCACTTTTCAAAACTAATGCTTATATTGTTCAGTTTTGCTTAGGGAAGGATGGGATAGTTTAACTGACCATCTATCATATATCACTGTCACTGTTCCAATTCACTTCTCCCTCAAAGAGACGCCCGCAAAGTGTGAGACTTACAACTGATTTTGCCAATTCGGTTTTTTTTTTATCTGGGTATGGCGTCTTCCTAAGACTTTTAATTTAGTACATTGATAACCAAAAATTCTGGTAAATACTTAATATTGAATAATGGATTTTATACTTATGTGGTATCAAGTTTATCTATTGATGCAAAAATTGAAATGAAAAAAAAATTTCGGATGAATTTAAAGAATGTTTAAGAATTGTTTTTAAATTACTAAGCTTTTGTTTGCAGTAGAGGATAAGAATTTGAAAAAAGTTACTCATTGGTTTTATTTTTATTGCGATTCATATTCATACTTAATTTAATTTTTTTTTTTCAGAAATAAGTGCTTTATGTTTTAATGAAAATTATTTCACAGGTATTTATTTGCACAAGGAAAGCAAGTTAGGAAAAAATGGAAAATAAGATATTTTTTGCTGGTTCAGGTAGGTGTTTTTATTGTTTATTAAAATGTCTTAAGATGCACACTGATCCATGACTAATCAGTTGTAAAAAATTATTAAAACATAAAAGTTTGGAAATTTTCAAAATTTTCTGCTATATTTCCTATTTTATTATAGCAGTAACATATAAATTATGAGAATCTGTTTTTTAAATAAATTTTTATTTAATGAAAATAATGATTTTTAACAACTTTGTTACTCATTGTTTACTTATTTAGTAGGCATTAGATACTTTTTAATAAGCAAGCAAATTTTGAAAAACATTGCGCTTACAAAATGGTACCTCACCATTTGAAAACAAACTGTAGACTGATCACTTACTAGCTAATTTTGACAATTAGATAGAAATGTTGTCTAAATATCACCAACACTGTCATATATCATTAAGAAAATTACATTAAACTCATTTTTTTTTAACTATTCTGGTTTGAAATAGTAATTAGTTTAGACTGTTTCAGATTTTGAAGAATTTGCTATTGTCTAATTATTTGCTTTTCAATTTATGAATAATTTAGGTGATTAGTATTTAGTTGTAATATATTTCAAATGTGAGTTTTGAAAAACAAAATAAAAACTAAAACAAAAAATATCTATTAGCTTTTATTATTACTATAATAACTTGCATTTTTTGTGTATGTTATGTTCAAACTTGTATTTTTTTCCCCCAAAGTAATAGAGTAATATCAAATTCTTGCTATATAGTATATTATTTACAGCCTGTTTTATTAGCATCGGTATCAATTCAGTAAAAATATAGATGTTTGCTAAAAAAATATCATGCAAAATATCTTGTTTTGCTATAATCTTTTTTCAATTTATTAAACTTATGCATGTGCCTTTCTTTAATATTATCTTTTAATATTACCAGTTATCCTCAGTATAGTTTTGCAATGTGCAGTTTCAGAGAAAAGAAATTGGAACCTACGGAAATGATGCAGCTGGATGGATATACTGTAGATTATGTTGAGCCAGTACTTGGTAATAAATTTTCTATTTTTTACTTTATTTACTTAGTTTTTTTAGTTTCTATTTAATTTATAAACATGAACTCCAATAACTAAACATTTATATCTTTTCGAATTATTCTAAATAATTTGTCCAACCAATTTAATAGACCTTTAACTGAAAAGAAAAAAAAAGCATATAACATGATTATTACACTAAACAACTAATCTGAAACAATTAACAGGTCAATTCAACAAATGGCAGAATTTTAAGCTTTAGCAATTAAAACTAAACTTAAAATAATTTTTGATGGATTTTTCTTATTCTGGTCTATTTTGAATTTAGAGTTTTATAAATAATCAGTGCTGAACTGCACACACAGTGGAGTGGTGGTTATAGTGTAGTTTAACAAATATGAACTCAAGTATAAAACAAAATTATTTGGGGCCAGAAGGCCTGGGGTTATTCAGACTGTGTTTTTTTTTAAACATTTTATTTGTAACAAATGTCTTATATATAAATTATATTGAATTTTTTACTTACTTTTGATATGGAATGTGCCCATTTTATGATTGAAAAAATACACATTAGTTTTGTGTATTATGAAATTTGATTTAAACTAAGATGGGTAAAAAATTGTATTTTTTATTTTTAACAGTCGTTGAACAGACGACCCAAGTTTTTGGGTTCATGACTACTACTAATATTCAACTCCGTAGCCTCGTAATTTTGAACCAATCCAGAAGACAAGGAACTCATCTCCAGAAGAAACTCATAAATCAGTATCCCCAGAGGTATGATTTATGGGAGAATGGAGAACTTTGTAACTTGACAGATTTAATGTGCATCAGTCACCATTTACTACGCGGAGAGTCTAGGGTTTGCGGAGATCGAACCCATGACCTCTTGGACATGGGCCCGGTGTCCTACCAACCTGGCTTTCTGGCCCTTTGGTATAAATCTTGTCATTTTTTGGAGTGCAATTTGTTTTTGGGTTTGTTCAGTATGAAATGAACTAATTTATTGTTCAGATTGTTTTTATCTCCCCAGGATCTGAGATGAATCACCAGTTAATGTTTCATAATAAAATTAATCTTCATTAATGTGATAGTGATTTTAAAAAATTACTCATAGTTAATGGTGTTCTAACTAGTTTTGCTTCCTTTTCATTTAATTAAAAGTGTCTTCTGAAATCTGTTACTGTTATCTGGAGAAAATCTGTTGCTGTAATATTTTTATTAATCTTATTCAGGGTTGCGAAAAACCCACTTGCCCAGAGAAACCCGGCCAGGTTTTACTAGGTAACACCCACTCTGAAAAGCCCAGTAAAACCCACCCTAAAGTGGGTTTTTCTAAGATTGATTTCTTTTTTATCCTCTGTTATATTAAAGAGCTATTCTATTGAAATATATATGTAGTCTAGCCTAAGAAAATGAATCTATGGTAAAAAAAACTAACAACAATCTGCAAAGAAAAATTATGTGTGGAATTCATGAAAAAAATTTATTTAAAAAACAGAATAATTTGACTATAAATCATACAATAAAAGTTATTCCATAAGGGTTTTAATTACACAGACTGAGGAAATACATTAAAAATTCATCAGGTTATCAGTGTTATAATTCATCTATCTTAAATGTCTATGTATTTTAACGCCTTTTGCACACCCAGATTTTGTATCCAAGATTCTTATTAAAATTAATGAAATAGAATTTAGTAAATTGAATATTTAGAGCAACTTCAGTTAATGCAAAAAAAAAAAGATGGCATCTCTGAACTAGAATCTACTTTTGTTTGAATAAAATCTCTTTTCCTGTTTTGTTTAATGCTACTTTAAATTTTAGATCTTAAAGGTGGGAGATTTTTCTTCAATGTGGGCAAGGAAGGTAATAGCGGACTTTATGCCAGTGGCGATGAAAATGAGTGCCATCTATGGATCATGGCCATGTACAGGACTATCTCATAAACCAATTCCCCTCGTTTAACCTCAAACCAGTAAAAACTTCAAACCATATCTAGGTTACAAGGAGGTATGTAGCAATATTTGGCTTCAAAAATTAGGTCATATGATTGACACTGTAAAAAATGGATATTTTTATCTCCTCTAACGTTTAGAGTAGAGATAGGACATAACTCCTTCCCAATTATTTTAAGATAGTTCTCATCTCACAAAAAATATTTTAATCTACTGATAAGATAGACTTTAAGCAAGTTTTTATACAAAATACATTTTTCTTCAACTGTGGTAGAAAAATCTTTTAAATATTTGTTTAGAAAATTAAAGAATGAATAAGAAAAAATCTGGGTTTGATAATTTTTTCTTAAATATAAGAAAAAGCAGCTGTTTTTAATCAAAACTGTTTTTAGTAAAAACTACTGAATTACAGAAACAGGGGGAAAAGAGTAACTGGTTCAAAAAGAAGTTAAATATTATTAAGTTTATATTGTATTATTAGGCATATATATGTGTTATTTTTCATTGAAAAGCATTGCTTCTTTTTCCTTTTTAGAACTAGTGCCCCCTTCAATATTTTTCAGTGAAATGAACTTATACAGGTTTAAAAAATTAGATACAAAGAAACTTGTTTTAGATTGACACTTATTATTTAATATTTATATGTAAAAAAATCTTTAATTTCTTTCACATGGTAGAAAAATTATTTTATAGTATTATGTGATATTGCTTATCCTTTTACGTGTCTACACTCTGCCATCAAAGCTTTTTATATAGTCCAGTCACATGTCTGATCACGGTAAACTGAAAAACGTAGGTTTTAAAATCAGTTTTACTTGCAATTGATTACAATTTACTCTTTCTCGTTCCCGCAAAAATAACGAGACGAAATTTTGCCTTCTAAAGTTTTATTGTGATATTTCTAGGCTGAAGTAATGTTCCAAAAGGATTGAAACAACATGTTGCTTATGCCCGTAAACATGTTGATTTCTCTATGTTTCAGATAGCAACACTAGACTATTTGTAATGCGTTTTGAGAAAGTTTATTCTAAACTAGATATCAGCATGCATCGAACATATAGATTTGCGATTAAACCATAAATTAAGAATGAATACATATTATAAATGCAATTCGTTTTTTATATAATTTTCTTGAATAAAAAAAATTTGGCACTTTTATGATTGTTTTCAAAATTATGCAACCATTACAGGGTTAATAGACAGATTAATAGCTATGTATATTGAAAAGATTTAATAAAATTTCTCCAAACTTAATTACTTTTCTAGTCTTTTAGTTACTGATAATCTCATAATTTCCATTTATGCCTCTAATTTTCCATCAGCTGTGTGAGCAACATCTAAATCGACTGTGCCAATAAGTACCTAAGCTATTATTGTTGCATAAGTGCTTGAAACAAATTTTCTCCTGAAATTTAGAATCACTGATTTATGTTTAAAAATCAAATTTATAATAAGTTTTACTTAGAGTTATTTCAAACTTAAATTTTGTTATGGTATCCTTACCTAGTGTTAAGAATTAAACTTATCGAGAAAGCACTTTTTTTTAATAAATTAGTTTTTGGATGAATAGGAACTGTGATAAGGAACATTAAAAAATAGTATTTATTGTAAGGAGGGCAAAAAAGCAAAACAAATTGGTAAAATTTTTCCTTCATTATATTTAATTTTCGGGGTAAAAACAAAAATACTTTTTTCCTTTATAATAATTTCATGTTATTATTTTCGTTTGAAATCTGATAAAATAATGTACTTAATTTAAATTTAGGAATTAAAGTTATACTACACAACATTTTCAAAATAATGTTTTTTTTTCTTTAAAAAAATTATCAGCACCAATAAATGTATTCCAAAATTATCATTGTTGATAATAATTTCACATTAGTTTTTTCATTTAACAGCTCAGTTTCTTTATATTGTATTCTTTTCTATTGTAGCTCATTAATCGATTATATGTGCTAAAAAAATAAACATTTTTTTCCATTATTCTGTTAAGTTCTAAGTACTTTTAAAGAAAAAAAATTCTTTTAGAAAAGTTTTAGTTGTACTGCGCTTTTTTTTTTTTGGATACATCTTTAGTTTAAATATTAAGAGAAGAAAAAAAAAACTATTTAGCCTATTAGAACCTTGATAATTTTGTAGTTCTTTAGATTTATACTTTATTAGTATTGTAAAGCTAACATGTTAAGTAAATTTTAGTAAGTACTTTGATTGCAAGATTGTTTTAAAAAATCTAAATTTATATAACAATTGATGCCATGCTTCAGTTAAACCTGAAACATTTATGGTATCATCCTGAAAAAAAAATTTTCTTTCTTACACAATCCATTTTTGTGATTTAGAAATCTTTGATAAATAATGATGGACATTATTTTAGCATTTTATGATCTAGATAAATAACAATAAACTTAATTAAAAGTATGATTTTTTTTAAATTTTATATTTAATTAATTTTTTTAATCTTATATTTAATTTATTTTGATCATCATTTTGTAAAAAGAAACATTTTAAACTTAATGAATTGCAGAAAAATTCTGGCAACTTTCTTATCAGTTCCACTCCCAGTTAAAATCTTTTACATTTTTAGGCACTTATATTTCATAAGTATTTCTTTTTCCTTAATAGAGTAATTTAGAATGTAGAAATATTATGCTTACCTAGAAAAGTTCAACTTGTATTCAATTTATATTGCTGCTTTTTTTTCAAACTTGTGGTTATATTGTTAGTTTTTAAAAATTTATGTGATTTATTTAAGAATAAAATATAAATTGCAATTAACTTGGTTTAGTTTTTAAATGTTTTACTCTGCATCATTGAGATTAAGTTTAACATTGCTTGGATTTCATGTGTAATATGTTTTCTTTGCAAAATGTAGCTAGGATTGGGGGATAAAATTATTTTTCTGTATGGAATGAAATTTGAAATTTCTCTTCTGATAATTTTTACATAGCAAAATTAACTTAAATAATATTATATTTGTTTGATATTAGAGCGTGGATCCGTTTAGAGTACTTAAAAAATGTTGACAATATAGAATAGTAGCGTATAATAAGTTGTTGAAGATCCTGCTTTTTTTTTTTTTTTTTTTATCATTTTTGTACTAACTATTTTTTTAAAAACTTCTATAATACATAAATTGAATGTTATTATGGTCTTAAGAGATTTTTTTTCACAAATACAAAATTATCCTGAAGCTAATTAAAATTATTTCATGGATTATATTTATCTAGAAACGAATAATGAACTGAAATATCCACAACTTTCATTTTATTTTTTTCAACAATTATGGCTTTTAAAGTTACTGTGAGTTTTGTAAAATAAAATGTTTCAGTTGCATAGGTTAGTAGTAGAGAACAATTGCAGTGTAAAGAATTTTTTACAAAAAGTTTTACTATTCTTTGAAAAGTTGTTCAACTAATTAAACTTCTTTTTGCAATGAAGTTTTATTGTGCATATTTATTAAATATTGAAAACTGATTTAGAAATCGGTGGTAAAAATAGAAAATCATCTCAAAAATATAAATTATTTACATTCATACTAGTATCGTTTTCAATTTAATTTAAAATTTGCATTATCATTCAATACTTTACATAAAAATAAATTGTTATACTATAAAAGTTAATTTTTCTACTTATGCATTACATTTGGATGGTTTGTTCAGTGTCTAAAATATTGTTGAAACATACCTAAGTTATTTTTAAAAGCTTAAATTGTATGAAACAGTGAGACATGAATGTATAAATTACATATTAAAAGAAATCTAAAGCTTTTTTATGTATCATTTACTTTATATGAATGATGCTTGATAAAAATTTATAAGAGTCAATATTTTTTTAATTAATTTTTTAATTGTTAGCCATTTTTAAATACACTTCATAGCTTATTATGAAGATTGTATCAATGCTAAGAACAAGTTTATGTATATTATAAATAATTAAGTATACTAATTGTATTGTAATATTGTGTGTGCTTTACGAAAATAATATTCTAAAAAAGTGAAAGTTATTTTCTACCTAAGGCCGGACGGCGTTGGAACTGCGACTGTTGAAGAGAAAGATTTTTTTGCCGATATTAATGAACAATAAAGAATACTTCTCGAAAACCAAATTGCTCATTTTAGGTAAATATATTACTCTTTTCTTTAAAATTTACTCTAAATTAGCTTATTGTTTAAAATCCACTCTCAAATTTGTTTTTCAGTTATCCTCTGTCTCTAATATACTCACTTTTTTTTCTCGCTCTAGACTTAGTTAATAGCAAACTTTTATCAGTTTTCCCCGAAGCAGATAATATTGTTTGCATTTCATTCAGTATAGCTAATTTTTGAAGCTCTTCTCATAACTCAACTTTTTTTTTTTAAATTTAAAATGTTGTATATAAGAGAGCCATTCACTGTATCCAGAAGTTATTTTATTCATCTATCGTAACTTTTGATTTAGTATCTGCTGTGGAGCTGCAGAACAAGAAACTTTGTGGATTTTTCCTTGAATTGAATTTCCCTTTTCTTTAGAGTTCATACGTACCTTAAATGTGCTTAATAGAGTATAATTTTGCATCATGGAAATTAAGCACTGTTAAAAGTGCTTAAAAGTTCTTACTTGTTCTTCAAAAGAAAAAACGTAAATAAAAGCTTAACTTTTAAGTTATATTTTGTATTATTATTTTTTTCCCTTTTCAAAAATTTGATTCTTTTTTAATAAGTTGTTATTATGTCATGCAAATTTCTGTAATGTATTTTTGACACGTATTTTCTAGCTTTATAATATAAAAAAATATTTTCTAGTTTTGGATTTGTTCAATCCAAGCTGTGCTGCTGACAGGCTAAACGTGGGTGGTATTCTAGGTTAACCCACGAAAAAAAATCTGCATAAATCAAAAATCATAAATCTGAAGGGGAAAAAAATTATGGCTTTTGAGAATATCTGTAATAATCTGCTTAAAACCAAATTTTCTAGAGCTATGAAATTTTATTGTTTGCAACTATCTACGATAATTTTTTCTACTTTTTGCGTAATTTTAGAAGGAATTAATAAAAAACCAAAACAATTTGATTGAAACGACTGTATTCTTGTATGGAAATACTGTATTGTTTTTATGGAAATTAAATCATCATCAAAATTAAATAAATGCTGAACATTTTGTTCTTTCATAAACAACAAATCTTTCCAAAAAATAAACAAAGAGGAATTTCATTTTTTTCTAGCTTTCATGAAACTAACTTTCTCTCTTTATAATGTAAACTTAAATCTGTAATTTTGTGAGGGAAAGTTTTTAGTGCTACTAGTATAGGATGCTAGAGAGACTAATTTAACTTTAAGTTGCAACATTGGAACAATTTTATATTGAACTATAAGTTTTAATTTTCAATATAGTACCGATATCTAAATGTTACTTTTTTTATTTAATTATAAATTCATGCATAATTTTATTAATATTACATACCTGTGAAGAATTAAGCTGCATGTGCATCTTAAAATTGTGCTGAATTAAGCTTCGTAAACGCTAACTAGTAGATATTTTTGTGTTTATTTATTTTTTAATTTATTTTTTAAACCCTGAGCATATTCATAATTACACAAATATACATTTAAAAATTAGAAGATAGTGTCTACTAGCATCGAATGATTGCTTCCCTATTTGATAAAAGTGGGCTTTTTCTAAATTAATACAGTTATAAGTACAAAAGAAAAAGTTTTAGTAAAACGATTCACTGTTTATTTTGTAAATACACTTATTTTATATAAGTATTTAATTTATTTTGTGTAATTGGAAAATGTTAATTAAAAAAATTTTGTTGTTAAGCTTTGTGTTTTTCTTGTTATTAATAATCTGTTTTTAAAATACTTTTTACTTTTTTTTTAGTTTTGATGCAATTGCCCCTACCTTGATGATGAAAGTGCTTACAAAAATTAATAATTCACCAAAAGTAAGGGGTCTTTTATACTTCAGATCTCATTGAAGAGGACAAATGAATATGTTTCATTTCTTTTAAATTTTAGGTGCATTCCAGCTACAAAAAACTAAGCAAGTCTGAAATTGAAAATATTGTTGGATGTGTACAGAATGGCATAAATTCTATGCATGTCTTATACATTATTTAGATAATGATTCACATTTTAATAAACATGTGATTCTCATTTTGTGTGCAACAAAAACACTATGGAATTGATAGGGTTATCTTGGAGTTGACTTATATTTTTGTTGCAATTTTTAGAAATCACTTAGAAACATTAGTAAAGTCTATCATATCAAAATAAAGAAACTAAATTTATTCCCTTAAATGTTTTTATATTTCTAAGAGTTTTTTTTCAGTTAGCACAAAAACTTAGCTAGTGCAATGCAAATGTAAGAGAGTATAGTGGGATATGAATATTGTTTGTTCGTAAAGTGCAAAAGATAACTTTTTAAACTTCATGCCTATGCAGAAATGCTATGATACACTTATTACATAATGACTAAAACATTTCAGAAGCTCTTAGCGATATGTTATCTAAAACAAAAAGAAGAAGAAATATGTAAAAAATCTTAAGTTGAAATTAAATATATTTAAAGCATAAAAAATACTAGATAAAAGAAGAAAATTCTCTAAATAACTTAGTTTTTAAAATAAAAGAGAAAGAAAAAAATTCTCATTTAAAAGTGAGAAAGTAAAATTACCAAATTTATTCGATAACTTGTGTACAAAAATATCCAGATGGAAAAAAAAAGAAAATATAAATAAAGTTAAAAGGAATGCAAAAATGGCTGAATAATATTACAGTTGACTTTTAATTAAAAAAAATTAAATGTTAACAGAAAAAGTGAATAGAGAATTTGTCTTTCTTCGTTCATTAAGCTTTTGAAATTAAAGTTAAATTTTTTAATGATATTTAAAAAGCCACATAATATTTTTTGGCATTTCTGTTTTAAATCAGATCCTTATTAAATTTTTTCTTTTTAATTTATTTTAATTTTATTCTTGTTTATTTTATTTTACTTCTAACACTTTTTTGATGTAGGAAGTAAGGGTACTTTTGTTCAGAGTCAAGTTGAATTCACTCGGTGTTGTGGGAAAGTACTGATTGTTTCGATTTACGTCTGTTTCTTTTGGGGTTTTTTTAATGCTAAAACTGTTCCTGAAAAATTTTTGTTTTTCAATAATATCATTGACTCAATATGAATTTTTTGAGTGCTTGAAAATTTTTGTAAAGTGCTTGAAAAGTTTTTAAAAAGTGCTTATTTTTGATTCAAAGATTTGGCTACGCACCCTGTTCAAATTAAGAGATGCCACTGCCATGGGTTTACAGAGTTAGGATTTGGGTTATGGTTTAGGGTTTTGTAAAAACTGAATTGTGTAGTATAATTTTAAATAAAACAAGATAAAACAAGCAGAATAATTTAAATATCAAAGTCTGAAAATATTAGAATGCTTATAAAAACATACTGAAAAATTATTTTTGTTGTATGAAACTGAAGTATGAATTATTTGTTATATGAACTGAAGTTTATAGTTTTAAACTGTAGTATGAAAATCGTTCACAACAAGAAATTTATTTCTCACAAACATCACTCATCAAATAAAATGAAACTCATGAGGAAGTAAATCTCTGTTTCAGAATACTTTTATTTATTTTATACAGTTTTTGTACGTTTTAAACAGTTTTATTAAATGTTTTATGATATCTAACAAACCAGTGGTCCAATTTATGAGAATTTTCTTCAGACTATTACAATTCATTGTGTGAATTATGCCTGATTTATGCATGAAAAATGTTAGAAAAACTGTTCATTTTTCATATATAAATCATTTGTAAGGAAATTTATAAGAATAAATTTCCTTACAAATTAATTTTTTCAATAAAATTGAGCAATTTTTTAAATAGTTATCCAAAGGAAAGCAAAATTTTACTTTGTAAATCCAAAAAAATTGCCATTGAAAAGTTAGAATAGAATTTTCACGTGTTATTAATTAAATAAAAATATTAAATTATAAGCTTATGCTTACAAAAAAGAGACCTTTCGAGTAGTCTTATGTATGAGATGAAAAATATCAAAATTAATTTTATTCTGGAATTCATTTGTAATGAATTTTGAATAATCATCAATATGACTCTCTTGCACGCAGTGACAGATGCCTCTCTAACTACGCAACTGCTCGAGATGATAGCTTAATATTTTTAAAATAGTAAATAATTGATTTCCTCACTATCAATTCAAATAGTTGATTCAACAATTTTATTCTCACTTAAATATATATTTTAAAAAAATTACCATGAATTGACTGTTTATTTACAAAATAAACCTGGTTTAGGTTTCTTTTCTAACCCCACACCTCTTTAGCTATTTTTGAAAAGTTTAGCTATTTTGAAAATATAATTATAGAACCATAATTCTCTTCTATCAATTCTAATATTTTTTTTCTTTTCTAATATTTAGGTTATATTCTTGGGAACCTTCCGCCTGAAAAGCCTAACTTGATTCCAAAAGAAAGGGCCTGTTCTGGTATGCATTCTCACTATCATTATTGATTGATGTTTATTTGAAATTTAGTTTGTACCTCGCGGAACGATTGCGGAGAAGCTAACTCTGTTTTTAGTTCTAATTATTGATTTATCTAAATTTCTTAAAAGCTATTTAGAGATCTAATCAAAAAATGAAACTAATTTACGAATTCAGAAAAAGACAAAATGAGTAAGTTACATTTTAAATAATAAATCAAAGTGGAAAAGCACTTAAAGTTATATTGTGATGAACCTTTTAATGATGAACAAGATTAATTCTATTCCTTTAAGTGTTGGTTTTTATTTTTAATCCCTTTGTGCCTTATTTGCAAAAAGTGGAGCAATCGGCATCAATGGTTATGTTTTGTAATTTACACAAGGTATATTTTAGATATTTTTTTTCTCTTCAATTTTGGTACAAATTCTTAATAATTAATGAGTTTGAATGAAATAGTCAGTGCCAACATTCAAGATTATTAATAAAAAGATTACAAGATGTGAGCCTCAAATTGCATTTAACTAATTAACCAGAGAGCGTTTGAATTGAATGTTAAGTCTTCTAAGAAAAAGAGTGCATCTCCGATTGCATATAAGTAACTCACCAGTTTGTGTTAGAGCAAAAATAAAGTTTTAT
Organism: Parasteatoda tepidariorum; assembly: GCF_982258835.1. Lineage (NCBI taxonomy): Eukaryota > Metazoa > Arthropoda > Arachnida > Araneae > Theridiidae > Parasteatoda > Parasteatoda tepidariorum. Next base: position 121,039,033 of record NC_141755.1, on the reverse strand, counting down.
GCGAATGGCATGTTCTGTTAAGAATTAATTTTGGACTTGATACCATACTGTGTGCCACGCCACTTTCACAGGATACCATGGCAAACAGTTTGATGACCACTGCTACAAAAAATTTTAAAAAGTGACTTAAAACTACTTAATTACTTAAAAGTGTAATCATTTTTTTATGTCTCTGTGTTGATTCAAACACTTTAAGTTACTAACCAATTTGTATTAGAGCAGAAATAAAGTTTCGTGCGAATGGCATGTTATGTTAAAAATTAATTTTAGACTTGAAATGGTGGATGCCACACTCACAGGATGCTATGGTGAACAGTATAACCACTTCTGTAAAGTATCTACCACTACAAAAATGCAATTCCAATTTACTGGTATATAAAACATGTTAACTAGATTCTATGTTGGGGTACCTTTGCACAGATGAAGGTTTACATTGTCGATAACTACTATTCCCACGTTTGTGACCCGGACGTGATGTGAACCCGCCTACCTTGAGAGAAACTACCACTTCAATACAAACATGCCTACTTTGATGGATGATTCACATTGAACAGTTGACTTGCTACTTCTGACTGTGACATTCTCTACCTCCTCACACTGTTGCTACTCAGTCTCGATCATACACGTCTTTGGCCTGACTGCTAATGGCAACACAGAAGGGACCACGACCGTGAACTTAATACAGCTCTTTTGATCAGTACTCAAAAAGTACAATGATCTTAATACAGCTCTTCCGGCTTCTCACGAAATAGCGATGAATCAACTAAGGGTATTCATTCAGTGAATTCTATCACAGATATAATTCTGTTGGGGAAGTACTGTAGTGTATCTACCACTACAAAAACACAATTCCAATTCACTAGTATATAAGACTCGATTCTTTGTTGGGGCTCCTTTTTGATAGATGAAGGTTTACATTATTGATAAATATATCCCCACAACTGCTATAAAAAACTCAAAACTACTGAATTACTTGAAAGTGTAACCATTTTTCGATGTCTCTGTGTTGATTCAACCAACTTAAATTTACATTTTGTTTACTTTCAGATCTTCTAGTACTGTTGAAAGATCAATCCCTGATATGAGAATCAGAGTAGCTGAAGCATTGAGCTTATTACACCATTATTGAGTTTAGACGACTTCCTTTGTTTGTTCTGCCTACAAGAACTGAAGAAAAAATGTGCATGCAACCTTTTTTTTAAAACAAGAAAACACAACAACACATATATATATATACATATTTATATACAGTTTTCAATGTGTTGTGAGATTATTGTTAGAGCAGAGAATACCAATGGATATTGGACTTTCCACGATGATCACAAATTCTAATTTTTTGACTCTTGTAAAAAATTTAAATTTCCAAATTTTTATTGTGTGATTTTTTTAAAATTTAATTGCCATTATTAAATGTTAAGTTTATTATTGTTGATTTTATTATTCCGTTACAAATTTTATGTTTCCACTATGGGCTCTCTGCATTTCCCTGTGATTGCTATGCGATCATTTTTTTCCTTCCTAAAGATAAACAGATTGCTACATCACAAATTAAAATCTATCCTGAAAGATATGAATATATTGTATTTGACACAGATTTCGTTGCCTATTCTGTTGGGACAAAATTGTAACCTGATCATTTTGTTCAGTTATCATTGTAACTTCATTTACAACTTTGTTTTTATAATTCCTAATACTGTTGGGATGAAATTGAAATCTGATAATTTTGTTTGGTCACTGTTAAAACTTCATCGACAACCTTTTTTTTTAAAAAAAATTCCTGTTTCATAATTAGTTATTATAAAAACTTTTATTATCTGTGTATTACCCAAAATATTTAACAAATATGTGAAAATATAATTTTAATTGTTTTGCAATTTTGTATTAATTATTTTTATTGCATTTTTTGACTGGTATGGTTTAATGTAAAACATATTATGAAGGCGGATGTAATTTATTTGTTACTTTATAATTGCAAACGTAGTTACATAACGTTTTAAATATGTTTATTATAAAATGTTTTACACATCTAATTTTGCATAATAATCAAAATCTATGTAATAATAGCAGAGAAGAGAAATAAGGTGTAATAAATAAATATAGCTTTAAAAGGTTATAGGTTGTAAATACAATTAGATGAAAATAGAGAAGAAATATTTTACAGGTACAAAATGCCTTCAAAACTTAAATATTTTGCCAAAGGCAACTAAGAAAATCTAAATCATTGTTAGGTAAGAATCATGTTACAATCATGAACAACGAGCATAAGTTTGATCATCAAGATTCTATGGTATTTCATTCAATTTGGTTGATTAAATGGAACACTGATATTTCAATTATACATATATATATTAGTTTATTAGACAACTGTGTTTCCTTTTCTCTATGAATAATAATTATACATATATTGAAATACTTTTGATTTTTTTTTCTTCATGAAGCTGGGGTGCTTAATACTTACCATAGAGTACCTTATACCCAAACTTTCCTGACATAATGGGGTCCCTACCAAAATACCTAAAGGGACCATTGTGGCCCCTCCTCTCATTCTAGGTATAAAGTTCTATATATACATACATTTCTATTAAGCTAACTCATGAATGATTAAATGAGCTCCTAAATTGGATTAAATTATGAAAAGTCAGAAGTACTCAACATTTTTAATAAGTTTCATTTTAAATTACAGAGCAATGAAATACCAGAGGGGTATTTATTAAACTTGCGAGTGTAAACAATGAAAACTGCAGCTAAGAAATTTTTGAGAAAGCAAGAACTATTAACTTGTTATATTATTTCTTTTTTTTTTCTGAGAGGTTTCAATGTCAAAAGCTAAGCAAACCAAAATTGATAAAAAAAAAAATTTTATTAGTTCTAATGCTCTATAAATTTTTTTTTTTTTTTTTTTTACTACAAATAATAAATACTACATATTTTTGGGATTTTAAGTGCTTGCTACTAAAAATTATTTTAAAACGTTTTAAGATTATATTGCTCTAAACAAATATGGGCATGTCTAATTGTAGATTTAAAAATATGTGGAATGATGCTAAGTCTCGCTTTTCAATGGCAGTGTTAGAGATTTTCTGTATAAAGAAATAATTCCTTAGTCTCTCTTTTAGATGTAATTCCTTTCCTTTGTCTACTACCTAACCCTCTTGATTTTTTTTTTTTTGGGGGGGGGAGTCATCTTTGTTTCTTGCTATCACAAAACAAATTTTCTTCAAAGAAAAAATCATTCCATTAAATGTTCTTTAAATTTCTGTTGTTATGTTTGAAAAATAGTGCCAATCTGTACTTCAATGCTAATGTTTGCTTTTCTTGTGAATAACCAGTTGTGTTTTATTAGTTTGCTTCTTTTTGTCTAATTTTCTTTAAATATAATTTTTGAAGAATTACAATAAAAACATATTATTTATCTTACAGTATAAAGCATTTATTTTCTTTATGTACAAACATGACGAGATGTTAATCGAATTTTTTTTCCGTAATTTTGCGACTAATGTTTTTCTTTATGAATCATCTACTGAAAAAAAGAAGCATTTTTTTTTTTTTTTTGCTTCATATTCAATGACTGAATTCAAAGTGTTAATATATTCCCTAAATTACCAATCGTTTTATCTTGATGCTCGCTTCTTTATCTCACTTTTTTTAATAGAAGTTTTGCAAATTTATTTTTAAAAAAACTTCCAATTTCTGTTACAGTTACAAAACGTTTAACTTTTAGTCTATACCAATAAAATCTATAGCAGAAATGAAACTTTTTTTCTTTTTTAAAAATTTAATAAATATATAAACTTAGTTATTCCTGGTGGGAATTTCAACTCCATCAGTTTGTAAATTATTCCATTGCGCCAAACTCTATGACACGCATTACTGATGTCAAGCATTAGCGTAGCTGAAGTCGTTGTAGTCTATTAAAGACTATTTTTAAAATATTTTATTATTTTTAAATATTTTAACATTTTTTTTTTTTGTGATAACATCTAAAAATTGGGAGAGATAAAGGAATCCGACCTCAATATGAATAATATAAATACTGTGTTGTTGTTAACCAATATTAATGATTCTAAATTTCTCTTTATAATCTTTTATTCTTTCTGAGTTCTTTATAATTTGCAATTTTAAAACTTATATGCAATAAGATAATAAAATATCCCTTATCCAAGCAGTAGAGTTAAAAGAATAAAGTTTCACTTACTGTATATCGTAGTAGGAAAGAAAATAAGGAGAATAAAAGTAATTGCCCTACTACATTGTAATAACGGTTAGATAATAAAGGTAATCAATGATAAGGGAATACAATTTCCTCTAACCTTAAAGAGAACAAATTTCTCTTATTACAGTAGTAGTGGTAAGAAAATAAATTTCCTTTATTGCAGTATTATCCGTAAAAGAATATATTTTCCTTTGTTATAGTAATATTCGAAAGATAAAACTGCTCTTATCTTTAGATAAGGGTAAGAGAATAAAATACCTTTATTACAGCAGTAGCGGTAAGAAGATAAAATTTGTATTACTACAGTAGTAGTAGTAAGAGAATAAAATTTCCTTTGTTATAGTAATATAGGAAAGATTAAACTGCCTTAATCATGTTAGCAGCAGTAAGAAAATAAAATAAAAAAAATCCCTAGGATGAAAATAATCAGTGGTAACTTAAACAATCCCTTGTCTTTCCAAATCGCCAAAACAGAATGAAATTTTCTTTCTTCCGATCGTTGTGACAGTAAAAGAATAATAAAAATCAGTAGTACGATAAAAAAAAATTTACAATACCAGAAATAGGCAATTTGTTCCCCATGTCCATTCTCAACATTTCTGTCCAGTGCACTGTGGGCCAGACGACCATGATCTTTGGCCAGAAGTCAAAAATTAAATTTTCAACTAAAATATGTGTAGACAGTTTTAATATAGCCCAAATTAAGTATTCATAACCATTCCAAACATTATAATTTACTTTTTGGACCAACAAGAATGTAATGTAATGAAAAATATGTTTTAAAAAATTTCTTTTTAAATGTAACTTTTACATTTTTATTTCAAAAATATATATAGAAATGTCACCTTACTGTTGCATTTTTATCCGAGTAATTAGTCTGAAATTATAGTACAATTTGTTGGATTAGTTAATACTCTTCACAAACTTATAGTTTATATCTTATCATCTGACATTTTACAATGTTTGAATGACTTTCGATACTTCAAAAAGTTCCACGAGATAATTAGCTAAACTTTTTGTTGTCGACTTCTCTAATGTTTCTTTTTTCGAAAAAACCTACACCATTATGCCCGTATTGTAAAGGTGGACTAAATATACCAAAAAACAAATATTATGTTTTTCTTTCATATTTTCGCGTTATTTTGTAATATTACTTCGGAAATATAATTTGCTTTTCATTTTTAATATAAAATTACGAAAATTATTATATTTTCATTGCTATATTTAATTATTTAAACGTACTATATTATTTTTTTTATTTTTGTTCGCCATATTTCACCCGCCATTTTTTTTCTGGGTATTTTTAGTGTATTTCGAAATTTCAACTATTAATTGAATTTACCTGCACATAAGAACCCCCAAATTTTTTCGAAATAATAATTTTGGCCACGAAACCTTGGATGCTAGTCCGCTGTGCAGTGCTTTGTAGCAGATATTGGTCATCGCTCCCTTCATCAATTCGACAAAAATCCAGCCCTTATTGTCATCGAAATTGTACCTGCAGACATTTTGGTTCGGAACCGGAATTTTCCTATATAAAGATTCCGAGGCCTCGCTCCAGAAAGCATCCGGATCTTCCAAGGATTTCTTGTGCATATTCCAGAACTCATCTGGGCCTATCGCTTCTGCTCCTCCGTAGCCTTGTATGCGTAGTTCGTGTCCTGGTAGTTATCGTGCAGTACTAGTCCATTCAACAATCTCAATAATATAAAAGAGTTTGAAAGTCGACCCTCGCAGGGTTTTGTACCCAGAGCCTCCGGGACTACATATCTAACTTGCCCACAGCGCAACCAACTGCGCCAAAATTCACATGCTAGCCCCGCGAATATTTAGATTAAAAACACCACCTCCGGTTTATTCAACAAAACTTATTTTGGTCCATTGTGGGCCCACTAATTAATCTATAAAAAATTCCTTTCGTACAATTGTTAGTTACATTAACTTCTAATTTCAGACCGTGTTTGAAATTTATAGGTCAATATTATAGGGAGTTACGGGGTGTGATGTGTGCAGGACCCCTGGTACTACTTTTGTTCCTTTTTAAACAATTATTCGCTCTTTAACAAAGAAAAATAATTCTTTTCATATATAGAACACTTTATTCACTTAAAAATATTGAAAAAAGGAGATAAAAAAATAACACAAAATAAAATAAATAAAACTCGTCTAAAATTTATCCGTTAATTTGCTATTATTCGCTATTTCCCAAAGGCAAAATAATTATTTCTATATACAGAATACTTGATTCACGTTAAAATGTCGAAAAGTATATTAAAAAACGTAATATGAAATAAGTAAAAAAAATTCAACATCGACCCTCACAGGGTTTCGAACCCAGGGCCGCCGTGACTACGCATCTAACTTGCCAAAGCGCTACCAACTTCGCCAAGCATCACATGCCAACCCCGCGAATATTTAGATTATAAAGGCCACTTTCGGTTTAGTCTACAAAACTTAATTTGGCCCTTTGAAGGCCCACTAATTAGTCAATAAGAAATTCTTTTCGTGGAATTGTTATTTACATTAACTTCTAATTTCAGAACGAGTTTGAAATTTATAGGTTAATATTATAGGGAGTTACGGGGTGTGATGTGTGCGTGCCCCCTGATACTACTTTTGTTCCTTTTTCAACAATTATTCGCTTATTAACAAAGAAAAATAATTCTTTTCATATATAGAACACTTTATTCACATAAAAATATTGAAAAATGAGTTAAAAAAATAACATAAAATAAATAAATAAATAAAAATTGTTCAAAATTTATCCGTTAATTTGCTATTATTCGCTATTTCCCAAAGGAAAAATAATTATTTCCATATACAGAATACTTGATTCACGTTAAAATGTCGAAAAGTATATTAAAAAACATAATATAAAATAAGTAAAAAAAATTCAACATCGACCCTCACAGGGTTTTGAACCCAGGGCTGCCGGGACTACGTATCTAACTTGCCAAAGCGCTACCAACTTCGCCACGCTTCACATGCCAACGCCGCGAATAGAGCGCCGATTATCCGAATTGCTCGGGACCGAACGTCGTTCGGATATTGAAAAGTTCGGATAATTGGAAGGTTGTATAAAATCTAGTTTAAATGATCATTATTTATACACTAACTTGCCTTCACACTTTTTCCAGGTTTACGACTGGCAGTACTATCTAAAATAGCTCTGTTTTAATATCAAAAAAAAAAAATTCTCAAAAAAAATTTCAAATTTTAAATATTTTTATTTATTTTTTCTAAAACTTTTTTTTTCATTTTGAATTTTTTTAATCATATTTCAAATTTTTAAATTATTTTTTGTCAATTACTGATTTAACCACATTTTTCTTTATTCATATAGACGTCAGACTGTATTTTCTCCAACCCCTGTATACGTCAACCACAGCACAATTCTAAAAGGTCGAGAGCTTGAAGGCAAATTGAAGAGAAAGTTTAGACCACAACATAAAGTGTGAGGTTGGCCCTGCTTTTGAGTATTATTGGCTATACTTGTGTAAAATATCAGCTATTTTTTTGGTTTGAAACTTGCAAGGCACAGCCAGGGACCGACCAAGACAAATTCAGGCCCAAGGACCACCAAATTTTCTGGGCCTCTTTCAAAATATTCTGAAATTAAATTTCTGAACAGTAGTCCTAACAATAAAAAAGAATAGATTGAACTGCATGATTCCAGAGAAACATTCTGAAAAATTTTAAAAGCAGACAATTGAATATTATTTTTCTAAAATAAAGTTCTCGCATCTATATATTAAAGCAAAATATAAAACAATGTTGCGTCAAAATAAAAATAGTTTGGTCACCACAATCAATTGAAAATCAGCGATTTTTTCTAAAAGTTACAGATTAGCTGAATTATTTTTCATTGTAAGCTGTAATTATTTATTTTTATTTAGTACTTAAACCAACACTAAGCTAGCCGACTTTTCATTAGATTTAACGATAAGTTCAGCATGTATGCTAAAATATTAAGATTATTAATTATAATTTTTATTTAAAACTAGCCGCTTAAGGCGGCCAGCTGTCCGCCACGCTAAAAGTTTTCGCAAACAAAGATTTTTAAAACACAGCAGGAAATCTGAAGATTAGTGGACAATTAAAGTGTTCCTGTCCTGCAATTTTGTCTTCAATATTAAAATCTAAGTGCTTATCTGCTGAAACTTTCTGAAAATAACTAATTACATTTGATAAAAACTGTTAAAATAAAGAATAGAAAAACCAAAGAGATCCAAGGTAAGAGTGATCGTTAATTCAAAAACAATTAAATTCCTATTTTATATAGCTACAACGCTTAAGAAAAAAAAACTAAAATGCTAAATACATGAAAAGAACACGAAAACGAATTAATTTTTTATGGTATCAACTTCTATTTCCATATAATTTTTTATGGTATCAATTTCTATATGGCGACAAAAATTATCGTCTTTTTAAGAAAAAAAAAATAGAGCGTGGAAAGAAGAAAAACTTATCACAATTATGAACAACAACAAATATATCAAAGCGAAGCGTTATATTTACGTATCGAATATGTTGCCACATTTTTAATACAAAAGTTCGCCACTTTTCTCCACTTTGATAAATGTAAACTAATGCGAACCTTACAATTAAATTATTAATTCATTCATACATTATTGGTTTAAGTTGTCGAAAATTAATATTTCATTTGTAAGGTTCGCATTAGCATACATTTATAAGAGTGGAGAAAAGTATATGCATTTTTCAATAGTTTTTTGAATATGGCTCTTTGAAGACGAAAAAGTATAGATTTTCTTGCAAAATTACTGATAACTAAAAAACTAATCCAAATTTTTGAAAAAGAAAAAAAATACTTCATTATGTCAAAACACAATTATGTGCCGAGTTTTGTGCCTGGGCGAGGCTTCTGGGGAGATATATTGTGATTACAGACACACACACACACAGCCGCGTTTATTATTATGTATAGATATACACGCAAAACATATCCCAAAGTGCCAAATTTATAGCTACTCATAGAAAATTAATAACACATTTAAATAATAATTTATTTAAATACAACACTTTAAAAAAAATAAAAATTCATATTCAGTGCATTCATTTAAGCCGTTGACGTAAAAATTGCACCAATTCAAATTCAGCTGTACTTTCGAATTTGATTAGTGCAACGTTTACACGAGTTTGGTTTACCACAATCACAATATAAAGAAAATTTGAAATAAGAAAGAGCTTTTTTTTTGAGAAAAACTGTTTCTTTCAGTATTTGAGAAAATATTGCGAACTTTTTACTAATTTTTGAGGGCCCCCCAGAAAATGTGGGCCCTAGGCCCGTGCCTAATGGGCCTAGGCGATAATCAGGCCCTGGGCACAGCTCGCTTGTGGAGTCTAGCATGTTTTTTTCCCTCTGAAATTTAAATTGAAAGAACGCGTTATATTGTAAACACAACACGTAAAATATTTGACGGCGACCATGTTCAAGATGAAGCGAAAAATTCAATTTGAAGTACTTACCCGGATGTCTTAGTACGAATTTTAACCCCTAGCGCCCTCTGTGCTTAGCTTCACACGGTTCCACCTAGCTTTAGAACTTTAATTAAGGGACATTAATGTTTCTTAAAACCGAATGATATTTGAATTATTAGATGATTTATAACTACATATTGATAAAGCTGCTAAGAATTAAATCCTTCAGAATGGGGTAATATTTTTATAAGCAGTTCTAGTTTTCCTTTGAGCTTTTCTATTGGAATTTTTCATGTCAATTAAGCCAGTTTTATTACACCAAATAAAGTCGGACCTCTATTTAACGAAGTCTCTAAATCCCAATAATAAGTTCCTTATATAGAAAATTACCTTTTGTTCAACACAAAACAGGTTTTCAATTCATAAACACATAATTAGAATAGCAATGGATAAACTGGAATTTACTACTTAACCATAAAAATAAATCTGTATGGAGCAAAACATTATTCAGTGCTACATACATTTTTAACTAAAAGAAGCTAAGCATAAAATTAAAAGGTGCATTTATTATAAAAGTAATTTTAAGCATACATTACCACATGTGTTCCTAAAATCCGTCAATTTTGTTTTTTAGTTTGAAATGCAAACAAAAATTTTGAAAGGGATTTCAACGCTTTATCTGAAAGTGGCTTCGAAAAATCAATTCGAGGTCATATCTCCCATAAAATGCTTTAACAAGTTTGAAATATTTTAGGAATTGAAAGTGCATCAAGGAAATAGAAAATTCAATTCGCTATTTGGAAGTTATTTTACGAAGAAATTTCCAAAATGTTCTTTGTTCCTCGAATAAAAAAAAAAATCGCAAAATAGAGAGATTCGCAATAACGGAAGTCCGTTAAATAGAAGTCCGACTGTATTCAACAAAACTCAGGAAATTTTGTTTTCAAAAATATCCGATGAGAACAGAAGGCAAATATTTCTTTGTGAAGGTTCATAGAGCTCCTTCATTAAAAGCTTAAATTTGGTTACGGCTTACATAGTAACTAAATACCCCATGATTTAATCTAACAAACATGTGCTTCCAGCCATTGTGCTGGTGGGAAAGTAATTAAAAATTTAAAATGCCTAACAAATTTAGCAGAATTTCGCCTCAAAACATTCCTGAAATTTCAAGTCTTTATTATATAGAATATAAAAATTAAGAATCCTTAACAATCGTGTTTAGATAAGTCAGAAAACAATCTAGTCACTTTTAAAACCTTACTGAAGACTACACAAAACTCAAAAACTGCAAAGATGATAGGACGAAATTTTTTAAAATATTAAGAAAAAAAAAAAAAATCAAGGTTAGTCAAGTTTCTTTAAGCAAGTATAGTCTTGGAAAAAAATTCAGCTTTTAAATTCTTAACATGATTTTTTTGAAATTTTATTATTTATGCCCGACGGCATTAGTTTTCATGCAATTTTTAGATTTTAAGAAAATTAAAATCTGAAATTTCTTTAATTTCATGAGCATAACTTAAGTGCCGGTTAACTCCTTCGAAAGTAAACTCTTTTAAACAAAATTTAAAATCTTAAGTTTATGGGATGTCGAAAAATTATACCCCGATGCTTTTTAAATGAAACCTAGACACTTTAAGAACAAGGATGGAACGAATTTTTAGGTTACAATTCAGAACTGCGTGCAAGAGACATGAGCAAAACTAAATTTAAAAAATACATACCTCGTTATTCAGTTTTTAGACTACAACAGATAACTTTAGAACGAATAGATTCGGAATCAGGCAAAAGCAATTAAGGCTAGGTAAAAAGCTAGGGGATCCTCGGTTCACACACTTCTGGATGACAATATGAGCCATTTTACACAGGAAAAAGTAGATCGAAGATATCACCCTGAATAAGTTGTTCTAATAAGATTTTCACTAAGTAGGTGACGATCATAATGACTTAAACTTGAGGCCTCAATTATGTTACATAAGTGACAAATAATCATGCTTATTGATAGCTAATTCACTCTTTTGAACCATTACGACATTGAAAACCCTATCATTGAGACAAGGCACTTAATTTTTCGCATATTACAAAATTGAAACAGATATTTCAGAAATAGACTTCTAGCCAAATATGATCGCTAGCTATGGAGTTCCTCGTCAACATTGAAGACCCCGTTGACCTCATTCTAATCTTAAAGAATAATTTATCGGAGTTCAATTATGTTCCCTTATTGGAAAATCTTAACGCAACATCTTAGTAAAATGCTAGTCTACCAAAAAGAACAGAAACAAAATTTACAAGCATAACACATTTATTTAGATCTTAAATTACAAAACAAATGAAGTTCAAATTGCAAGCAGCATAAAAATTTTACAAAATTGCACCTTTTACAAAAGTGTACCTAGCAATTTAAAACAATATCAGACTAAATGAAATATCAATAAATTTTCAACCACTTCAAATTTCATGGAAAAACTTGAAATAGCAAACACATTTACAGCAGTATTTCAACATACTCATGATCAATATACCAGCTTTGGCTGTTCTAGTTTATACACTTGCACATTTTAAAAGAATAATATTCAAACTTCTAAAAGACCAAGACTTTTACTCTTTTTTTTAAAAAAATAATTCCATTAAATTGCATATTACACCTTTAAATTGCATAACAAGAATTAGTTAACAAGAATTAGCTATAGTCAACATGACAACAATGTACAAAATTGACAAGATCGTAAAGAAGTTGAACAAGCGTTAAACAATAGAAATTTCTTTGTTTATTACTATTGTATAAATTTCTCTAGTCCTTAGAGATTTACTTTAAATACATATGAGAAATGACGTGATCTAAACACATAAAGCTTTTAGCCTTCCTGGAGGACTTTGTTTAAACTAACCCGCATTTGCGTTACATGAGAGGAAAACCAGGAAAACCACCCACGGTTAGCTAGACGGTATGAAATTCTAACTCGCGATCCGTCTACCACTGAGGATATTTTAAGCTAGCACTTTGGTTTGTGCAAGCCTCGTATCAACCAGCCATCGATGGGATTTGAAATCGAGTCATCTGATTGGGAGGCAAGTGCCCTATTGCGTAGTCACAGAAAGTTTACAGAACTTCGTCGACAACACATAATCTGGAGACTTAACATTCAGTGCGACTTTGAAATGCTTCGAAGAGCAGAGGAAAATAAAGTTAATCGTCTCACCCACTAGTTTAGCAAAAAAGTAATTGACACGTTCTTTTGTGCTGGTAACATTTTTCCATCCATTCACTCGTTCCCACTTCAAATCATTAGATTCTTTCTCGAAACCCTTCATCCTGTGTGGTCATAGCATCTCAAAACTTGCACATCAGCCACAAATCAGGAATACAGACAATCCTGAAAAATACAAAAGACAAAAACAGTACCTTGGCACAAAAGAGTATAAATTAAGCAACCTAATCCAATGAAGTAGAAAAAAATATTTACAGACCAATATTTTAAATAAATTATGTCATTGAACAATATGAAGGATATACCTTCTGTAATACGTTTATACTATCATAGCCCAGTAGGTTAATACAAATATAATTTAGAGTTACATATCATAGATTCGAGTTCGTACAGTTACAAAAGTTCAAACATTTGCTTTTCATATATTAAAGGCTTCCAAATATTGGTGCAAAGACTTAATTGTTTATCGGCAAGTTCAAATATCTAAATATATAATTTGAAATAAATTCAGCGAGAAAGAAAAGAGATCAGCTGGTATATCAATAATGAATTTAAAAGAAGGCAAATTAAAAAATTTTAACTATGAGATGAGTACTTTTAATAAAATCCAATCACAAAATCAATATAGTTTACTAAGTCAATATTGATAACTAAGAGGTAAATAAACACACCGAAACCTTACTTCATTAATTCAAATTGGAAAAGCGCACAAGGCAGCTGAAACCAAATTTGTATTGTATAAAATTGAAATAAGACCAAAAAAATCTTAATTAAAAATAAAATATAAATGTGTGTTTGCAAAACAGTACATCAGGGGGACACACTGCCTGCAAACACACAGGAGCCTTTCTGCTGTTAGTGGATTTAACTCAAACTGTTACTGTTAGTTTTGGTTAAATTTTAGTTTGGTTAGTTTTGGTTAACAAAACTGTTAGTTTTGGTTAAATCCACTAACAGAAAGGCTCCTGTGTGTTTGCAAGCAGTCTGTCCCCTGATGAAGTACTGTTCTGCCAACACACAATTCTATTTTCATTTGTAATTATTAAGAATTTGTCTTATTTCTACTTTTAATAATATTAATATTCATGCGCGATTTGGAATTCTAATCCAAAATTCAGTTTTATTTCCAACCGTTTGTACGAACGTATCGTAGAATATAATTCGCCTTAAATTTAGAATTTCATATTTTCCCCACAAATTAGGATTTCTATGAAATAAATATTTTAAAACAGATTTAAGTAAAAAGCTTCAAGAAATTAGATGCAGATGTTTTAATTTTATTATTCCGAATGAACGTTGAAAGTTTTATCCCCTATAAGTAACTTTTACAGACACCTTTAAAATAAACAAATTAAATAAAACTAACGTAACGCAAAACTCGTTATAACAATGAGCAGTAGAATTTTTATCATTTTAAGCAAATTAAGCCTAGATATGAAAAACTAAAATATTTATTAAATACTTGAAATTTAACGAAATTTGAAAGTTCATTAAAGTTTTAAATGACGTTTATTTTAAAATTGAATGGTGCATTTAAAGTTTTTTTTTAAAGATTATGTACAACTTCAGAAATTAAATCATTTTGAAAAGAGGTTTTCAAAACTCTGGATCCAAAGTGAAGTTGGCCCCTTTTCAAAATAATTAAACTCTGCAGAATCCCTATAGAATTAGTTTTTGAAAACCTGATGTAAGAAAGAATGCAAACATTTCTTATATTAATGCAAATTTATCCGTATCAAATAGTCAGAAATTTAATAACTTCTACAAATGATAGACGGGGGTTAACTAATTTTCTAGGGAAAAAATTCACGCATTTGTTTGCTTGTTTTTTAAAATTATTCCTAAACGGTACAATTTCGTATTGTGCAAACACTACTTAAAAAACGTTGATCTTAATTCTTCTCACAGCTACCGAAGCTTTCACCGTTACAGTTATAAACAATTGTCATTCTTGCATTTAAAAATATTGACTCTTAAAGCATAGAGGCCCTGGCGTTGACAAATTTCGTAAAATTTAATATTGCGTTTAATAGCGTTATTCTTTTCAAAATTCTCCATTATATTGCATTCCTTTAACAAGAATTAGTTCCAGTCAGTATGACAACAATGTACATAATTGATAAGACCGTAAAGAGGTTGGACTAGCGTAAAAGAACAAAGTCATTTCTGAGTTTCACTAATATCTCTAAACTTATAAAATAATTCTCTAAGAATTTGAGAACTTTATAGTTACATATGAGAAATAACGTGAATAGTTTAAAACTAGCCTTCCTGGAGGACTTTGTTTAAACTAACCCGCATTTGCGTTACACGAGAGGGAAACCAGGAAAACC
The DNA here is from genome assembly GCF_982258835.1 of Parasteatoda tepidariorum. Classification (NCBI taxonomy): domain Eukaryota; kingdom Metazoa; phylum Arthropoda; class Arachnida; order Araneae; family Theridiidae; genus Parasteatoda; species Parasteatoda tepidariorum. The sequence continues at coordinate 121,023,836 of NC_141755.1, read as the reverse complement.
ACCCACGGTGAGCTAGACGGTATGGGTCGCGATCAGTCAACCACTGAAGATATTTTATGTCAGCACTGTGGTCAGTGCAAGCCTCGTATCGACCAGCCATGGATGGGATTTAAAATTGAGTCATCTCATTGGGAGGCAAGTTTCGTATTCCAGTGTTAATAGCAAGTGTCTCATTTCCAGAAAATTTACGAAACTTCATCGACAACACATAATCTGGAGACTTCACATTCAGTGCGACTTTCATTCGAGTTTTAAAAATAGCTTCCTCGTCTCACCCACTAGCTTAGCAAAAAAGTAATTGACACGTACTTTGTGCTGGTAACATTTTTCCATCCATTCACTCGTTTCCACTTCAAATCATTCGATTCTTTCTCGAAACCCTTCATCCTGTGTGGTCACAGCACCTCAACACTTGCACATCAGCCACCAATCAAGAATACAGACAATCCTGAAAAATACAAAAGACAAAAACAGTACCTTGGCACAAAACAGGATAAATTAAACACTCTAATCCAATAAGGGAGAGAAAGAAACAAATATTTAAGAACAAACATTAGTAAGTTTTTGAACAATATGAAGAGTATACCTGCTGTAATACATTTGTACTTCCAAACATCAATGAAAATTTAATTTAGAGTTACTCATCATAGATTAGAGATCGTACAGTTGCAAATGTTCAAACATTTTATTTTTCACATACTAAAATCTTCAAAATAAATATATATATATTAGTGGCAAGATTTATTTGAACTTTCAAGCAACATTCTAGAGAGTAGAGTCGTAATAGCCTTGTGGTGTATATCTAACACAACAAAAATATAATTCCAAAACACTAGTATGTAAGAAGTGTTAACTCAATTCTATTGTGAGATATCATTTCATAGATGAATGTTTACATTGTCTATAACTTCTCTCCGCATTGCCTAATGCTTTACTAAAACAAAACATTTAATTAAAGATACTTAAAGATACTTAATTGAATATTTCATTTTAAAAATGTATTGAACGTTAAGTGTTTGAACTTTATACCTGATTTAGGTACTTTCGATGTTTACAGTATTCAAGATACTTAGTATTTTTCCCGCTTTACAATAAAATATCTATGCTGGAATTGTTTATTTTAAATTTCTACATTGTCACTCCCATTTGAATGTTTGTCAAATACAGAAGAGTTATTCAATTAAATTTTGATTGATGAAACGAATAGGAAAGAAGAACAAATATTTAATGACAACTGGTTTTTCAATTTGTTTAGGGTCATTTTAAAAGATACGGATATAATTTCATAAAATCTACTGTAATTAAAAGATCATACAGACTATTAAGAAATACATACAGTTAAAAGCTGGAAATTTTTCATTTCTATGAGTAATATCATTACAAGCAAATGACTTAACATATTAAAAATGAAAGTTAGAAATATCTTATTAATTTAAAAATATAGAGTGCTTTCCTAGTTTAAGTAGTGTTTAAACCAAAATTAGCTTATGCCTGTTTACTTATTTTCTTTTTCTCACAGAACTGAACGATTTTGATGACTAAATGGCTATAGGTTAATGGTTATGGGTTAACATCAAAAAGTAAAATTTTATAAATTTGTTATATGCCAACAAGAATTTTATCCCTTTTATTTGACCAAAATGTATTTTTAAAAACTCCGTTAAAGTAGTGAGAACTATTTATGTCGATTCTAGGCAAACTAAAACTTTTCATTAAAACAAATAATTTAACTTTTCAGCGAAAATTAAGAGCTTTAGTTTCACCTTGAATAGTTAATAAAATTTGGCTCTACAGTTCTTTGTAGACTACTATTTAAGAACCGTTCATTTAGATTCTACTCTTCTGGCCAGGGCATTAGATTCTTGTAAATCCTCGGTACAATGTACCAATCTTAATTTCAGCCTGCTTCTTATTAGAGTCAATATCGGCATCAAAATTTTGAATGTTAAGGACTATCGGCAAATGTCTCCAGAAAATTTTATGCAGAATGTACAGCTCATTTTAGGTGTTTCCTTGTACCATTTATATACATTACACTTAGACTTCTGAAAACTATTCCGACAAATAGCTATTATATTGTCAAGCAATTTTAACATTGCTCGGTTTTCTGAACCCTATGTGAAAGCAGGTTAATAAAATTTTCAAATATTCTTCGCAAGTATTTCATTCTGATATTAAACCAGATTTTCAAATTGAAATTTTGGTATCAAAATTGTTATTTGTAGATGACAGAGTTCAAGCCTTTTAAAGCTAATCATAAAAACCAAATTAAAGTTTAACTCAAACTTTAAACGGCGCCCGTTAAAATTTTCATAATTGTCCCATTTTATTCCTTAACGAATCTTACTTAGAAGTAATGTTTTTCTATATCTGGAAAATATCGTAGATGAAATTAGATAATTCAGAGCACTATGAACGTCAGTACTCTACAATGCTAGTAAAGTGCTGGGTGGCTTTTCAGGGCACGGACCTGCAACCTTTTGTTACAGTCCAGGACCTTACTCTTGACCACCTCAGCCTTTTAAAAGTTAATTTAACGAGAGCGAGAAAAACTTAGTAGCTAATTTAACAGTTAGATTTCGCTGTAAGCGCAAGGGTACTTCAGAGACTTCAGGTCACGGAAATGCGATTTACCATCACAATCCAGGTCCACCCAGTTCTTATGACACCCCTGCCCTTACTGCACCGTAGTCCGAAAAACGAAAAATTCCCAAACGGTTGGACGAGTGAAGTTCGAAGAGGTAGTAGAACGGCCGTGTACCACTACCAATTCGGATTTCACACACGTTCAGTGCCGTCTATTGGAATTTTTCGTTTCATAATACGTTTTTGTAACACAATGACATTTGCCTGACATATATTTTTCTTTTCGTGAATATCTAACGAAAGACCAAAAACTCTTTGTAGACGTTCATAGTGCTCAACATCCTCTATGATTACGAAATTAAATGAGAGCTTTCTGCTAATTTAGTTATTAATGAGCCCTTCTATTATTTAACACAAAGATATAGGCAAAATCTGCCAACTGTTTAGAGCCAGCGTGACTAAGAATTTTTCCCGTGAAACAAAAATAGAAATAAAACGACGCGTTGTTTCTTATTGTTGTCTTAATGAATTTAGAAGTTTTATGCAATCAAAGTCAGTACAAAGAAGCAATAAAAGAGGCCTGTGCTCACATTTGTCTCACAAACCCGAACTATGTCACAATCGCATGAAAATATCTCCGAGAGAAAAAATGAGAAGCATTTTGTGTGCTACGAATAAACTAACTGGAGACAGGAAAACAATGAGCTGTACAGAGAAGCAAAAATTTGAGAAAGAGACTGCATTGAAGTAAACGACAACAAATTTGATTGACAAATCTACTGACCTATCTTTCCTACTAACCGGACTCACATTTTAAACAAACTAGAACCAGAGGCAGATTCAATTTGACTGCATGAATGGAGGTTTTGAAACAGCAAAAGTGAACATCTGGGGGGACATGCTGGATAAGAAGAGAAAAGATTCTAAATGCCTCGACTCTCGAAGGGCTGCTGAGTCATTAAACAATAAATGCCGCCGAATTTCACTTAATATGTCACCCTTCAAAGAGAAGACTAGATACCCAAGTATAGCATTGAAAAGTGTATATTAGTGGTCATTTAGAAGTCAGAAACTGAAATTAGTAAAGTGAGTTTAAACATGTTGTAGAGTTGATTTAAATAAAAATGGACTATACTAGGCTCAAAATTGCAGAAATAAAATATCAACTTTGCAAGATTTTAAACAAGGTTAATTATTAGATCGCTCTGTTGATGGAGAATAGAAATAACATTCAAGTCTAGACTATCAGATTGTTATGTAAGAAAACTAAATTAAATATTCTAAACTTATCTTAAGCAATGAATCGAATAAAATTTCATATTCATGTGAATTTCAAAATATAGTAAAATAGACAAGTTTGATATTACTTGTTGCTTCAAACGCGAATGATATTTCTAACTTTATTTAAAATAATTTAACTAAGTAATTGTTTTACTTACGACACATTCATACTTATTAGAAAAATAAATTTGTTAATATTTGCTTAATAAGTGGTATAATTAACATTGGTAGTTGGATGTACAATACCCAATACAAATTTTGATGAATTAGTATTAAATTTTTAAATGACACACCTGCTTCATTTAAGGTAATTAAAAGATGCTTTAATAGACAGATTAATTCTTTCCGTCTGCTCCATTACATTTAGGATTTTTGGGAGTAGTAAGGGCCAAATGAATACCAAGAGCTTTATTTACACAATGAAAAACTTCAAAATTGAACTGCGTTCCCAAATGTGATAACACCATAGCAGGTCTACCATTATTAGCAATATAATCAATTAAATGTTGAGAAACAGCCTCAGCCGTTAAGCTGTTCAACGGGAATAATTTTACAATTTGAGAGAAGTGATCTAAAATAGTGAATACATATCCACAGTTTTTGATGGAGCCAACAATATCAAATGATATAAACTCATTGAGTACCTTAGGAATAGGTAAAGATTTAAAAGGAGGCTGGGGTATACCATAATTTTTGGTACGTAGACATACATCACAAGAAAGAACAAAATATTTAGTGTCTGTATCCATGTTTTCCTGAAATATTTGTCTCATAGATCTTTTTTCAGACCATGATGAGTAATGTGAGCAATCTTTAGTACCTTGGCTTCTAAACTTTGAGGTACCACAATACATTGAGATAAATATTCATCATTGCAAACACGCATTAATAACTTAGTATCTGAATCAATAATAAATTTTTTAGCTTTCTTAGCATTAATTACTGAAGGTGAGTTAATCATATCAACAATTTCTGAAATATTTGGATCCTTTTGTTGTTCATTAAAGAATGTAGTTACAGAAATTTCATTTTGAGGGTCAGTGTTTTCAATAGAATTTAAAATTTGGTCATCAACATTAGCATCGACAAAAGGTAAAATTAACTCATTTTCTGACTTCTACTAAAGTAATCGGCTAATTAATTCTTTGGACCAGCTATATATTTTACTTCATATGTGAATTCTGACAGCTGTAGAAGCCAACGAGTTATAATATCAGCAGGGGACGTTACCTTTTTATAATGAATCAAAGGTTTGGAATCAGTGAGGATAGTGTTGGCATATAAACTTTTTATACGCCATATAGTGTTTAAATGCCATTACTGGTCTATAAATAGCATAAAGTTCAAATTTTACGGGGGGACAATTACGTTATGATTGGGATAAACCATTACTAAAGTAAGATATGGGTTTTAGTTGACCATTAAATCCTTGCATTAAAGCACCTGAAATAGAACCACTGGCATCAGTATTAAGGATGAACTGCTTATCCCATTGGTGAAAATGTACAAAAGGCTCAGAGAGAAATATATTTTGTAATTGATTAAAGGCATTTTGATGCTCCTCTCTTCACTGAAATTTTGAGTTTTTAAGGGTTACTTGAATTAACACATTGGTGAGTTTAGAATAATTAGGAATCGGGTGGCGGTAAAAACCACAAACACCAAGAAACTTTTCAACATGATGAGAAGTTTTAGGGGGCTTAAATTGAGTTATCTTTGCAATATTAGTATATATAGTTTTAATGACATTGCGAAAAATAACGTCTAACGAAAAATTCCTAGAAAAAGTTATGGAATTACTTTTTAAAGTTTTGTAGTTTTTAACCTACATATATCGTAATGATTTCAAAACAGACTACTTCAGAATAGGATGAGTGACGTAGTGTGGGTATCCCGAGTCTGATTGGTTGTTAAAGCGCGGCACTTGTTTACGTTAGCAACTGTTCTTTGCATTCTATTTAGAGTAAGCCAATCTTGTCAAGTATAAATTCACTTAAGTGATACATTCTATTATCTTTCACAAAGATTATATCGAAATGATTTCAATTCTTTCCGGAAATATTTCTTAACACAAAGACAGGTATGAAGCCATAGAGAACATAATTTATGCATCGAAGTTGCCAGGTTCACAAAACAAAAATTTAAAGTTTTACAACAAAATACATAAATAAAACTAAGAAATTATATTACCACAAATTCGATGAGCCATACGAGGCTGTAATTAATTAACCTTACATTACTTAACATTAACTTATGGGTGTAAATTTAGCTCAACTTGAAACGTTCAACATTACATAATGAAAACATTCCGTAATAAAAACGTTAACTTAATGAACATTCCTAAACGAATCCAAATCACCGCAGAGTTTTGATACGATATACCTTCAAGTACAGAAAAAAACTATTTCACCATTGACGCTATTAAGATAGTTTTGTCACTTTATCATTGATGACTGCTTACACGCGTGGACAGATTCATAGCACAGAAATTATTCTAATTTCTATAAGGCATAACACTTAACTAATGTAATGAGCTGCAGCAAACTGCTTAAGCAAGCTAATCTGAATAGTTTCGCTGCGCTAAGAGGTTAAATTTTCTTTGAGAAACCTGTACATAAGAAATAACCTTTTCTTTGATAAACATGTACATATGTGAAATAACCTTTTCTTTCAGAAACATGCACACATGTGAAATAACATTTTCTTTGAGAAACATGCACACATGTGAAATAACATTTTCTTTGAGAAACATGCACACATGTGAAATAACCTTTTCTTTGAGAAACATGCACACATGTGGAATAACCTTTTCTTTGAGAAACATGCACACATGTGAAATAACCTTTTCTTTGAGAAACATGCACACATGTGAAATAACCTTTTCTTTGAGAAACATGCACACATGTGAAATAACCTTTTCTTTGAGAAACATGCACACATGTGAAATAACCTTTTCTTTGAGAAACATGCACACGTGTGAAATAACCTTTTCTTTGAGAAACATGCACATGTGTGAAATAACCTTTTCTTTCAGAAACATGCACATGTGTGAAATAACCTTTTCTTTCAGAAACATGCACATGTGTGAAATAACCTTTTCTTTCAGAAACATGCACATGTGTGAAATAACCTTTTCTTTCAGAAACATGCACATGTGTGAAATAACCTTTTCTTTCAGAAACATGCACATGTGTGAAATAACCTTTTCTTTCAGAAACATGCACATGCGTGAAATAACCTTTTCTTTCAGAAACATGCACATGCGTGAAATAACCTTTTCTTTCAGAAACATGCACATGCGTGAAATAACCTTTTCTTTCAGAAACCTGTACAAATGATTCCATCACTTGATCATGTGTACAATTTACTTGAAGAAAATTTAGAGTTAAATACCTCATTAAGACATTATTTACAACCATTTTAAAATATTTTCAGTTGTATTTCAGAAAGTTAGTGAAACATCAAAAATGTTATGTTACACTCTGCTTTTGATCTTAAGTAGATGACACCAGCTTTTCTGTAGAGTAAGACAAAAGGTTTATAAAAGGTAAGCTATGATGCACGTAATCAATAAATGCATCTTTACTTAACAATTTAAACAGTTTTCAATGCATAATGACAGTTCCTAAAATATAGTTTTGTAAGATTTACTAAATAGCACAGATGAAAAATTAGAATTTGATTTATCAGTATAGAAGCTATCAGATATTATACAAATAAATACAATTTACAGATTTGAAAATTGATATACTTATTACGCAAGTTAAAATACATTTTCTAAGATTTGAATTTAATTTTGTGGAAGTTTAGCAGCATAGAAGAAAAATGATTCACGCGACATCATACTGGATTACAAACAAGTGATAATATCCTAAAAATCCCAAAATTGGTGTTTTCAGCAGCAAAAACACAGATGTGGTATAAAGTGGTTTTACAACGGCTTATCCATTTAGGATTTCAGAAGTAGCACATAGTCATAAAGTTTTTTTTTAAGGGAGACGTTTCATAGCTTATAAATCAAGATTTTAGACAATTAAATTTTCAATCATAATCAATGGATATTTTCTTTCTGTACCGTAGAACACAGAAAAGTAACCAACTTTAAGAAAGAAAATTTGAAAGCTCTAAGATTTACATTTAACAGATCTAATTTCATAAAATTACTGATCGAAGGACGCAAGTCATTTCTAATTTAAATGCGTATAAATATTATAGTTTTCTAATAATGTTTACGGCTATTAATTTTTAGCTCCGTTGACTTGGTAATTTCGAACCCAATCCAGAAGACGAGGTAGCTCCTGGATCAAGCATTATGAGAAATTTGCCTTCATGGAGTGTTTTTTGGAGGAAGGAACTAACCCCCATTTGCTTTACATGGAAATTACAATTACGAAAACCTTCGACGGTTGGCCTGATGGAACGGGAACTGTAACCCATGATCCGTCTACCACTGAGGATATGTTATGTCAGTCCTGGGTTGGACCGAACCGGGTGCGGAATTCGAATCAGACAGCTATCACTGGGACCAAACTCGGGTCACCTCATTAGGAGGCGAGCGCTTTATTCTTTGAGGCGCTAAGGCTCTGGTTATGATAAATAGTGAAAAATGACACAGAGTTAACGTTAGTTTGGTTATCCCGAAATACTCCCTTAAAAATTTCAAATTAAATACAGAATGCGGCAGATACCTAGTTCTGGCGCTCTTAACATCTCTTGCGAGTCCCCTGAACTTTAATTGCGAATCCCCACTTCGGAATTATTATAATTACTTTATTTAGATTTGCAGAGATTATTAAGCAGAAATATTTTCTAAATTTTTGGAAAATTTAAGGAGCAAAGTTTCAGAATGCTCATTTAGAAATTTTATTAGCTTTTATTTAAAGGGCCCTGGTCAGCTTAATATTAAGACACACAGCTCTAATTGAAATTTGAGCATCCCAGGTGTTCGCAAAGTTTTTATAACTTCAATTGACGATAATTCTCATTCAGAGATAAAAAAGCTATGAAAATATAGATTGTTCTAGTCGATTCCACTCCATCTAGTCGATTCTAACTTCCATTATCATGCAATGTAGTAAAATCATGCACTCTACATATTTTAGGTAAAAATGCAGATTAAAGATGAATTCTTTCGTTAAATGAGGGCGAACCCGACTGCATTGTCATCTGTTACGGAACTAAAAGGTATCAGTGCTCTTAACTAATTAAAACGGAGGCGTAAAAATGTACTAAAATGGCTTTGAGAGATTAATATTACTGCGATAATTTTTTCAATTTTATACACTTTGAATGCTCAAAGTTTGCCTTAAAAAATGTTTCAGGAAACCAATTTCTGAGAGAGAGGGTTTCTACTAATTTCTTGAAACTTTGAATAGGATTTAGTTTAAAGTTTCTACTTTGTGACCTTATTTACAACAGTAGCGAGAAAACATTGAATGATAATTATAAACAATTTCGTGCAACTTCGATACTGATTATAAGGAAACTATAGTATCTAGGGAAAATTTCTTTTAATATTTTTATATTTACATAAACCACTCGAAGATTCGAGACAAATGCGGAAAGTGAAAAATTTATAGTAAAAGGAGGTAATAAAAATTTAATTTCTTATAGTTATGTTTATGCTGGTTCTTTTAGTTTAATCTAGTTACAACAGATATGGAATATAGAATAATTATAGCAAAGGAACACAAGTTTCGCTACACGGAATTTTATTTAAACGTTATAAAAACATTTCATTACAAGTTTAAAAACTAAATATGAAAATAAATTTCTGTCGCATTTAAATGTCGTATTTAAAGATTTTTCACAGGGGATTTAATTGTAAAAAGTTGTTAAACGGGAATGTTTGGTCACCGCAGGAAACTAGTAGACCCACGAATAGGATTTGTTTACGGCAGTCTTTTGATAAATACGGCTTTAACGGGTATTTGACGTCTCCTACGTAACAATATCAGGCAGGGGAACCAGCCACCACAAAGAAGCAATGTGCATTCAATGCCAAATTCTTCAACCCTACTGATGCACTAAAGCCTGTTTGATTGGCATAACAAGTTAAACCCGTAGTAAAAATTTAATAATTTTCTTTAAAATGAAGTACATAGATTCATGGAATTTAACCACTGTAGCTGAACGTCTGTCTAGAACAAATTATCCTAGAGAAGCTTGTTATTTTAAGCCGTTCTCTGTTAACCGTTTGAGTGCGGTGAAGCTTGTTATGTGCCAAAAATGAGGAGACGCTGCTTTTGGTTAGAATAGGTTGGTCAGTAGTTGGTTGGTAGTAGTTAGCAGTTCGTGGTAGTTGGTTAGTAGTGTTGTGCGCATTTCATTCCGCACTATTAGCATATATATAAGAAAACTCTTCAGCACCCAAACGGTTAAAGTACTATTTCTTAAATTAAAAATTTTGCATTTAAAATTTAAAAAAATTCTGCTTTTGATATATATTTCTACAGTTTTTTATTGTGAATATTACTTAATTATTAAAACTTTCTCATTCAAATTTGCAAATATATTACATAATATATGAATACACTATTCGAACATAAATATTTTTAATATTTAAAACTGAATAAAAGCTCTCAACTTTAAGAAACTTAAAAATCAAACAAATGACGGTACTTAAAATTTAATATCATTAAAAATTTTGCAGACATCGAAATTTAACGCTCTAAGCCATAGGTCACCAAACTTTTTTGATCATCGACCCCTACATAATTTTTCGAAATCTCCATCGACCCCCATAAAAAGTAATTTTCTGTTAATTAAAACAAAACTCTATTAGATACTGTGTTTGTACACTTATTTAATGATTTTAAACATTTATTAAAGTAATAGTACATTGTGTAACAATAGTTTTATGAAAAATATATTAATGTTGAAATTTAAATACTTTAATATTTATTAAATACTAATAAGTAATTATGAATAAGTAGAAATAATAAGTAAAGTAACTGCAGATATATTGCTTCTTAATCGATGAGATGGGTGTGTCTGGTGTTCGCTATATTGAGTTCAAAATTGGTCAATTTTAATCTTAAATCCCCTCGAAACACCACATTTAATTTATTTCTGTTCTTAGTTAAGATTGAATTTACGTGACTGAAACCGGCTTCAACCATATAGGAACTTAGAAATGTTAGCATAAATGGCTGAGCTATTTCGTAAAGTTTTACATATTTTCGCATTATATTTATATTTGTCCAAAATTTGCTTATTGTTAAATTTTCAAAAAGCGTCTTTGCTTCAAGATCCGATAATAATTCAGCAAGCTCATCTTGCAGGTTGATGTTCACTTTTGCAATTTGAGCAGAAAATAGCGCAATAATCCAATCAGGGATGTCAATGTTTTCCAAACTACAAAGCGCAGTTTAAAATCGTCGCTCAATTTTTGAAGATGATCTGCATATATTTCCAAGTCTTCTTTTATTCCGTCTGTCGCAGATTTGAGAAATACTGATAATCCTTACGTAGCAATGAAGATCTAAATAAATTTAATTTTACTTGGAAGCCTAACAGTATTGTTCAAGCTTCGATAATTGTTACATCTTTTCCTTGCAGCTTTGTTTGGACATCATTAAAATTTCCAAATAAGTCCGCTAAATAAAAAGTATGGTTCTTATTGTTTTGGAGTTCATCACTCAGAACAGGGTTTATTTCGCTGAGAAATTCGGTCGTGGAGTCAAATAACTCAAAGAGCCTTTGCAAGCATACACCTCTAGACAACCATCTAACTTCGGTGTGCAGAAGTAATTGGTTAAATAACTCGTCGTTCTCTTCACAAAGTTTGGAAAATATTCTTGATTTAAGAGGTTGGGCTTCAATTTGATTAATACACTTAATTCAAAACTGTAAAGCTTTAGGTACCTCTGGACTCACATAATTTTGCTACTAAGTTGTTCCTTTGCAACACACAATGAATAGTACATATACCGGGCACTTTTTCTTTGAGAAATGTAGCAAAACCTCGGTAACGCCCTATCATATAGCAGGTGCCCCATCTGTGGCTACCGCTATTATATTTTCAAGCGGAATATCATATTTATTAATTTATTTAAATATTCTTGCAAGCATCTAAAAATTGTCTCTCCTTCTCCATCAGTTTCAAAATATTTAGCAAATAAAAATTGCTCAATGACTTGTCCTTTAATTTTACTGAAATATCTAACGTACATCATAATAGCAGAAACGCCAAAAACAGATTCATCAAGTTGAATAGAGAACTTGCAATTTTAAATACGTAAATACTTGTTTCATCGCAATAAATATACGTTTATTAATTTATGTTCTATAAAGAAACTGATATTAAGTCAATTATAAAAAAAATTCACAAATTTCACAAACTCAACTAAGTATGTGTGATTTGCGTATTAAAAACTGTTTTTCTTCGACCCCCAATCTACCCTTCTGATTCGTATCGACCCCCATTCGACCCCTTGGATCAGATCGACCCCTGCTTTTGTCAAATAGACCCCTGGGGGTCTATATAGCCCACTTTGGCGACCTCTGCTCTAAGCACTATGAACGTTCAAGTTACAAATGAACACTTAAAGCTCTAGGGTCTTTTTCAGCCGTCTACCGCTACCAGTTCGTAAACACTCAGCCGTTCCGGAACTCTCCATTTCGCTCCTGTTTACCAGTATTATCGAGGTACTCGTGTTTCTTATTAAAAAATTCTGTTTCGTACTCGTGTTTCTTATTTAAAATTTAAATTAGATGCCAGTAATATAGATTGCAGATTAGTTAGATACTAAAAATCTGCAATTTAGAAGAAATTTTGTTCTGCATAAAAGCTTCGCTTATAAAGCTATAAAAAAAAATCAGAAATATTGATCTTATATCGAAGGTAATTCTGATTTCAAAGTATATGAAGAAACTTTAAAAGAACTATTATTGTTCAAAAGTGTTTAAACCTTCTTAATGTAATCTCCAGACTAATTTCACAATATTGCGAAATCCGATAAATCTGAGATTTAACATTCTGAAACGGAAAAGAAAACTGCCTTAATACTGTTAATGAAAAGGATTTTGGAAGGACCACGTGAAAAGGATTTTAAAATTTAAAACGAATTTAGCGAAAACTAGAATTATGTTAAATTAATTGTTTTACTTCAGTGTTTATTAAATTTTATTTAAATCAATTTGGCTCCGTGAATAAAGAATTAACCTGAAACTAATTAGTTATAGGAATCTTTAGTATTTAATATATTTTTGTTATACATCATTATTTGATCAACCTTTACAACATTTTGATGATGATTGTCATCCCATGGTTTTACTATATATTATGTCGTAAGAAAGAAACTAAATTTTAAACAAAGTCACCGAGTCACTATTGTATTTTTCCCTTAATTTATTCTTTACATCAAAGTGTTTGAAATGAAAACTTTTTTAGGGTTATATGACTAAAGTGATAAGGCATTCACTGGGGGGATTAGCCGTATTTATCATAGTTTTTGGATATTAATCCCGCTTTAACCTTTTACAGGGTCTGAGAAAACTTCATTAATTTTTAAATGCCGATAGAAAGCCATTTTTATACTAATTATCTGTGTGACTAGATGCAGATACCTTTAAAAAATACAAATATTAAGTGCTTTTAGATAAATATGAATAGCAGTAAAGGTAAGCGTGAGGTCAAAAAAGGGAGGCTAACTGTAAAGAACTACTTTACTAGTGCGTTGCTTATTGATTTGGACCTTAACTACTTAAATTATTTGCACATGAACACAGATTTTAATCATCTAACAGATTTTAATCATTTATACACAAAAGTTCGCATTTAAGGTAAATTCTTCACATTAAATAAACATCACCTTACCCACAGAAAATCGCTTAACATTCAAAATAATTTAAGAAATACGCTAGATTTTAGAAATTAGTCACAATCGAAAATTTTAGCAAAATTGCTGTTAAAGATTTCCCTATGAAAAGTTATACTATAAGGAGCTTCAAAGTATAATGTATATAGTATAAAGTGCTATAGTAAATTCACTATACACTCGCTTAGCAGGCAAACAAAGTATTGGAGATTCCCTTTTCTCAAAATTTTATTACTTAATATTAATCTAAATATGCATTATGGTTGAGAAAAGTGAGGAAATTGAAAAAATCAGTTACGCAAAGTATAAATATTTAAATTAAAATATCACCAAACCTCATAGTGTCATATTTTCTGATTAAGAAACAGTTTCAGCAATTTGCGTAATTTTAAAATTAGACAATTGTATGCCCTGACTACAGAAACCAAAAGCATATCGGGCCAAATTCTCTTGGCGGAAGCAATGACTTGTGAAATTCCAAATGACAGTTATCTAACCTGGAATGAGGAAATCACGCCTATGAAGTGTCGAAGGGAAAGCCATTTGGAGCCTTCGATGCGGAAGAAGTCATTGTTGAAACCTAAACACAAATTACGAATTGGTGCTTGGAATGTAAGAACTATGTACCAATGTGGAAAAAGTAGACAGGTATCAGAGGAATCAATTGGATATCCTGGGAATATCAGAACTTAGATGGACAGGTTTTGGCAAGATTAAAACTGGAAGTGAACAAATCATTTTGTACTCAGGAGCTGAAGAGCACGAAAGAGGCGTGGCGCTAATCATTAATAAAGAAACAGCGAAGAGTCTTTTGGAATGGGAACCAATCAGTGAAAGAATTTTAAGAGCACGATTTTATTCAAAATACATTAAACTATCAATTATTCAAGTGTATGCACCAACGAATGATGCTGATGAGGAGGATAAGGAGACATTTTATGATCAACTACAATGTGTTTTAAATAGAGTTCCAAAACATGACATGATAATTCTTATGGGAGACCTCAATGCTGAGGTTGGAAAACGGATTAGTGATGATGAAACCTCCATGGGAAACGAATCACCGGGCGAGAGGAACGAAAATGGAGAACTGTTTGTTTCCCTGTGCGAACTAAATAGTTTGAACATAGGTGGGAGTAGATTCAAGCATAGAAAGATACATAAATGTACATGGACCTCACCAGACGGAAGAACAAAGAATCAAATAGATCATATTGCAATTAATAACAAATTCAGGAGCTCACTAAGAGACGTAAGAGCGATGAGAGGTGCCGACGTTGGATCAGATCACTACTTGATTCTTGCAATATTAAAACTAAAATTAAGAAAATCACCAAAGACGGGACATAAAGTAAGCTATGACATTGCTAAGTTAAAAGCCAAAGAGTGCAGACAAGAATTTTCAATCGAGTTGAAAAACAGATTTGAGCTGTTAAAGGAAGAAGAAAATCATGGCAACACTAGGCAATCAGAAAATGAGGTAAAAGAAAAAGTTGAAGAGACTTGGGAACATATCAAAACCATTTATTGCGACGTAGCAGAAAAAGTGTTGGGTAAAAAGAAAGGAAAGAAAAGCAAAGAATGGATTACGGGAGAAACATTAATACTAATTGAAAGCAGAAGGAAAAAGAAAATACAGATGGAAACTACAAAGTCTGAAAGATTATTTAATCGGTATAGACAGCAGTATAGTCAAATTGATAGAGAAGTAAAAAAGTCAGCCAGAAAAGACAAAAGGAAATATTTCACAGACCTTGCCACTGAGGCTCAAGATGCAGCGCAAAAAGGACAAATAAGTACTTTCTATCAGAAAGTGAAACAAATAAAAGGAAATAAACGAAATTCGCAATGTGCAGTACGAGACAAAAACAATAAGTTACTACGGATAAGAGGATCGAAGAAAGATGGAGAAAATATTTTGAAGATACGCTTAACGCACACCATGTTGAAAATTCTGAGCAACTCCCAAATGTTACATTAAATGTAGCATCTACTGTAGATTTTTCTTTGGAAGATATCTCGCTGGATGAGGTACAGAGTGCCCTGAGGGCCACAAAACCAAAGAAGGCTGCAGGGAGAGATGGAATCGTGGCAGAGATGCTTAAGACAGATGTTGAAACCGCTACAAGACAGTTGCAAAAGCTCTTCAATGAAATCTGGAGAAATGAAAGAATACCAGAACAATGGAAAGAAGCAGTAATAGTGAAAATTCCCAAGAAAGGCGATCTAACAAAATGCGAAAATTGGAGGGGCATTAGTCTTCTTTCCATACCGGGAAAAATATTTGGAAGAATAATTTTGAATAGACTAAAACATGAAATTTATGGAATTTTAAGAGAAGAACAAGCAGGTTTCCGCAGTGGAAATGGAACAATGCAGCAAATCTTCACACTTAGAAATATCATTGAGCAAAGCTTCGAATTTAACACCTCTTTATATTTAAACTTTATTGATTTCAGTAAAGCCTTTGATTCAGTTAAGAGAGAGAAACTATGGGAAATTTTATCACTTTATAATATACCAGAAAAATATATTAACATAAAAGATATGTATGATAACAGCAAAGCATGTATAGAAGTAAATGGAGAATTAACTGAATTCTTTTTAGTAAAAACTGGCGTGAGACAGGGATGTGTTTTATCGGGATTTTTATTTATACTAGTGATAGACTGGATTATGCGAAACAGCTTGAAAGATGAAAAAAGAGGAATAAGGTGGAATTTCACAACTACTTTAGAAGACCTTGATTTTGCTGATGACATCGTACTTATTTCATCCAAATGTACAGACCTTCAGCTTAAAACAGACAAATTCAACAAATATTCAAATAGTGTAGGTTTATTCATGAACAAGAAGAAAACTAAAGTTATGAGAATAAATCAAGAGAAAAATGACAAAATTAAAATCGAAAATCACGAAATAGATGACATAGAGTCATTTAGCTATTTAAGTTCTATTGTAGATAAAAAAAGGTGGAAGTAGTGAAGATATTAGACAGAGAATAATCAAAGCAAGAACATGTTTTAAGGGATTACATAAATTTTGGAGAGAGTCAAATATTGAAATAAAGACAAAAATAGTTGTTTACAAAGCTATTGTTAGAGCAGTACTATTATACGGCGCAGAAACCTGGAAACAGACTAAGATCGAAATACAAAAATTAGAAACCTTTCAAAACAAATGTTTAAGATTTATTTTTAAAATTTTCTGGCCTTACAAAGTATCAAATCAAAATCTATTAAAGAAAGCTAAAATAAAAACAATCGAAGATGAAATTAAAAAACGAAGATGGAGCTGGCTCGGACATACCCTTAGAATGCCCAAAGAAAAAATTTCATCTGTTGCGCTTACATGGGCCCCTGATGGTAAGAGAAGAAGAGGAAGACCCAGACTTACCATCCAGCGCATGTTTTTGGGCGAATTAAAAGAATGTGGATATCTGGCTGGAAGGAAGCAAGATCTATTGCTAAAGACAGGGGGCGTTGGAGGGATATGCTGGAGGCCTTAAGTGCCCAAGGCACGTAGAGGATAAGTAAGTAAGTAAAGTATAAATATTTAAATTAAAATATCACCAAACCTCATAGTGTCATATTTTCTGATTAAGAAACAGTTTCAGCAATTTGCGTAATTTTAAAATTAGACAATTGTATCTTCATTACTTATATATTACATATATATTTCTTTGATTTACCCTAAATCTTTTCATTTCATAACTCTGCAAAGAACTTAGTTGCTTTATATCTTTCTAACCTCATATTTACTTGATCCTTTATTTTTTACAGTACTGTCTAGAATAGTAACATTCTTACTAGGAGAGTTTTAAAAATAAATTTAAAAAAAAGTAGATCAACGATTTAAGTCAACTGCAAAATTTTTTCTGAATTTGCGAAACAAATTATGCCTGCAGATTCAAAATTTTTACAGTACTGTTTAATGTCTTGTATGTTTAAATCTGTTGCTCCAAAAGTAAGCATTCAAAACATTCCATAATTTCTAATGCCATAGTATAGCTAGATGATAAAAGTAGGAGTAATTATGTATTCAGTTATTGAAGAGCGTCTCGTAATTCTAGAACAATGTGGAACTATTGTCAAATAGTTTGTCAAACGAAAATTCGGGTCAATCAAAATCTCATTGAAAGCCTAGAATGCTCATATTTCAAGTGGAGCTGCAAGCGCTTAATTAACAGAGAACTAACGACAATTCTAAACTAGCTTCTAAGTTAAACTAACGACAATTCAGTTATCTTCGAATATTTAAAATATATTGGCCATGTTTGCTACCTTACAGATTTGTTTATTCAAAAACGTAGTTAATAACCTGTTCTTCAATTATTAATTTTGATCCATTCGAACGAGAAATTAAGGAATCTAATCAATTTCGAAACTTGCTGAATCCACCACCTTATATAGTATATTTGCAAAAGATCAGTTTAAAAGCAGTGATGATTGAATTCTAAAGATGACTTCTATAGTAACAAGCAAAAAACCAGGGAAAGATACTTTGTTACGGTGATCGAAATATCAGCTCAGGGGATAGAGCGTTAGCCTTCTAATGAGGTGAATTTGGTTCGAATCCCAACGATGGCTGCTTGATACGAATTCCGCACCCGGTTTGCACAGACCTCAGTGCAGACATGAAATATCGTCAGTGGTAGACGGATAATGGGTTAAAGTGCTCTCAGCCGTCAGGCTCACCGTGAGGAGAGTTTTCTTAATGTCAACTCCCGGGCACCTCCACTCGCCGCGGTTTTATTAAACAACTGTTTCATAGCTTTATCTAGCAACCCTCACTGAGAGGCAACCCTGTGCTCGTCTCAATACAGCACTCTCAAAAATTTTAAACGAATCTTCGCGCTCATGGATATTTTTAAAAGTTGCTTGTTGAATTAAGTGAAAATTTTATCCTCGTTTAAGACTGGAAAAATTCAAATGAGAAAAAATACTTCGTCCTTCTATAAAGAAAGAGGTAGAAAAATCTGCCGAAATATCGTATAACGACACTACACAAACACAATTATTTCATTTAATTACAAATATTTCGGTTAAAATAAATTTTCAAATCTAAACTATTCCTGTAAATTAAATTAAAATTTGGAGTAATAAAATATTTATATCTTCAGAATAATCAATTTCTTTTGAATACCTTAATTAAGTTAAAGAATTACCTCCTATATAAATCACATTATTAAGTGTTCATGTTTTTAGCTTTTATTTTTTTTTTAAATTATCAAAAATTTTTTTTTACGCAGTATAAAAAATAATTCTTTCCTTCATTTTTACCAGGTTTTTCAATTGTTTCCATTTTAGAAAAAATCCTTCAAGATGCTTACAATCTTTTAAAAAGAAAAAATTAAATATATTTTATACTGAACAAATTGATTGAAAATATTTTCTTCGTAAGAGTCTTTAAAAAAAAAAGAGCAAAATTTTCATTAAATCAGTTCAGATATTTTCCAGAAAATGCGTAGTATCATGAAAATGAGGGGAAAAAATATTTTTAAATAAAGCAGTGACATAATGAAATAAATTTATGACATATTCACTACTATTTTCGCATAGTTAACTTATCTTTTATAACATCAAATCATGTGTATTTATTAAAACTTAATTGTGGCGGCTGAACTTTTTTTGAATGTATCTTAAATTTGTCAAGGAAAATTCCGATATTTTCCTTTAGTTATATATGCTTCTATCACTGTTATTTGTGAATATCTGAAATTATTCACCTGCTTTTTATTTGTCTCCTAATTAAATTTATCATATACGAGGGTTGCTATTTATATTTCAGGCCTAATATAATTAAAACAAATATGTAGGATCGAAATTGGTTTTATTGTTTTTCAAAATATTCTCCATGATGATCAATACACTTTTGCATGCGTTTGAACCAATTTTCGAAGCACTTTTTCCAGTCCGATTAAGGTAACTCCAAAACATGCGTTTTGAATGCATCAACCGCTTCTTCGGGGGTCGAAAATCGTTGTCCACGTAATTTATTTTTGATGTGTGGGAATAAGAAGAAGTCATTGGGTGCCAAATCAGGGCTGTACGGCGGATGACCCATCAGTTCGATCTTTCGCTCCGTCAGAAATGCCTTTGTTTGAGTCGATGTGTGAGAGCTCGCATTGTCATGATGAAGAATGATTCGCCTGTTCTTCTGCTTTTTTCGAATTTCTCCGATGACTTCTGGCAAACAAATGGTCGTGTACCATTCAGAATTGACCGTCCTGCGTTGCTCTAACGCCACTGTTGCCACATGACCGTTAATGCCGAAGAAACAGGCAATCATCATGTGCTTCTTCCTCGAACAACTTTTGTTGGTTTTGCCTCGTCTTGGAAGACCCATACAATTGATTGCTGTTTTGTTTCCGGCTCATATGCATATATCCATGATTCGTCACCTGTGTAGATGTTATACACAGCCTTTGATGTACCTTGAACGTATTTTTCCAACATTTCCTTGTACCAATCGACACGAGCCTTTTTATGAGCGTTTGTCAGATTATGAGGGATCCAACGCGAACAAATTTTTTTTCCGCTCAAATGTTCATGCAATATTTTATTGGTGCTAGTCAGACTAATGTCCAAAGACGCCTCTATCTCACGGTATGTCACATGACGATCTTGCTTTATTAGTTCACTCACAGCATCGATCTTTTCTGGCACAACAACGGATTTTGGACGACCTGCACGGGATTCGTCCTGGATCGAACATCGACCACGATTAAATTCGTTATACCAATTTTTTAGTGCTGCAGGATGGCGCTTTATCGCTGAATAAAGAATTAAGTTCATCGAAACACTCTTGTCTTGACAATTCACGTCGAAAGTTATGAAAAATAATGGCACAAAAATGTTCACGATTCAATTCCATTTTTTGAAAGAGAAGAACTTTTAAATTTACTGTCAACAACACAAATGAAGCTATAATGGTAAATCGTCTGCTGAATTTATGTTTAAAAATATCCAACTTTCGATTAAAATCGTCTGCGGTCGCCTAGCAACACTTACTGTTGCCAAGGCCAGAAATATAAACAGAAACCCTCGTAATTTACTATGTACTTATCCTTTCATGCTATATTTCAATAATTTCATAACTTATTCCATCTTGTAACTTTTTATTCACAATTTTATAACAGCTTCAGCTTATTAGATTCTGTAACTCAACAATTTGTCTATTTTACAATTTCTTTTGTAATCAATTTATTTATTAAATTTATGCGCTTCTAATAAAGATATGCGCTTCGAATAAAGATAAAAATACCATGAAAATTATTTAATTCACTCTAAAATGAGAAGTTTTTTCCTTAGTACAAAAAGACATTTATTAACTTGAGGTAACGTAATTTAGCATGATTCATCTATTTTAATAAGAACGATTCAGAGAAAAGTAGGATAAAAAAAATGAGGTGTATTTTAATTTATATACTGCTTTAAAAAGAAGACACAGAAAACTTTATGATTTGTATGAATACTTTAAAAATAATAACAAAGAGTTTCTGTCAAAATTGTGCTAACCTAATAAATTTACTTTAACTGCTACACAATTTTAACCCTTGAAGACCAAAACTGGAAATTGCTAACACGCATAAAGGAATTTATCGTTTGGGACATAATTACAAAAAGAGTGTCAAAGTCAAGTACGATTGCTCGGACATAAATATTATTGGGACAAAAACTGCAAAGGGGAATCATTAAATCAAGTTTAATCATAGATATCAGTCTCAAAAAAGGAAAAAATTAATAAATTAAGGTATAAAGCTAACACCAACAATCTCCACATCACATACAAAAGGAAAATGCTTGAAACTCATAAATTGTGCAGTTACTTAAAGGTTATAAAAACTAAACAATAAGGTACAAAAGCCTGTTGCATTATTAAATATTATGGCCACATGCTTCATAAAGACACCATAAATTATTTGAAATAAATTTGTAAAAATAATTAAAATGCTATATCCTACTCACAGAAGAGGGGAAAAATTCAGATAAGCAAACTTAAACTTTTTGAACCAGATAAGAATTATAAACAAAGTTTAAAATTAAGAAACCAAAGACTAGGAAATAAAAAGGTGCTTCAGAAAGTTCGATTATATAGAGAATGACAATACATAAAAACTTATGAAGCATGCTAAATTTATTCACACCTCATCATCACTCATGCGTTTTTTAAATCGTATATTCCGGTCAATTAAAGTAAAGTTAGTTAAATGCATTGCAGTATCGATCATTGAATTCGTTGAAGCACAATTCTTTCTAGTCTACGTCTTTTACCTAACTTAGATTAGATTTATTATTTGTTTGTGCATTTTACCGCAACCCATTTTTATTTTGTCTCATTTGAAATTTTGACGCATAATCAGTTTATGTTCTTCATGGCTTCGTGCCTGCCTTTGTGTTGAGTCTCCGTGTAATTATATACACAGAAAGACTTTAAATATTTAAGAAATCTTTGTGAAAAAATTAAGAATGCGTCACTTAAGAGAAATAATCCTTTGTGGGCTTTGCTTATTCTGAATAGAAACAGGTTCCCTTTCTTCACTTATGAGCCTGGAGGACCCACGTAAACATCTCAAACTTATAGAAGACACCAAAGGCATGTGGAGTAGCAACTATAATATAAATTGGATTAAAGCACACTCAGGCATTGAAGGGAATGTAGAGGCCGACTGGGTTGCTAAGGAAGCCACTAAGCTTGGCCAGATTGATTTTGAGATCCCGGGTGAAAAATGCGATATTAAATCTTACATTAAGAACATTACTTTTAACCGCTGGAGAGATGACTGGAGATCTAGTGACAAGGGAAGACAAACCTATAAATTTTTTAAAGACCCAAGCATAAAGCGCCTGCAGGCCAATTTTTATTTAAACCAGCTCCTTACTGGCCACGGAGTGTTCGGGACCTATCAACAAAAATTTTTCAAAAAATCAGCTTCATGCAATTACTGTGGAGTGAGACAGGACATTGATCATCTAATCAAGCACTGTCCAAGATTCCGGGCACTTCGTGGAACCCACATGAATAATTGCGAAGAGGAACATCAATTCTTCGCTATATTGACCTGCAGGAAAATTGACTCAAATTATTAAACAAACCCTCGAGGGCATTCTAGCCCCAGATCAACTGACCCCAGTCATGAACCAACAATAGATCATGTCATCGAAAATTTTTACTAATCAACTTTCAGCCTTACATTTTGAATTTTTATCTACTTTTGATTTTAGACTTCATAGACTTCTAGTCAGACTTTTACTTTTAGATATTTACTATTTGGACTTTTAGCTTTCATTGATTTTAGTTTTGAGAATTTTTTTTAATCTCTTGTTTCCTTATTATTATAATCATTTAATTCTCGACATTTACACCGGCGCTATTGGGTTTCATTGCCTTTAACACATGTTTTTAATTGTCAAGTGTTAATCCACTTTTAACTGATCACCACTACTGTCATTTGGCAAAATTTTACTGTAATTTTAGTTTTTAAAGAAATTTTATTGTAATAATTTTACTTTTACCTCCGTATACCCCCCTGGGGTGGGTCGGAGTTCAACCTATCTTATTCTGAAAAGAATGGAAAGAACAGTTTCTAACGGAAACAAATGTCACGCTTAAATTACAATCAGGATAAAGATACCCACACTACGCCACTTCGTGAAAATATGTATTAAACATTTTATTAAACAAGTTTAAGTTTATAACTTTAAAACTTTCTTTGAAGGAAATGAGATTGCGGACACTATGGCTAAAACTGGTGCTTGCGAGGCCTCTGGGTTATCGGCACCTCTCACCTTTTGGGAAATCTTCTCAAAAATAAAACACAAAAACAAGACCACTTGGAATGTCCCCCCAAAGCACCCATCAGCATCAAGCAACTGTTCTTCAGACCAGGCTTCGCCTCACCACATCCTCGATTGCCTGGGGCTCACCAAACAGGATTTAGCAGATGATCCATTGATGGTGTTGGATTTTTTGAGGGTGTATAACGTCATGGACCTGGTCCAGCACTGCTGGCCAATGGGGGCGTGCAACAACAACAAATTTATAACTAAATAATGTAAATATGTGTATAATAATACTTAATAAAAGAAATTTTTAACAAATAAGTAAAATATTTTGACCTGTTTTAGTGAAGCTTTCAACTAATCCGGTACCATCAGTTCTATCTGGAACGCCGCCGGGATTGGTTGACTCCAACTAACTCGTTCACCGGATTCCAACTAACTACAGATTCCTCCAGAATGCCTATTGAAATTGACAAAAATGTCATCAGTATAGAAAGCTTAAACTAAATTAAATATACACTGTTTACAGTATAGGGAACTTTAAAATTCAATGTAGAACAATCAATAAAGTATAAAATGTAAAGTTAAGGGTTTTACACTCTTTCAACATTCACAGGATCAATAGTTTTAAACAGAGCTTATTAAGAGCCTTGATTAAAACTTCAAAATTCAAATTTAGCAGCCAGTGCATTTTTGCAAAATTTAATCTAAAACCAAGTGTAGCATAATTACGGGTCAATTCAGGAGAAAATTCATTCCATTACGTGATATTATCGAATGATATTATCGTTAAAACTTACAGCAAAAATGCTGTCACCCTGAATAACTTTCGTTCTAATGATAACATTTTTACGAACCAAGTGTCAAACTGAATGGTTCCTGGGGGTGACCTCAAATGGGTTAGAGCTAACTATTTAGAAATCAGACAAAAATGTACTTTCTCTGAATAAATATTTGGAATCCTGACCCTTTAAATCGGGGGGGGGGGTCGACAACATATCGAAAACATTGGGTGGCGATCAAGATTTATATATGGCGAAAGTTTAGAATAATGCAAATAACCTAACTATAGAAAAACAATAAAAAACAACCATAAGGAAACTGCAGGAATATAATGACAAGATGGCTAAAAATAGTGTGTCTCTTGCTAAGCTACGAAGAGAACTTTTGGATCTAGTTTCTGGGCAATGAAAACAGTTTAATTTTTAATCCTTTAAAAATAAAGTTTTAATCTATTAATAAATTACTTATGATTTTTCAAGATTTTAAAATTTGAACGTTGAACTACTATCTTACTTTTTTTAAAGTTGTTTTAACGTTATTTGTATGAAAATTTTGCACTAAAACTAAATTTACATTAGTTATTATAAATTTATGAAGAGTTGTAAGGCTATGTGCTTTATTAAAATTATTTTGTTATATTTATAATCACCACAACATTCAATATTTAATTACCAATAAGAGTTTGAAATCTTTGAAAAATTTAAATTTGTCAAAAGATGGCGTCAATGCCCTGAGGTCTCCAGTAGAGTAAAGTTTACTTTTTCGTTGAATTTTGTAGTTTTAGATTATTTCGAGATTTGCTAATTTCAGTTTTACTAGTTTTAATTGTTGAATTAGAGAAAATAATGTGATCCCCCACTACCCTTAACTATTTCCAGCATTTATGTAAACAAATTCTTTCATTTGCACTTTTTTTTAAAAGAAACTATTAGGAGATGGTCGCAGAAATTACAGGTGAAAAAATAGTTTAGCAAAAATATTTGAAAATTAATGCTGTTTATAGGAACTATTCTTCACACCGCCTTATATAAGGTAAAAATATTAAAAGAAATTATCTGAAACTAAACGCGTATGTGGTAGATAATTTCAAGTTTTTCCGAGTTGAATTAACAATTTAGATTTTCTATCAATAAATCAGTGACCTTCATTGGTTAAGTAATCTGTGGTTTAGTTTATAGAAAACTATAAATAGAATAAAAATGTTTGAATTTCTTCCTATAGGAATTAAGTGGATACCTTTTAAGCATTTTGAACATTACAAATATCGTAAAACAGAATAGCTAAGCATTTTGAACATTACAAATATCGTAAAACAGAATAGCTAAATGCCATAAAACTTATCATTTTTAAGTTTAAAAATTACATAAAATTTTATTTAAATTTTTACTTTGATTATTTAATATAATTTATTTAGTGTAGTGTAGCAAGCTTTGTATCTTTTCTATCAGTTCTTTTATTTCAGTTGGATTTTTTTTGTGATTCGCCAAACAATTGTTAGAAATGAGTTTTTAAAAAAAATTATTTCGAAAAAATTAATTCAAAATTTTTTAAAAATATTTCTTTAACTATGCTGATGTATGTTAATTGTAAAAAAAATAAGAATGTCAGTATTTAGACTCAAACGAAAACATTGCAGCGAATAGAAATTAAATATAAAGGTTAGAGAATTTTAAAAAATTAATTCATGATTTCGTTTTTGGCTGCTTACTAGGGTCATGGTTTTTGTTCATCAAGGGAAAGCGGATGGCCAGTGTGAAAATTATATAAATAACCATTTAAAAAATACACATCCTTGTAACATTTGTAAACAAGTAATTTTCCGAATTATAATTTTTAAAGAAGTCTTCTACCTACTAATATAAGAGAGTTCACTCTTGAAATTGCTGATCCTACATAAAATATACTACCCTACATGGGAGCTTAAAAATTTGCACTTCATAAGATTTGCGAATTATATTAAGTAAACTTAGTTTGCAGTAAGAAAAGTTGATATTATTTACTCATTTCACTAGTTTATTAAAAATATAATTTCAAAAAGTAAAAGGAAAAGTTAGGCTTATAATACCCCTAATTAAACAAGAGTAACAATTGTTACAGTTTGACATTCTTCACAAGATAACTTGTTTTGCAGACGATTTTGTCCTTTTTTTAAGTTAAAGCCAGGTTACGCATTTTTGAAACTTTTGCATCTAAATTTGAAATTTTAAAGTCTGATGACATGCATGAAATGACCCCTAGTCAAAAGAATCATTGTTAAATAGTTGCAAGGCCAATTGATTCGAAAAAAATTAACAACTTCTTTTCAATGAAACAAATATCAATGAACCATTAATATTCTTGATTCCTTATTACGAAATATTAGACCAAAATTTGTATTCATAATTTATTCACAATGTGTGTTAAAACTATTATAGGTCATTCAAGTAGAAAAAATTCTGTTAAAAAAGAATTTGAGATGAAGATTCCAAAAATAGCACTGTTTTTGAATCTTTGCAATTTTTTATTAGCTGTTTAAGAAAGCAAGATATATCGAGCATTTTCCTGATATAGCAATATTTATAATAAGAATTTTGATTGAACATGAATTTTACTATGAAACAAATAAAAGTACCAAAACAATTGATTAGTGTATTAATTGAAAACTATGCGTGATAGCATAAAGAATAAGATTGAGAAATGTTGAAATTATCAAATAATCTTTGAATTTAAGGAAACATTTAGAGCAAGGAGCTAATTTAAACTTCAATATAAATGACAATTTTTTGAAGAAATTTAAGTTTTTCATATTATGGCATGCATTATGCATCAAAATTTTTTTATGTTCTCGACATAACTACAAACAATCTCTGCAAGTTACAGCAATATGACATTTTTTAAGAAAAACTTATTAAGTATATAATACAGTAGCCTTAAAGAGTCTCATAATTCTTTGAAGTTTTAGGCAGATTAAAGATAACTTAAACGCAGTTTAAAAACAAACTCATTTCTTAAGAAATCTCCCGAAACACTAAAGAGTTTTAAAGAAACCTATGAAATTAAATTACCATGAATAAAAAATGTCTAATAAAACATACAGCAATCAAATTACGAATTAATCTAAAATTGCATTTAAAATTTATTCTCTCTTTTAATAGCGTGAAGCAAAATAGAACAATAAACCTAATTTATGAAATACTTTATGGAATTTTCATCGATTAAGAGACAAATTTTGTCCCGCCCATTTAATTTAAAAACAAAATTGTTCTATCCAGTTTTAATTACAGCACATGAAAGGTTTTCTGCGAAATTTCTAAATTCTATTTAATTCGTGATTGAAATTCGTTGGAGACGAAGATTGAGAATGAAATTCGTGGGAGACGAAGCACTCTAATAATACGTAAAATTACATTTAAAAATCTACGACTGCAGATTTAAAAAAAATATATGTATTGAATTAAAGTTCAAGCATAATTATCAAGAAGCAAGATACGAAGTGGATTTAGACTTACCTAGTGAAACTTCGTGTAACGCGACGAATTTGTACCACGTCGAGAGTCACTTATCAAACATCAACGCTGCATTTCAATAAACAGATGCACTTCTCAGCAGCGCGAAAGAGATAAACAGAATGAACGAGAAAATGATGCACTTTTATTGAACGATAACAACACGTGAGAACGCGTCGATCCGCTCGTTTTTGTTCATATCCGAATTCACAAACATTAAGCTAGTTTCGTCAAGTGTGGATACAGCGGGTTCGAATCCTACCTTTGCCCTGTATGTATTCTCCGTGATATCCTTCTTCAAATTGTTCGATCTGTATTCTATTATTTTATACATACATACATATTAAACTAGATTATATTTATACATAACCTAATAAGCCCATATTATATTTATACATACATATCAAACTAGATTGTCATATTGTGTACCCCCTAATATGCCTATAATTATTTCATCTGGTAGGGTACACTAGTACCCGGTAATATAATACCGGTTCCAATATGAATATTATGGATCATTATTAAGGTAAGATATTGGGCTATGTGTTAATGCAGAATATTGACTTCGCATTTCTTCATTTTAACGCTATTCAACACACTATTATATTTATACATACATATCAAACTAGATTGTCATATTGTGTACCCCCTAATAAACCTATAATTATTTCCTCTTGTAGAGTACACTATTATCAGGTAATATAAATATTATGGGTCATTATTAAGGTAAGATATCAGGCCATGTGTTTAAACGGTTTATAAACCTAAATTGAGCACACATGTATGTAATTTCTATAAAGCAATAAAGTGCCGTCGTAGGTGAATCTTTTGTTTGATGATCTGAAGCGTATCCTGTTGTAACCCCGTGCTTTCCTTTCTTCCATTTGAGGTGGGTCATTGCTTATAGCTAACACACGCACGAATAAGTAAATAAAAAGATTTTATATGGTCAAGAGATAGGGATAGCTTGACTGGTAGGGCACACGTCTGAGAGGTCGTGGGTTCGATTTCCACCGAACGAAGACCCCATGTGTACAAATGGGTCACTGGTGCATGCTAAACTTGTAGGAATCACAAAGTCCTCCTAGTTCCCATCACAAACCAATACCCCTGTGAGTATTGGATCTGATATTGAGTGTGTTCTTGTTCAGGTCGAAATTATAATCTGCGGATGGATGGATGATGTGTGAATGTGTCCTCCCTGTAAATGTGATATGACGTATGTATGTTGTCTCTGGATCATTTTCAGGGATGTTTCCCAGACCGTCGCCAATAGCCTATTGAGCAGCTCTCGTGCTACTTAAAAAAAGACAAGTAACAGTACCAGTTATGTGGTTAGATGAACCGGAGTCATTGACTTTTGCTATAAATCTGCAGCATGGAAGTATCGAGGATTTGAATCCAATCATATCATTAGGTGTTCTTGATACTTTCCATAGTGATGTCCATCTGTAACTTCCGTTGCCCATATTTAATTACACATTGACACGAACTTCAAAGCAGTGAGCGCACAAGACTTATGCATGTCCCGAATGAGAAACGAGTAAAAGTTTTGATACTATTGTGTCTCAGTGGCCGAGTGTAAAGAATTTCTAGGTTAGGTAGCTAGTGTTAACGTTCTCTTAGTCCCTCGTGACTTTACTGTCCCGCAGTGGAATAAAGTAAAGACACGGTTCCTTGCAGAACGACAGAGTCAAGCAGCTCTGAGTGTAGTCAGTATGCGAGTGGGTGACCACTTTGAGCAGCCTGCTGAGGGACAGAGGGTTCGGCACTTATGTTAGAACGCTAAACTGTTCTAACATAAAGTGCTTGACTTCGCTCGCAAGTTGTCGGGCTACCAAAGCAGGGACGCCATCTCCTCTGCGGAGGATCAAAGTTGAGATGGCATGCCTTAGGATCATCCTTAGTGATGTTTCCCAGACTGTCGTCAATAGCCCATTGTACAGAGCTGTAGCGCGACTTAAATGAAGTAGGTACCAACCGGATAGGGGGAAAACTTCCTCCGATTGTGTTTTAAAGCTTTCGGTGGTAAATGTAATTAAATCTCACCGGTTATTTCAGAACTGGAAAGGCAAATTTGGGAGTTAGAGAAGCGTGCTACGAAAAATGGGTGATAATCAAGGCTATCATATCTAGTTGTGGTTGTGTAGTCACGGCAAGGAATTGTTCTTATCACTAATGAATCCGAAACTATTGTTAACAACCCATTGGCATAGTTGCATTTTACTTTATAACCTTCGTTGAGCAGCCGATGCAAGTTTTTGGATTTACAACTGCTGATTTTCAACTCCATATTTTAGTAATTTTTTAACCAAACCCAGAAGACGAGGGAACTCATGGATCAAGCAGTAGAGAAAATTTGTCTTCGTAGAGGACGTTTCGATGGAAATGACCTGCATTGGCATGGAGAGAGAAACCACGAAATCCTCCTTCAGTTAGCCTGATGGCTAGGGGGCTCTGATCCATGATCCGTCTACCATTGAGGATACATTGAGGATCACTGTGGTCCGTGCAATCGCATCGTTGAGCGTATCTACCAGCCATAGCTGGGATTTGAACCAGGTTCATCTCATTGGAAGGCGAACGCTCTATCTCCTGAGTCACCATGACTCTATTCCAATGATTCATATAAAATTAAATCTATTATTGTCAATGTAGTCGAAAGCCGAGTGTTTAGTTTATAAAAATGCCATTTTTTTGGTGGTAAATATATTTAAGATGACCTGTTAGGAACTTACTGACTTTTATTTTTCTTTACTTATAAAATAAATTCCTTAAATGCTACAAACTTCAAAAGGAATTATGTATTTTATAGTTTTTATACGTTTTTTAAAAGTGACAAATGGTTACCAATATTATTCAAACTCACTTCAAGAAGGCTGAAGTTATTAAAAAATGGAAACCTAAATTAAAAGTGGTAAAACGAGGTGGCAAGTATACTTACCACGGCCTTCAAAAGGGTTAACTTAATGACAGAGACTTTTGTTTTTCTTTATAAACTCGAAATTCTCTAAAACTTTAATGTCTCAAAACTAGGACTGGGCTATAAATCGATATATCGCGACATATCGATTTAACGCCTATATCGGCAAACCGATACAGCAACTTTCATTCCAAGCGATACATCAGAAATCTGATTTAAGCCGTCGAGTGAAGAAGACGATATAACGATATAGCGATACACGCAAGGACTTTCTCTTACGTTCCGATGCCAACTCGCGCTGTGGAAGACGATATTGTTTCGTTATGTTGAGACGGCCTTGACTGATGAGCGGTAGAATCAGAATCACTTTTGAGACCTTATATCGTTATATCACATG
Source organism: Parasteatoda tepidariorum (assembly GCF_982258835.1). Taxonomy (NCBI): domain Eukaryota; kingdom Metazoa; phylum Arthropoda; class Arachnida; order Araneae; family Theridiidae; genus Parasteatoda; species Parasteatoda tepidariorum. The sequence continues at coordinate 120,992,775 of NC_141755.1, read as the reverse complement.
TTCGTTTTCGCACCTTCGCGATTTGAAATCGTTTCTTGTAGATTATTTTCAATGGGATTAACTTCGTGATCGCCGTCGTAACCTTGTTCTGCAATCTATTATTGAAAAGAATTTATAAAGAAAAGTTTCTTCATTAATTAGGTAAGTTTTTTATTTATTTTCTGACAAAACTTTTTTTATATTTTTAAATGTGAAAATTATCGGAAATCTAATTTAAGGCACCCATAAGGAATTAAATTACAAAGTAAATAAATTTGTTAGGTTATTTTTTTACTTTCTTTTAATTTATTAAAAACCTTTCGGATAAAACTTCTAATAATTTAATGGGCTTCTATTACTGATTTTAAATTTACAAATCTTGAGTTGTTTTTATTTTTAGAAATAAAGTTAAAACAAAACTTATTTTTTGGACATAAGTCAATAAACTTTATTTGTTCAAAAGAATTTGAAAAGTTTGCGAATTTTATTCATTTCTTTTTTTTTTTTTTTATCAATTACTACTTCGTTTTATCAGAGAGTAAAATCATTATTCTTTTTTAATTTTCGTTTTATATTATTAGTTAATTAGCTAAATATATTACCGTATATCACAATTCTTTTGTTTTTATTTTTAAGAATTTAATTAAGAAACTTTGCCTTACTTTGTTTTTCGTTCATAATTCGGTCATTATTTAATTTGATTTAATTATTTATATGAAATAATAATAAAAATAGTGTTTAAGAAGCATTTTTTTCTAAAATTTATTTAGCTCTTTGTTTTAAGCATACAAATAATTTTTTAACGAACTTATTTTTAAAATTTTGTTCCTTTGCTGTTAGGTAAATATATTGATAAATTTCACTTTTATTTATTTTTTTATTTTTAAACTAAGAAATCTTTTGTTATTTGCGTGATCATTTTTAGAAAATATAACAAAACTTGTGTTTACTTCTTCATTAAGAATTTGAACATTATGATCGAACTTAATAATTCTGTAATTATTTACGCATAATAGTACAAGCAAATATTGATTTGTTAAAAGAAGTTTCTTTTTTTTAAAAAATAAAATATTTTTAACACTTTGTTTTAAGTGTATAATGAATTTCTTAACAAACTTTTTTTTTAATTTTTTAAATTTTCTTTCAATAATTTCAGCTAGATATCTTTATAAAATTCCCTTTTTATTTTTAAACTGAGAAATCTTTCAGAGAACGAAAATTTTAAGAAATTATTACAAATCTTATGTTTACTTTTTAGTTTAAAATTCGAACATTTTTAATTTTAAACTTCGGCTTTTAGTCAATCTAACTTTTATTTTAATTAAAATATATTTTGAAATTTTAAAATCAGCTTTTGTTTAATAACCATTTTTTTTTCATTAAGGGTGTTTTAGGGGTTAACTTAAATTAAGACTGCTTATACCTAAACGATAAAGAAGTGCAAATATTTCATTCTGTATCTACACACATTTTTTCAATAAATATTTTAAGTAAGATTTGTACATCTTAGTCAATTTATTTAATATCTTTCTTTAGCAAAACATATATATTTTCAAATTTATAAATTGATTTAAATCAATATGCGTATGAAGTCTTGATAGAAATCTGACTTTCTGTGCCTTAAAGTAAATGAAATTCAAAAATACTATATCGCGATACATCGCTATATCGCGATGCAAAACTGACGATATATCACGATATATAATTTCTAATATCGCCCAGTCCTACTCAAAACTGATTTTCATTTATCATATCAAAAGAAAGCCACATTTACTTTTCAGTTCGGAGCGTTTATAGCGTTCTTTAGTGTTTTTTTTTCTCATTAAATGAAAAAAAGGCCGATATTCTTATTTATCTCTGTCCTTATTGCGTCTTCAAAAATGTCTTTTCCGCGCTAGAAAGAAAAAAATTATTTTATGACGTTTTGTAACATTTCAGAAATAATTGAGAAAATAGTTTGAAAACATGTATTTTTTTTCTTAATTTCCTAGAACTCAAAAGCGAAAGCAAATTTCGTCCGATTCTGTTCGAATAATGACGTAAAAGACTAAATATTCAACATTTAATACTACTCCTGTTACATGAATTTGTACATTAAATGATCATAAAACGTGCCATATTAAATTTAAATTGAATAAGGAAATTTCAAAAAGATAAAATGATACGAAATTATTTAAAATTTTGTCATAAGCATTTGCTGGTCTTCGAAAGCAGAAATTAAGGCTCTCTCTGTAACCATTCTCTCAACTTTCGAGTGTTTCAATGAAATGGCAATATCTGATCAAAGATCTGTTGTTGGAGAAAGCGCCACTGGTGTAGAGCTGAGTTTAAATACCTCAATACTGTTTCGAGGCAACAGAAGAACTAATTGCAACTCTGTTCCATTCAAAGATCCGAGCTGCATCTATTGTGGTACACCTACAATGGTTCTGACTCGGGATAATAAATATTTGTAATTTATACATACCTCGGGTTCGAATCCCAGTCGATACGAATTCCGCATCCCGCTTGCACCGACCTCAGTGCTGACGTGAAATATCCTCAGTGGTAGACGGATCATGAGTTAGGGTCCCCTTGCCGTGAGGCTAACCGTGGGAGTTTCTCGTGGTCTTCCTCTCCATGTAACTGGAAAAGATAATCGGTCGCTACGGTGCATACCACAGTGGTTAAGCATCCACTGGAAGATCACTCTTTTGTTCTAATGTTCTAAAAAGTTCCGCAGTGGACTGATTGTTAAGACACAGTTCCCAACAGATCACCGAAGTCAAGCATCACTGGCTACGATCAGTGTACGGATGAGTGACCACTTGGATCAGCCTGCGTAGGGACCGATGGTGTGCGGTATGGGTCCTCGTTAAACTGTTCTACCGTAAAGTGCTCGCATGCAGGTCGTCGGGCACCCGAAGCGGGGGTGCCATTCCTTCTGCAGAGAATCAAAATTGTGATGGCATGTCTTCGGATCATCCTCAGGGGTGTCTCCCAGATAGTCGCCAATAGCCCATCGTGCAGCTCTAGTGCGACGTAAATTAACTATAACTATAAATAACTGATGTTCTAAATGAGCTGATTTAACATACTAATGTTTTCATGTGGAAAATTCTTTCTTCGTAAGCTAATTGCGTGAGTTGCATCCTGGGAATTTGAGACTAAAGCAACTTTTTCAAATAGTCACCAGTTCCTTCAATGCAGAAAAAAAAGTCGCAATTCAGATCTACTTCTTCCGGGCAATGCTTTACGCGGCTAAGTGGTCACAATAATTTTTTGGAATGCGATTTCGTACTCAATTTTGTCGGCGAAATCAGAGAAAGAAAGCAGACAGTTCATTGCATCGGCAGGCGAACTATCGCAGCCAAAGAAAACAGAGTTAATTTAAACAAATAATTTTAATTTTGAACGATAAAAATGAAAGAAAAAAGAGTGAACATTATTAAAACTCAGAAAGGAACTGACATGGGGAGCACATTTTTGTGCCTTTGAAAGGTTTGTAGCGCAGCTACCACTACAAAAATACGAGATAAAATTTTGGCAGACAAAATTCTGCATCCTTTTCATTAATAAAGGTTGACATTGTCGGTATAAACACTCCCCACAGCTTTTGACGAGGAGATGAATTTCCAAATGAGCATAGGTTAGTTTAAGTGTGGTGTAAAACCACTCAGTAGAGAGGACAGATAATCATCGCCGGGACAGTGTGATGGTCAATCTAAGGCACGCCTGTCATACAAAACATGAATTCCTCTTTATAATTCTCTCACAATTGATTTGGCGATATTTCTTGTAAGCAGTATTCCAAAATGCCCGCCGCCTCCCAATAACGGGATCAATATTTGACACGTTAATTCGCATCCACGAAATGTATCTGCCGTTGCGAGAAATTTGCTCAATTTCCATACAAATAGTTTTCAATTGACTTTTCTCCCCCTCTGCTCTCTTGGGGGATTCGTTCTAAATTGCCTCTCCCTGATATCGTGCCTCCCACCCCCCTCGTTTTAGTCATCTTTTGGTTGGAATGGAGGGTGATTTGTATTCGATTATTTTCTTATTACCCTCCGCCTCTACCAACCCCAATATCTTTTTATCGTCTGCCGTGAAAGGGATGTACTCGAACGGCTGGCTACTCGAGAGTTAAAAGAATCGTAAAGCACCGCACTGGAAACGTTTTCGCTGTGCGCAAAAGGGGAAAAAAAAAAAAATGGACGTTGACGTAGTGTTTGTTCGAATGATTCGAAATGTGGATTTTAAGCGGGAAAAAGAGCGCTGCGGATAGGAGGAAATAAAATAGCGCAGATGATATTTTTAAATACAAAAACGCATTTTTCATGAATAAATGAACCTTTTTTTTTTTAACCGCTCCCTTGATTATTCCGAATTAACTCTGGTATGTATAGATTTTATAACCGTCGTTGAACAGCCGACCCAATTTTATGGGTTTACGACTACTAATGTTCAACTCCGTAGCCTTGTCATTTTAAACCCAATCCAGAAGACAAGAGAACTCCTGGATCAAGTATTGGCAGAAATTTACCTTCGTGGAAGACTTTTTTGATGGAGCTAACCAGCATTTTCGTTTCATGGAGAGGAAGACCACGAGAATCTCCCACGGTTAGCCAGACGGAAAGGGGACTCTAACCCATGATCCGTCTACCACTGAGGATATTGTCACGTCAGAACTGTGGTCGGTTATAACCGGATGCGGAATGTGTATCGACTGTGACTCGAACCCGGTTTGCCGCATTGGAAGGCGAACGCTCTCTATCCCCTGAGCCATCGCGGCTCGTCTGTATAGATTGCAAATATTTATTGTTCCGAGTATACTCGGGCATAGCAGAATTCGTCAATACGTTTTGTTTTATCACGTTTTTATTCGGCCGGAAGCAAAACCAAAAAATAATAATAATAATCAGCTGAGAGATTGGAACTTTGTCAATATTTGTTTGAGAGTTTTGCTATTTGTGGGACTGCAGACGTGTTTTGTGCAATTGTATAGACCAGGGGTGACCAACCTGCGGCTCTTTGAAGGATTATTTGTGGCTCGCGAGTCCCAACGGCTCTTTGAGGGATTGTGGCTCTCGATAAATATACCCGAGTTCCCTTTTCATTTTTGTGCTATTATATTTTAAAAAATTATTATCGTTCCGTATGTTCCGAATTTTGGAAATTTGTACCAGAATCGAAGTATCCTGAATTAAAAAAGGTTGCTTGTAGAATTATTTATGTATTCGGAACAACGTACTTATGTGAATCATTGTATTCCACTTTAAAATTCGTGAAACACCGATCAGTCTTAACTAACCAGCATCTCAAAGAATTACTGAGAAGTGCCGTCTCACCCATTATTCACCAAAGAAGTAAAATAAATATGTTTAATTTTTAATATTTAAATTGAATACACATATTTTGTACTTTTATTTATATGTTTTCAATAAATATAATTTCTGTAAAGAAAAATTTAATACCTTTTTTACATACCTTTTAAATACGTATTTAATTGCGGCTCGCGAAAAATTTCAAATTTTGAAAAATGGCTCGACTATGAAGAAGCTTGGCCACCCCTGGTATAGACGATGATAGAAAAAAATGGCGTTCGCAAGTGAAAGTGAAAGTAATGCGTATGATTTTTCAGATGATGAAGATGTGAACCTATACAGAGACAAATATTCAACTGTTTTCATTTGCCCGAGATCATTTGAGATAGTAAACTGATGGCAAATTAAATATTTTTCACGCATAAAAAAATTAAAATTTCTACTTGAAACTTGTGTATTGTGTTTTATTTTAGTTCCCTGTTTTGATTAATGAAATAAAAAAAAATTGTTGATTTTATGATTTTTTTTCCTTCTTCAAAATAATTGGTAAAGAAAGCGGTTAAGTAGGAAAAAAAGCACTATGGATAGGAGGAAATAAAATAGCGCAGATGATATTTTAAAATACAAAATTGGATACAAAAACGTATTTTTCATGACTAAATGCACCTCTTTTTTAAAAAAAAAAAAAGATTCGAATTTTTGACTCTCAAATATGAGATAAAGGGATGAGGTGTTTTTATCTTTTCATAGACAGGGTCGATAACTACTCACTCCCCCCGCAATGTTATTAATCTGACAGAATATCTTTGAAGGCTCAGTTTAGAACATTTTTTCGGTTCAACGCGATTTTTTTTTGTACTCTACTCAATCCCCCCTACAACTGATTTTAATTCGAGACCTTCGCGATCGTTTCAATAAGGCTAAGAATAAACATCAATCTTCCTGAAAAAAAAAATACGCACTGTACAAAAACTCGGTAAATCTTTAACCGGTATTTGGAGCAAAGTTTCTATCATTATCCGAAAATTCAGTCAAAAAGAAGATCATTTTATTTCCTTTGCACCACATAAATTAGTGAAGTAAGATCGAGGAATACTTCGCAACTGACTGCACCAAAATTTGGTAGAAGACGTAAATCTTTGATGGTAACTGTAAACTGAACGATATTTGTTGAGGACGCCATGTTTTCTTGACAACTCGGTCTCGGTGTATCGTGACGACTCATGCATGTTGTTTCAAGTATCAACTCATATAGTATAATAATACTCATAAATGCTTAATAATACTCATAAATGCTTAATAATACTCTTAAATGCTTCATAATACTCATAAATTCTTACTAATACTCATAAATGCTTTATTTTCATTCATTTCTTTTTATGTTAAATTTTTAAATTGGATTGGTAGAATAAGATGGTTGGAGGTATGCTATAAAATAACCCGTCAAATAGTTTTGTTAAGGTACCTAGCAAACCTGGCTTGCTTTAAAAATGCCTAATAATGGTGAAACGTTCAACTGCTTACATATATACAGTCGGACCTCTATTTAACGAAGACGATAAGCCCCGATAATAAGTTCGTCATAAGGAAAATTCGTAAAATAGAAAATCCCCTTTTAAAAACACAAAACAGATTTGAAATTCATAAATACTGAACATAATTAAAACAGCAATGGATACACTTTTATCTTGTTAACTAGTATCTACTATTTACTTTATATACCTTAACCATAAATGGAATCCGTATGGAAAGCAAGAATTGATTAAAACATTATCCAGTATTACACTATCATGCTACATACAACTTCAACTGAAAAAACCTAACTTTATCGATAAAATTATATCTTCATTTATGATAAAAGTGATTTTAAACATGCATTACCACATGAGTTTAATTGCTACAGATTAAAATACGTTCATTTTGTCTGAGTTTTTCATTTGAGATGCAAACAAAAAGGGATGCTTTCTCAAAAATCGTGTGGCTTCAACAATCATATGGAGTTAGGGTGCCAATAATGTTAAGATGGAATGTGTTGTAGGAGGGTATTGACAAATTGATGCTGAAATCAGGGGATGATGAATATAACTCTAGAAAATGAAACCCAAATCATATAAAGCTTTTATTTAATACATTTTTGCAGAGCTCGAGATACAAAATATAAATATTTTTATCCATAGGACTTTTAGTTGTATAAATTTTGCTTAATAATTAATAAGGACAGGCCATGGGAGACATTTCCCACACGAGCTTCCTAAAGCCAAATTAAAAAGCACGTGTAATTTGTTCCCAACAGAAGCAGGTATAGGAGATCCCATATTGGCGAATTATCAAAATATAACATAGCCAACCAGCATATCAATATTGGGTTTAAAAGAATACCTTGGCGATCACGAGTCGCCAACAAATTTATGAGAATAATTACAACCATGCAACTGAAACATTTAGCAGTTGGAAATTAGAATAAAAAGTTCTAAATAGATATTTGTTTTCGATTAGGCGCGACAGTGAATTAATAAGTCGGCATTAATAATAAAAAGTTTCCGTTACATAGATTTATAAGAGAAGAAATAAATAGTTTGATATTCGTTTCAAAAGATTAAGTCTTTAATTTATTTTAAACGAATAATTCTATTAATGAAATAAAAAGCTTAACTAATTAAAGATATTTTAAAAGATAGGAAATTAATTTGTAATGCCAATTGTGGCATCACGTTATGAAATACGTTAACAAGTTTAAAATGCTCTGAAATATTTTGGGAAATAGGGAAGGCGGATCTCAAAGAATAGTTCGCTCAATAGAAAATTCACTTCGCTATTTGGAAGTTATTTTACGAAGAGATTTCCAAAATGTTCTTAGTCCCTCGAAAAATTCGAAAAAGTTCATTAAATAGAAGTCCAACTGTATATATAAAGAATAATAATCACTGTTTTATTTCTTCAAAAACACCTACGCAACCTGCAACCGCTATTTGGAGCTAGAGAAAATACCAAAATGTGGTAAAATTGAGCACCCTTCTATGTAGCCAGTCAATGAATACCGATTTTTGGTGTCACGTGGCTCGGAATTGTTTACAGTGTAGAAGGAGGTAAGGATTTAGCTGCTGCTATCATTTAGATTGCAGATTATCGTCATAGACTTGAGGTAAAAAAAAAAACCCATATGGATGTTTATTCCATAATCTTATTTTTACCGTAGATTAAACTAAAGTGGTCGGGTCGTCATGAAATAAATGAGGCCCAAAAACATGAGAGTTCGAATATGGAATCGAAGGCACCCAGAGAATCTCATTTATAAATGTTTGGGGAATCACGTAAAAGATTCTCTCTCGAGTGTCATAAAATGATAATTCAGAGAGAGAGAGATGTCACCCAAATGATACCCTTACTCGGGAAGATTACTTCGATTTCTTTTTTATATACAAGAGACATCAAATCCTGGAAAGTCAGTCTCGCATCTCTATTTGAGGATGCAGTAGTTTGTATGTATGTATGTCTATATATATATAAATTTTTTCACGATAATTTTTCAAAGCGCCAAAAAAAAGTGTCTTAACATGTGAGTCATCTCCGACCCCATAAGTTTTTGATGAGTTTAAGCAAATCAAGTAAATTTTCGGCTTTGAACCATACATTTTGTGCTCTTAGAAACGTGCCGTCGAAAAGTCATACCCTGAACTTCTGGGTAAGAAAATTTTTCCTAACGCTAAGTATTTGCCACATACGATAAAATCGCATCTATATTTTATTTTTATTTTCATAACCGTCGTTGAACAGTCGACTCAATTTTTCGGGTTTACTACAGCTCATGTTCAACTTCGTAGCTTTGTCATTTTGAGCCCAATCCAGAAGACAAGGGAACTCCTGGGTGAAATTTGCCTTCGCGGAGTATTTTTAGATGCAACTAAAAATACTCCGCGAACGGAATTCCTATCAACCAACCATCGCTGTTATTTGAGTCCGGTTCACCTCATTTGAAGGGGAATCCCCTGAGTCCCCTAAGACTTCTATAATTGGTGATATTTTTTGCGTGCGCTTATACTTTTTTCACCCACTGTAGAAATGAAAAAAGTGGTGATCAACCGGTTTTTGTCTAATTTTATTGCTTTAAATATCGACATATTTTGAGCCGCAATGGCTCAGAGGATAGAGCGTTCGCCTTCCAATGAGATGACCTAGGGTTCGATCCCGGCGATGGCTGCTCGATACGAATTTCGCATCCGTCTCGCACCAACCACTGTGCTGACGTGAAATACTCTCAGTGGTAGACGGATCATTGGTGAGAGTCCCCTTGCCGTCAGGTTAACCGTGGGAGGTTCTCGTGGTCTTCCTCTCCATGTAACGCAAATGCGGGTTAGTTCCATCAAAAAGTCCTCCACGAAGGCAAGTTTCTCCCATTACTCAATCCAGGAGCTCCCTTGTCTTCTGGATTGGGTTCAAAATGACAAGGTTACGCAGTTGAACATTAGTACTCGTAAACCCAAAAAATTGAGCCGGCTGTTCAACGACGGTTATAAAATAAAATAAAATAGGTAGTGTTTTATGATTAAAAAAAAATAATAAATGTCCAAAAAGAAAGTGGAAACTTTATTAAGGTAAAGCGAACGTAAGGTAATTTGCGACTACCATATTTGCTCTTTAAATCTGACAATCGGAAATATAACTAATAAATCACGTGAGTTTTTTTTTCTTCATTAATTTATCTTTCTTTTTGTCTTTAATTTACCTTATACCTTCTAGGTTTTAAAAGCAATTTGCTGGAATTAAATTGATGATTGATTACGCGAAGAAACAGGAAGTCATGCTTATAATCAGAGAAAATTGATCACTTTTTCTGATTATGAAAGCCATTGCTTATTTCTTACTGAAATCCAGGTTAAAAATCGCAATAATAACGATACAAAAAAAATAACTGCTGACTAGATATAAGTAATGTAAAAAATAAAATAAAAACGTTAAATCAAAATGAAATTGATACAAAAACAAAAGGAATGAGATAAAGAAAATAAAGTTAAGTTTTAAACATGAACGCAAACAAGAAAAATAAAATTGTCAAAAATAGAGAAGTTTTTTCTTTTCTTTTTCGGACAAGACAGGGGAAAATGTATCCACTCTGCATGATTTTTATCTTCTTTTTTTTAATACCTTCGTTGAAGAGCCTACCCAATTTTCGGGTTACAAATTTTCAACTCCGTAGCCTTGCCATTTTGAACAAAATCCAGAAGACAAGGGAACTCCTGGATCGAGTATTGGGAGACATTTGCCTTCGTGGAGGACTTTTTGATGGAACTTACCGGCATTTGCGTTACATGGAGAGGAAGACCACGAGAACCTCCCATGGTTAACCTGACGGCAAGGGGACTCTCACCCATGATCCGTCTGAGTGTGAATGAGACACTGAGAATATTTCACGTCAGCACTGTGGTCGGTGCAAGCCGGATTCGGAATTCATATCGACCAGCCATCGACGGGATCGAACCCGGCTCACCTCATTGGAAGGCTAGCGCTCTATCCCCTGAGCCATCGCGGCTTAAGTTTTTTTTAAAAAATTACTTTTCTTTTTTAAAAATCAAAAGATAAAAATAAAGTAGATTCTGTATTGACTTAATTTATTAAATCAGGCGCTTTAAGGTTAAATCAAGCTATTAAATCAGGTGCTTTTATCAGGGGCCGCTGAAGGGTGGGGAAACATATTTGCAATATTTGCGGGCCGGAATAGCCTGGTTGGTAGGGCACTGGGTCCATGTCCAACAGTTTGTGGATTCGATCCCCGCCGAGTCGAAGACTCCCTGTGTAGTAAATGGTGACTGATGCACGTTAAATCTGTCGAGTAGCAAAGTCCTCCATGTTCCCATAACAAATCAATACCTCTGGTGGTACTGATCTAGGAGCTTTCTTGTCTTCTGGATTGGGTTCAAACTTACAAGGCTACGGAGGTGAATATTAGCAGTCGTAAACCAAAAAATAAATACGGTCGGTTGTTCAACGACGGATATAATACTTGCGTAGTTAAATTTGCAATATAAAAATAGATAATTTTTTTTGGTGGCGAAAGAAATTACAAAAAAAAATTGAAATAGAGACTTTCTTAAAATAATGTTTCCATATAAAGCGTGCTTTAATATTTCCTTTTTGAAAACTCTTACTAAATCATCCCTTACTCATACTACAGCAGAAATGGATATACTACCCATAGTTTTTGGATGGGTGCACTCCCCCCAACCTTGTTACATCCCCCCCTCTGTTAAATCCGAACTCGATATATTTATCATACCTCCAACACAAACGGAAATAGGTCTGAGTATTACCCTATCCGTCTCCCCATTGTGAAAGTAAAATTTTAAAAGATAATGCACCTCTTTCGAAAAATATGAAAGTTTCTACTTGTCATTTATTTTTACAAACCCAATTTTTTTATGACTGGATCAAGTACTGGGAGAAATGTGGCCTCCGTGGAGAACTTTTTGATAGAACTAACCCTCATTTGCGTTACACGGAGAGGAAAATCACGAGAACCTTCCACGGTTACCCTGAGAGAAAGGGACTCTAACCCATGATCTGAGGATATTTCACGTCTGCACTGTGGTCGGTGCAAGCCGGATTCGTATTGACCAACCATCGGTGGGATTCGATCTCGGTCCACCTCATTGGAAGGTAAACGCTCTATCAACCATCGTGGCTCTCCTATTACGGTTCACATCAAAATAGACAACCAGCCATTTTGCTAATGGGTAACCCGTGATCGCCTTTTGGCTGTAACAATTTCTTGTGTACTATATACACCGAAGAGCCATTACATTATGACCACCCTGCTATTAACATGTAGGACCACCTTTAGCCTTCAAAACTGCTAGCACCGCCGTGGCATTGATTCCACAAGGTGCTGATAGGCAGTCTGAGGTATCTGGTACCAAGCTCTCACCAACTGGTTCTGGGCGAGAAACCATGAAAACCTATATATATATATATATATATATATATATCCAAAATCTTCTCTAGTTTACACCGGCAGCGGTTGCTAGTGTTTTTAATTTTCTTTATACGTTATTATTTTATTTAAAAAAAAATTTCGCAAACTTATGTATATTTAAGTGCATCATTTCCCCCCGATATTTTCTGATCTTTGTAAATTTTGTCACTGACTTAGATCAGATGTTTTTGAATGGAGTGACACTACAGAGAGAAAAATAAATACATAATGAGTCATACTAATTTATCATACTGTATAGATGATAACAAACATTGTCAAAAATTATGAAATCTTCTTAATTTTGGAATGAAGTATTGATTTTTGCTGACGAAGAGTTCCCTTTTTTAAGAGTGGCTGCCGCTCCGTGTCTAGCGTTCAATTTTTTGCAATTTAAAATATATATATATATATATTTATGTATATATATTTTAAATTTTCCGTAGTGATTTGTTGTGTCCTTCGTCTTTGTATGTGTAAGGGATGTTATTATGCCCTGTAAGAATGGAGAGAGAATATCTGAAAAGAAACTTAAAAGGTTTCTCTTTTAAAAGAAGAAAGGGAAGAGAGAGAACTATTTTTCCTGGTTAGAGAGACAGGTTGTTCGGGAGAAACCCTTTTCTTAAGTGACAAATGAGAGGTGAATTGCGCAGTCAGAAAGGAGTTTGATTGAAAGTCCGCCTGCTTCTTAATGTCTCTCCTCCCCTACGAAGATGAATCGGAAGCAACACTATGAGTGATCATAGAGAGAATGAAAGGGCACTAAAGGTATCAAGAAAATAAACTTTTATCATCTTAAAATCACAAACATTCAAGAAAAATAGAAACATACAAGATTATTATAAAATTAAAGAACAGAACGGATGTCATGTTCTTGTACTTAACTGATAACTTGCGAACATGATTTAAGTTAAGAGTAGTTAGAGTAGTTACTAAAACATATAATCAAGGATATATATATATATATATATATATATATATATATATATATATATATATATATATAACTACTTGCTTTATAGTCTATGTTTTATACTGTTTTTTCTTTTATTTTTATTTCTGTTTTTACATGTTATTTTTACTTATTTTTACTTATTGTGTCCTATTTTATTTGTTGTAATTTTTGTAAAAAAATTTTTTGAGTATTCCTCACACTATTGTATTAATATATTTTGCTTTGGCTATATTGATACAATATCAGAAAGCGCTCTTTTTTGCGGATATAATCGTGTGAGCTGATGAAAAGATTATATCGTTTTTTTCCGGTTTTTTTAAATGAAATTTCATCCTTTTTCTTTTCTCTCTTTTTTTTTTGAAACTGTTGTTTGTTATTTTTTTACTTATTACTTCCCCCCTTTTTTTTTCCTGCATATGTCAGTAATTTTTCTTTGTTCTATCTTCATCTTGAACTTATCTAATGAGTTCTGTTTACTTGCAGCTTATGCGCAATAAATGAAAATTATTGTTTTTCTTAACTTTCGTCGTGTTTTCTTGTATTTATTTATTTATTAAATATATAAATATAAATAGATAGATAATAGATAGATAGATAGATAGATATAGCAAATTACCTTTCAGTACTGTAATGTATGAAAAAAAAATTACATAAGGGAAAATAATAACTGAAAAATTTAAGCAACAAAATCCATAACAGGAAAAGGAGTTAATGAGAACAATAAAAACCGTATTTAAATTGTAAAAATCATTTAAAAAAAAAAAGAAGGAAAAGATTGAAATCAGACATACAAACGTAAACTAGGAATATATATTAGTGAGTAATTATGTCATTCTCCACAGAGTGCTGAGGGCCAGAAGACCATCATCTTTGGCCAAAAGTCAAAAATTCAAATTTTCAACTAAAACATGCATAAGCAGTTTTAATGTAGCCAACATTAAGTATTCATCATCATTCCAAACATTATAATTTACTTTTTGGACCGACAAGAGTACAATGTCATGAAAAATATGTTAATTTTTTTTTTTTTAAATGTAACTTTTACATTTTTATTTCAGAAATATATATAGGAATTTCACCTTACTGTTACATTTTTATCAGAGTAATGAGTCTGAAATGATAGTACAATATTTCAATGTGTTGTATTACTTAATACTCTTGACAAACTTATAGTTTATATCTTATCATTTGATATTTTACAATGTTTGAATCACTTTCGACGCTTAGTTCCAAAAAGTTCCACGAGGTCATTAGCTAAACTTTTTTGTTGTCTTCTTTGACTTTTCTTCTTTCGAAAAAACCTGCCCCATTTTGTCCGTATTCCAAGGATGGACAAAATATACCGAAAAGCAAAAAGTATGGTTTTTTTTCTTCATGTTTTCGCGTTATTTTGTAATATTACTTCGGAAATATAATTTGCTTTTAATTCTTAATATAAAATAACGAAAATTATTATATTTTCATTGCTACATTTAATTATTTAAACGTACAATATTATTTTTTTTATTTTAGCCGCCATTTTTTTTTCTGGGTATTTTTAGTGTATTTCAAAATTTCAATTATGAATTCAATTTACCTGCACATAAGAACCCCCAAATTTTTGAAACAAATTTTTTCGAAATTCTTATCTTGGCCACGAAACCTTGGATGCTGGTCCACTGTGCAGTGCATTGTAGCAGATATTGGTCATCGCTCCCTTCATCCATTCGATAAAAATCCTTCCCTTATTGTCATCGAAATTGTACCTGCAGACATTTTGGTTCGGAACCGGAATTTTCCAATATAAAGATTCCGAGGTCTCGCTCCAGAAGGCATCCGGATCTTCCAAGGATTTCTTGTGCATTTTCCAGAACTCATCGAGGCTGCTCATCTGGGCATTTCGCTTCTGCTCCTCCGTAGCCTCGTATGCTTAGTTCGTGTCCTGGTAGTTATCGTGCAGTACTAGTCCATTCAACGATCTCTAGCACCATCACTGTCCACCATGGAGTAGTAGTCTTGCAAGACGAAACTCAAATAGGTGTCTTTCAAAATCGATTCAGTCAACTGACTCGAGACACCTTCAGAAAATATATCCGACGAAATCATGATTTTTTTCCCTTAAACAATGCAGGAAACTACAAAAGTATATAATTTGGGGCGTTGTACACTTTAAGCGTTAATGAGGTAAAATGCAAAGAAACGTAATTCGTAAACAACTCGGTGGATACATTTTCCATAATATGAAGTACGGTTCTGAGATTTTTACTAAAATCAGATTCATTGATTGGAGTTTTATACCGAAGTATATTTGACCTTCGGAAGTTGCATCGTTAATTGTCTGCCAAAATACTATCTTTATATCATAAATTAAAACGTAGAAAATTTAGCTATTTATTAGCTAACTTTATTCACTTTAAAATATTGAAAAAGAATTTTAAAAAATAATATAAATTGAAATAAATAAGTAAATAAAAATTATCCGAAATATATCCGTTTATTAGCTATTATTCGCTATTTCGGGTGGGGTTCGAATATCGAAGCCGTCTAAGTCCCTTTAATATTAAGTTATAATTTTCAAATTCGAACCCTAAGTAGGGGTCTATGGTCCAAATATATCTGCTACAGGAAATTTTTATACGTTAATTAAGGAGTGCAGGGGACCCCTCAAAGGTCTATTGCATAGCTGACCGTAAGAGGGCTTTTGAAGCGAAATCGTGACTGGCTTCTAGTGCTCGAGTGGTCTGGTGGTCAAGACACCGGAGTAGTAACTGACGGCTGGGGAGAGGAGGCGCAGGTTCGAATCCCTGCTTTATCAACTTTTGAAGAAAAAAAAGTTTTTTTTTCTTCTTTCGCCTATTTTGCATTATATTATTTTTTCAATATTTTCGACAGTTTCTCATGCGTAAGTTGTTCTATGAGTAAAAGCGTGCATTTTTCTTTGTTAAAGAACGCATAATGGAATAATAATAAAAATATAATAAAATGTCGGTGTGGGGTTCGAATATCGAAGCCGTCTATTTCCCTTTAATTATAAGTTATAATTTTCAAAATCGAACCCTAAGTAGGGGTCTATGGTCCAAATATATCTGCTGCCGGAAATTTTTATAGGTTAATTAGGGAGTGCAGGGGACCCCTCAAAGATGTATTGCATAGCTGCCCGTCAGAGGGCTTTTGAAGCGAAATCGTGACTGGCTTCTAGTGTTCGAGTGGTCTGGTGGTCAAGACACCGGAGTAGTAACTGACGGCCTGGGGAGAGGTGGCGCGGGTTCGAATCCCTGCTTTACCAACTTTTAAAAAAAAAATTCTTTTTTTTCTTCTTCTTCTTTCGCCTATTTTGCATTATATTATTTTTACAATATTTTCGACAGTTTCTCATGCGTAAGGTGTTCTATGAGTAAAAGTGTGCATCTTTCTTTGTTAAAGAACGCATAATGGAATAATAATAAAAATATAATAAAATGTCGGTGTGGGGTTCGAATATCGAAGCCGTCTATTTCCCTTTAATTATAAGTTATAATTTTCAAAATCGAACCCTAAGTAGGGGTCTATGGTCCAAATATATCTGCTGCCGGAAATTTTTATAGGTTAATTAGGGAGTGCAGGGGACCCCTCAAAGATGTATTGCATAGCTGCCCGTCAGAGGGCTTTTGAAGCGAAATCGTGACTGGCTTCTAGTGTTCGAGTGGTCTGGTGGTCAAGACACCGGAGTAGTAACTGACGGCCTGGGGAGAGGTGGCGCGGGTTCGAATCCCTGCTTTATCAACTTTTAAAAAAAAAATTCTTTTTTTTCTTCTTCTTCTTTCGCCTATTTTGCATTATATTATTTTTACAATATTTTCGACAGTTTCTCATGCGTAAGGTGTTCTATGAGTAAAAGTGTGCATCTTTCTTTGTTAAAGAACGCATAATGGAATAATAATAAAAATATAATAAATAAACTAAAATGTCGGGGTGGGGTTCGAATATCGAAACCGTCTAACTCCCTTTAATATTAAGTTATAATTTTCAAACTCGAACCCTAAGTAGGGGTCTATAGTCCAAATATATCTGCTGCTGGAAATTTTTATAGGTTAATTAGGGAGTGCAGGGGACCCCTCAAAGATGTATTGCATAGCTGACCGTCAGAGGGCTTTTGAAGCGAAATCGTGACTGGCTTCTAGTGTTCGAGTGGTCTGGTGGTCAAGACACCGGAGTAGTAACTGACAGCCTGGGGAGAGGAGGCGCAGGTTCGAATCCCTGCTTTATCAACTTTTGAAAAAAAATTTCTTTTTTTTTTCTTCTTTCACCTATTTTGCATTACATTATTTTTACAATATTTTCAACAGTTTCTCATGCGTAAAGTGTTCTATGAGTAAAAGTGTGCATCTTTCTTTGTTAAAGAACGCATAAAGGAATAATAAAAAAAATATAATAAAATGTCGGTGTGGGGTTCGAATATCGAATCCGTCTACTTCCCTTTAATTATAAGTTATAATTTTCAAACTCGAACCCTAAGTAGGGGTCTATGGTCCAAATATATCCGCTGCAGGAAATTTTTATAGGTTAATTAGGAAGTGCAGGGGACCCCTCAAAGGGCTATTGCATAGCTGACCGTCAGAGGGCTTTTGAAGCGAAATCGTGATAGGCTTCCAGTGTTCGAGTGGTCTGGTGGTCAAGACAGCGGAGTAGTAACTGACTTCTGGGGAGAGGAGGCGCAGGTTCAAATCCCTGCTTTTTCAAATTTTGAAAAAAAAATTTTTTTTTCTTCTTTCGCCTATTTTGCATATTATTTTTTCAATATTTTTGACAGTTTCTCATACTTAAGGTGTCCTATGAGTAAAAGCGTGCATCTTTCTTTGTTAAAGAACGCATAATGGAATAATAATAAAAATATAATAAATAAAATAAAATGTCGGTGTGGGGTTCGAATATCGAAGTCGTCTATTTTCCTTTAATTATAAGTTATAATTTTCAAACTCGAACCCTAAGTAGGGGCCTATGGTCCAAATATATCTGCTGCGGGAAATTTTTATAGGTTAATTAGGGAGTGCAGGGTACCCCTCAAAGGTCTATTGCATAGCTGACCGTCAGAGGGCTTTTGAAGCGAAATCGTGACTGGCTTCTAGTGTTCGAGTGGTCTGGTGGTCAAGACACCGGAGTAGTAACTGACGGCCTGGGGAGAGGAGGCGCAGGTTCGAATCCCTGCTTTATCAACTTTTGAAAAAAAAATTTTTTTTTTTCTTCTTTCGCCTATATTGCATTATATTATTTTTGCAATATATTCAACAGTTTCTCATGCGTAAGGTGCTCTATGAGTAAAAGTGTGCATCTTTCTTTGTTAAAGAACGCATAATGGAATAATAATAAAAATATAATAAATAAAATAAAATGTCGGTGTGGGGTTCGAATATCGAAGTCGTCTATTTTCCTTTAATTATAAGTTATAATTTTCAAACTCGAACCCTAAGTAGGGGTCTATGGTCCAAATATATCTGCTGCAGGAAATGTTTATAGGTTAATTAGGGAGTGCAGGGGACCCTTCAAAGATCTATTGCATAGCTGACCGTCAGAGGGCTTTTGAAGCGAAATCGTGACTGGCTTCTAGTGTTCGAGTGGTCTGGTGGTCAAGACACCGGAGTAGTAACTGACAGCCTGGGGAGAGGAGGCGCAGGTTCGAATCCCTGCTTTATCAACTTTTGAAAAAAAATTTCTTTTTTTTTTCTTCTTTCACCTATTTTGCATTACATTATTTTTACAATATTTTCAACAGTTTCTCATGCGTAAAGTGTTCTATGAGTAAAAGTGTGCATCTTTCTTTGTTAAAGAACGCATAAAGGAATAATAAAAAAAATATAATAAAATGTCGGTGTGGGGTTCGAATATCGAAGCCGTCTACTTCCCTTTAATTATAAGTTATAATTTTCAAACTCGAACCCTAAGTAGGGGTCTATGGTCCAAATATATCCGCTGCAGGAAATTTTTATAGGTTAATTAGGAAGTGCAGGGGACCCCTCAAAGGGCTATTGCATAGCTGACCGTCAGAGGGCTTTTGAAGCGAAATCGTGATAGGCTTCCAGTGTTCGAGTGGTCTGGTGGTCAAGACAGCGGAGTAGTAACTGACTTCTGGGGAGAGGAGGCGCAGGTTCAAATCCCTGCTTTTTCAAATTTTGAAAAAAAAAATTTTTTTTTCTTCTTTCGCCTATTTTGCATATTATTTTTTCAATATTTTTGACAGTTTCTCATACTTAAGGTGTCCTATGAGTAAAAGCGTGCATCTTTCTTTGTTAAAGAACGCATAATGGAATAATAATAAAAATATAATAAATAAAATAAAATGTCGGTGTGGGGTTCGAATATCGAAGTCGTCTATTTTCCTTTAATTATAAGTTATAATTTTCAAACTCGAACCCTAAGTAGGGGTCTATGGTCCAAATATATCTGCTGCAGGAAATGTTTATAGGTTAATTAGGGAGTGCAGGGGACCCTTCAAAGATCTATTGCATAGCTGACCGTCAGAGGGCTTTTGAAGCGAAATCGTGACTGGCTTCTAGTGTTCGAGTGGTCTGATGGTCAAGACACCGGAGTAGTAACTGACAGCCTGGGGAGAGGAGGCGCAGGTTCGAATCCCTGCTTTATCAACTTTTGAAAAAAAATTTCTTTTTTTTTTCTTCTTTCACCTATTTTGCATTACATTATTTTTACAATATTTTCAACAGTTTCTCATGCGTAAAGTGTTCTATGAGTAAAAGTGTGCATCTTTCTTTGTTAAAGAACGCATAAAGGAATAATAAAAAAAATATAATAAAATGTCGGTGTGGGGTTCGAATATCGAAGCCGTCTACTTCCCTTTAATTATAAGTTATAATTTTCAAACTCGAACCCTAAGTAGGGGTCTATGGTCCAAATATATCCGCTGCAGGAAATTTTTATAGGTTAATTAGGAAGTGCAGGGGACCCCTCAAAGGGCTATTGCATAGCTGACCGTCAGAGGGCTTTTGAAGCGAAATCGTGATAGGCTTCCAGTGTTCGAGTGGTCTGGTGGTCAAGACAGCGGAGTAGTAACTGACTTCTGGGGAGAGGAGGCGCAGGTTCAAATCCCTGCTTTTTCAAATTTTGAAAAAAAATTTTTTTTTTCTTCTTTCGCCTATTTTGCATATTATTTTTTCAATATTTTTGACAGTTTCTCATACTTAAGGTGTCCTATGAGTAAAAGCGTGCATCTTTCTTTGTTAAAGAACGCATAATGGAATAATAATAAAAATATAATAAATAAAATAAAATGTCGGTGTGGGGTTCGAATATCGAAGTCGTCTATTTTCCTTTAATTATAAGTTATAATTTTCAAACTCGAACCCTAAGTAGGGGTCTATGGTCCAAATATATCTGCTGCGGGAAATTTTTATAGGTTAATTAGGGAGTGCAGGGTACCCCTCAAAGGTCTATTGCATAGCTGACCGTCAGAGGGCTTTTGAAGCGAAATCGTGACTGGCTTCTAGTGTTCGAGTGGTCTGGTGGTCAAGACACCGGAGTAGTAACTGACGGCCTGGGGAGAGGAGGCGCAGGTTCGAATGCCTGCTTTATCAACTTTTGAAAAAAAAAATTTTTTTTTTCTTCTTTCGCCTATATTGCATTATATTATTTTTGCAATATATTCAACAGTTTCTCATGCGTAAGGTGCTCTATGAGTAAAAGTGTGCATCTTTCTTTGTTAAAGAACGCATAATGGAATAATAATAAAAATATAATAAATAAAATAAAATGTCGGTGTGGGGTTCGAATATCGAAGTCGTCTATTTTCCTTTAATTATAAGTTATAATTTTCAAACTCGAACCCTAAGTAGGGGTCTATGGTCCAAATATATCTGCTGCAGGAAATGTTTATAGGTTAATTAGGGAGTGCAGGGGACCCTTCAAAGATCTATTGCATAGCTGACCGTCAGAGGGCTTTTGAAGCGAAATCGTGACTGGTTTCTAGTGTTCGAGTGGTCTGGTGGTCAAGACACCGGAGTAGTAACTGACGGCCTGGGGAGAGGTGGCGCGGGTTCGAATCCCTGCTTTATCAACTTTTAAAAAAAAATTTCTTTTTTTTCTTCTTCTTCTTTCGCCTATTTTGCATTATATTATTTTTACAATATTTTCGACAGTTTCTCATGCGTAAGGTGTTCTATGAGTAAAAGCGTGCATCTCTCTTTGTTAAAGAACGCATAATGGAGTAATAATAAAAATATAATAAATAAAATAAAATGTCGGTGTGGGGTTCGAATATCGAAGTCGTCTATTTCCCTTTAATTATAAGTTATAATTTTCAAACTCGAACCCTAAGTAGGGGTCTATGGTCCAAATATATCCGCTGCAGGAAATTTTTATAGGTTAATTAGGAAGTGCAGGGGGCCCCTCAAAGGGCTATTGCATAGCTGACCGTCAAAGGGCTTTTGAAGCGAAATCGTGGCTGGCTTCTATTGTTCGAGTTGCCTGGTGGTCAAGACACCGGAGTAGTAACTGACGGCCTGGGGTGAGGAGGTGCGGGTTCGAATCCCTGCTTTATCAACTTTCAAAAAAAAAAAAAGAATTTCTTTTTTTTTTTCTACTTTCGCCTATTTTGCATTGTATTATTTTTACAATATTTTCGACAGTTTCTCATGCGTAAGGTGTTCTATGAGTAAAAGTGTGCATCTTTCTTTGTTAAAGAACGCATAATGGAATAATAATAAAAATATAATAAATAAACTAAAATGTCGGAGTGGGGTTCGAATATCGAAGCCGTCTAACTCCCTTTAATATTAAGTTATAATTTTCAAACTCGAACCCTAAGTAGGGGTCTATAGTCCAAATATATCTGCTGCTGGAAATTTTTATAGGTTAATTAGGAAGTGCAGGGGTCCCCTCAAAGATGTATTGCATAGCTGACCGTCAGAGGGCTTTTGAAGCGAAATCGTAACTGGCTTCTAGTGTTCGAGTGGTCTGGTGGTCAAGACACCGGAGTAGTAACTGACGGCCTGGGGAGAGGAGGTGCAGGTTCGAATCCCTGCTTTATCAACTTTTGAAAAAAAATTTCTTTTTTTTTTCTTCTTTCACCTATTTTGCAATACATTATTTTTACAATATTTTCAACAGTTTCTCATGCGTAAAGTGTTCTATGAGTAAAAGTGTGCATCTTTCTTTGTTAAAGAACGCATAAAGGAATAATAATAAAAATAAAATAAAATGTCGGTGTGGGGTTTGAATATCGAATCCGTCTAACTCCCTTTAATATTTAGTTATAATTTTCAAACTCGAACCCTAAGTAGGGGTCTATGGTCCAAATATATCTGCTGCAGGAAATGTTTATAGGTTAATTAGGGAGTGCAGGGGACCCTTCAAAGATCTATTGCATAGCTGACCGTCAGAGGGCTTTTGAAGCGAAATCGTGACTGGCTTCTAGTGTTCGAGTGGTCTGGTGGTCAAGACAGCGGAGTAGTAACTGACTTCTGGGGAGAGGAGGCGCAGGTTCGAATCCCTGCTTTTTCAAATTTTGAAAAAAAATTTTTTTTTTCTTCTTTCGCCTATTTTGCATATTATTTTTTCAATATTTTTGACAGTTTCTCATACTTAAGGTGTTCTATGAGTAAAAGCGTGCATCTTTCTTTGTTAAAGAACGCATAATGGAATAATAATAAAAATATAATAAATAAAATAAAATGTCGGGGTGGGGTTCGAATATCGAAGCCGTCTAACTCCCTTTAATATTAAGTTATAATTTTCGAACCCTAAGTAGGGGTCTATGGTCAAAATATATCTGCTGGCGGAAATTTTTATAGGTTAATTAGGGAGTGCAGGGGACCCCTCAAAGATGTATTGCGTAGCTGACCGTCAGAGGGCTTTTGAAGCAAAATCGTGACTTCTTGTGTTCGAGTGGTCTGGTGGCCAA
Organism: Parasteatoda tepidariorum; assembly: GCF_982258835.1. Classification (NCBI taxonomy): domain Eukaryota; kingdom Metazoa; phylum Arthropoda; class Arachnida; order Araneae; family Theridiidae; genus Parasteatoda; species Parasteatoda tepidariorum. Next base: position 120,969,706 of record NC_141755.1, on the reverse strand, counting down.
GACACCGGAGTAGTAACTGACGGCCTGGGGAGAGGAGGCGCGGGTTCGAATCCCTGCTTTATCAACTTTTAAAAAAAAAATTTCTTTTTTTTTCTTCTTCTTTCGCCTATTTTGCAATATATTATTTTTACAATATTTTCGTCAGTTTCTCATGCGTAAGGTGTTCTATGAGTAAAAGCGTGCATCTTTCTTTGTTAAAGAACGCATAATGGAATAATAATAAAAATATAATAAATAAAATAAAATGTCGGTGTGGGGTTTGAATATGGAAGCCATCTAACTCTCTTTAATATTAAGTTATAATTTTCAAACTCGAACCCTAAGTAGGGGTCTTTGGTCCAAATATATCTGCTGCAGGAAATTTTTATAGGTTAATTAGGGAGTGCAGGGGTCCCCTCAAAGATCTATTGCATAGCTGACCGTCAGAGGGCTTTTGAAGCGAAATCGTGACTGGCTTCTAGTGTTCGAGTGGTCTGGTGGTCAAGACACCGGCGTAGTAACTGACGTCCTGGGGTTAGGGGCACAGGTTCGAATCCCAACTTTATGAACTTTTCAAAAAAATTTTCTTATTTTTTTAATGTGTTTTTCTTTATTTTAGAGGATCCTACATATAGGAACAACGTCCTATATGTCGTTGTACAATCCTACATATTGTACAATCGCAATTTATCTAAAATTTACTTATTATTATGTGATTCATTCATTGTGAATCAATCAAAGGTTTCCAAGTGATACCTTGTGTAAATTTGTCACATAATCTAATGCCAAAAATAGACAGCATTCTATTTTTTATGTCAAATGCTGATTAGTCTGCACTGGGTTCCCATTAACTGCCAGAATTTATGAAATTTGGTTTAAGGGGGTATTTTGCATGCTAAATCAAATCTAATAAAAATAACTTAACCGAAAAAATGTGTTCTTTCATTAAAACTGTTCCCCCCTTCGCAATGACAGTTAACTGTTATATATAAATTTAAAAAAGATTTCCTTGAGATATTGCTATAACACTTTCCAGAATGAAAATCCAATCAACCGTTCAAATACAACGGTAATCCTTTTTATTTGAGCTGACTGCACTTTAGACATTAACTATATGAATAAGCACTATTTTTCTCACTTAATAACCAACTGTGTGCAATTTTATTAAAAATAACACAATTTATAAAAAAAAAATTTAAATGATAAAGTATAAAATTAACAACAATGAATGTCAAAAAAAATTTTACATGAAAAAGTGTATATGTTTGCGATACTACGAAGAGCACCTTTAACAGTACAAAAAAGTTTATAAATATTTTTATGTAGTTTTTCTTAAAAAATAGTTTTACTTATACAGCTACAAATGCAGAGGTAGGCCATGGTTTTATCTCTTGAATTTGACAATTCGCAATAGATACTTTTATCCCCAATGGCTTTGTAACTAAAATCAAATTTAGGAAAAATAAATATTATATCTTATTGTAGTGGTTCGGCTCACCGCTAGAGTTTATGAAACACCTAATCAAAGAATTAAGAGTAGAGTAGATGAAGTCTGGTTTTTCCTCTATTCAAGCATATTCCTGCATTTTGGGAATTTATTGAAAAAGTTATAAACAGATTTGGACAAGATGATTACAATTCTTGTTTGATTAATCAATTTTTTGAGTGTTATGTATCAATAATTACTTATTTGTTTTTGAATAAAAATATTTTTAATAAAAAAAAATTATGGGGTTTTTTATATGATTTTTTATTAAAAATATTTTCAATAAAAAATCTTTTATAATTTTTTATTAAAAAAATGTTTTAATTTTTTTTAATATTTTAATAAAAAAAAATTTCTACTTGCCACGGGGGATGCAAGTGTACTTCCTTGCACCCCCCTACCGGCGCCCTTGGTCGCAGTGGACACAAGAACATGATGCGCCTTTTCTTCAACTAAAAAGAGCTTTGGTTGAAGCTCCTTTTCTATACACGCCGATTTTTAACTTACCTTTTATTATCCATGCCGATGCATCCCAGATTGCGGTGGCTGCGTGTTTGTCACAAAAAAGTGCATGACAAAATACACCCTATCGCATATCAAGCCAGAAATTAAATGCTAGCCAGCAATCATGGTCTACTATAGAGAGAAAACATATTCCATAGTGAAAAAATTCGAGGTTTGGGTTTTTGATTCAAAAATAGAGTTCTATACGGACCACAACCCTCTACCATTTTTAACCAAAAGTGCAAAGCAATCTGCACGACTTCAAAGATGGATCTTTACAAAGATATAACATTACTATCAAACATTGCCCTGGAGCTAAAATGCCCGCAGATGTTCTGTCTATTTTAGTGTTTTTACATAATAATTTTTTTAGCTGTACATAATGAACAATTTTAGTGCTTAAAGAACATTAATTTGTTTTTCATCAAAGTATTCGTAAACATTATTTTTACTAATTTAAATACATTAATTTTGGATCATGATTAAAATATATTAATATAATGGTAAATTTATTAATATATTTTATTAATAAAAATTTCCAGTTTTATGTAGTTTCCATGAAAATTGTAAAACTTGTGGTATTTCTTTTTACATATATTTACATTTCTTTAATTTTATATACTATTTTCATTTTAATATTTGGTAAGGTTATATTTGAGTTCTAATATTTTCCATAACTGTTTCAAATATTAAAAAATATTTTTTTGCTGTTACGTTATTGGATACATATCAAAAGGAATAATCCTCATGACACCAGTTCTGATACAATTTAAAAATGTAGAATGATTAAAAAACAAATTGTTACTCTTGTAAGAATTTAACTCTTTAAATCTTCATACTTGCATTGACTTATTATTCACTAATTTTGAATAAACCAAAATGTGTCAAAATTAATGATATAATTTAATTATGAACAAATTATTAATACTTCCATAATTTAAAGCAAAATTAATATTTATTCAGAAAAAGTGTTTTTCATTTCATAATACAATCTGAAACATTAATAAATGTTTTGATGTACAACACACCTTACAACAAGATGAAGAGTTTTCAAAAAATGAGTCTTCATTCTACAAGATTATATAATCATATTTTAATGAAAACCATAAATTAACAATCATAAACTCTTAATTTATATATTAATTTTGATATGTAAATATTTTGTAAAAATAACAAGTATATATTTTTTGCATATTAGCATTAGACGAGAACAACCTTTATACAAGGCAATCAATGAAATGTCTTAAAAATTTTTGATTTTAAATGTTTGTTTTTTTAAAAACAATGATGTGCTAGAGTAAAATGCTTATTTCAATTTATTAATTGTAATATTTTAGAAATTTCCACAAAAACGATTTTTTTTAAAAAGAATAATAAATTTTTTTCATAATACTTTACTTAAAGTTTTAAATTTTAAAACTAAAATTATCCTAGAAATAGTATAAAACAATACTATGTAGAAAGTTTGTACCAAAATATTTATATTGATAAAATAAAAAAAAAATTTCTTTTCTACTTTAAACAGACTTTGATTCATTTTCATTTTATTTTAAAACCGTCATTGAACAGCAGACCCAATTTTGAGTTTAAGACTACCAATGTTCAGCTCCGCAGTCGTGATTTTGAACCCAATCCAGAAGACAAGGGAACTCCTGGATGCAATCTGGATCATATAGGGAGATCCCTAGATCATATAGGGAGAAATTTGCCTTTGGAGGTCTGTTTGAAGGAACTAACTCGCATTTGTACTTTATGGAGATGAAAACCTCTCGTGGTTAATCTGACAAGAAAAGGGAACCAACAATCTGTCCATTACAGCAGAGGATTTTTTACATCAGCTTTGTGGTGGCCCAACATTGATTGGAATCAATAAACTTTAAAGCATTACATACATTTTTTAATAATTTAGAAAATTTTGGATATTCGAGATAATAACCAGATGATTTAACACAAAATTTTTTAATTAAAATTTGTAAGATAATTAATAAATTTTGACAGTCTAAATATAATTTATTCATGTTGTACTTTAAGCTGGGAAGGTCTTCATTTATTTGCGTTCCTAAAGCAAACATTGAATTTGATGGATAAAAATTATGAGTTTGAGGTGAAAAGCGATAGAATAATTATTGATTACATTAGGAGAGTCAAAGCTAATGAGGATGAAAAATCAGAAACTGAAATTCCTGATAAAAATTCAGATAATTTAAATTTGTGCAATAAAGAAATAGTGGATGAAGAATAAAAAAATTCTCGAAGGGGAATTAAAGTTAATTTCTAAATATTGAACACATATATGTAATGAACAATATACGCTGTTAAAAAAAAACATGGATTCATACATATTTTTCTGGAATCCATGGTTTTGTTAACAGTGCATATTTTTCATAATCAGATGTCTTCAATATTTAGAAATGATACTAAATCACAATCGAAAATATTCATCATTCATCCCTTTGCTCTTTTTCTATACATATAGTGCGTGATAATTACGTGATTATAGTACATGATCTCAAAACTCACAAATTACTGTCAACATATATTATTAGATATAATAATAATTTTTTAATCATAGAAGATGTATTCTTATCAATCCACAGGGTTTATAAAAAAAGATTTTACAGTATCTAAAGAAATTTTAAATAAGTAGTATATACCTTCGTACTTAGTAGTGTAGTACCTAAAAAGTTAAGTAGTAATATAAGCACAATGCTTATTAATAGTTTGTCACAAAGGCAATTTTAGTTAGTTATTGCATTTGTATTAGCAACATTGAAAATGCTTTACACTATTAAATAAAAAATTATCCCTAAAAGAAAGTACTTTTCCATTCCTCCAGCGCAGGCAATCAAATTGCCAATAGAAATTCACTAGGCCCAAGTAAATTCAACTGTCTTATTCTTTTAGGTGACAGTAATTTTGTTAAAATAATAAATAAAATAGATGAATTTAATCATAAAGTACCAAAAAAATTATTCTCATTCTATGAATTTTAGTATAAAAAATAAGAATCCATTACTTGTGTAATTAAAACTTCTTGACTAGCATCATAAATTTTATAAAAATTATTAAATACTAATCAAAAATAAACACATCAGTTATAAATTCGGTCAATGTGAATTTTGGGATTGCTTTTTAATATTGAAGGAATATAAAAATGAAAGAGGCTAGAGTAACACTTTTAAAAATAAAGTTCACACTCTCTTAAGGTTTTTATCTCATTAATTTACAATCAATTTTTTAAATAACTCATTTTATTTTATAACCGTAGTTGAAAAGCCGACCCGAATTTCCGGTTTTCGACTATTAATGTTCATTGCCATAGCCTTGTAATTTTGAACTTAATTCAGAAGACAAGGAAACTCCTGGATCGAGTATTGGGAAAAATTTGCTTTTGTGGAGGACTTTTTGATGGAGCTAACCCGCATTTGCTTTACAAGGAAAGGAAGACCACGAGAACCTCCCACGGATACACTGATAGCAAGGGGACTCTAACCCATGATCCGTCTACCACTGAGGATATTTCACGTCAGCATGGTGGTCGGTGCAAGCCGGATGCGGAATTCATATTGTCTTGGATTCGAACCTGGTTTCCTTCATTGGAAGGTGAAAGTTCTATCCCCTGAGCCATCACCGCTCTAAATAAATAACTCATTAAACTAACTAAACTAAAGATGAGCAATCGTAATTTTAAACATCTTCATTCAACATGTTTTTGATTTTTTTTATCCCTTTTATTTATAGACTATTGCTAAATGCAGTCTAATAATATTTCAAATGTAGTATATTTACACAAGCCTGCCAACCATCTACTTGCTTCATCACAATAGTCACTTCATGTAACTAGTGCATAGCATTTTTTTTTATAAATATTTTTGCTTCCTAATGTTTACTAAGTTAATGTGTGATAGAATTACTGCTGATTGATCAAAACTTTGAAATATATTTTAATTGATTAAAACAACAACAAATAATAAATAACATATTACATTTTAAAAATGGAATTTAATGTGAATACTTGCTATGATTCGTTGGTGAATACTTAATTAATACTGCTTTTTAAAGTCATTATCTAGTAAGTTAAATCTTACCATTAAATTGTAAGCTTTGAAACACATTTCATGGGAAAATTTTAATAGTAAATATATATTCATTGTTTAACTATAACTTTGAATAACTAAATACATAAACAATAAGTACGAAAAAATATGTTTTTTTTCCACCGTGTGCATGGTATTGGGGCCAATAAGTAAAAGTGTCACGCCGCTTATATGGCAGCATTAATCTGATTAATTCTTTTCAGGTTTTAAAATTAAAGAAATGAAAAAGGAAAGCAAATAAAAAATATTATTTCTACAAAAATAACATACTTTAATTTTTATACATAAATATACAAGGAAAAGTTTGAACAAAAATATTTAGTAATGATATTCAAACATTGGCAATTAAAATATTTAAACAAATTTTTAAAACAGCTCTTTAAATATAAAAAAAAAAAAAAAATCAACAGCACACCATCAATAGTTTGATTATAAATAAACCAGATTTTTAATCATATCATATAAAAAATGCAACCTTTTTGACAAAATATCAAAGTGTTTTAAATTTCAATGGGTTCTCTACTGACCAAACTGACCTGGTTTACAAGATGTGCTCAAAAAATTTCATGAATAGTCCCAAAAAATAAATAACTGTGCTGGATAGGTAGAACATAGCATTCATTCACAGACATAACGAGAGCTATGGCAACTAGCGTCTAAGTCATTACAGTTAAATGGAAGTGAACAGTCTAAGTGAGAAGGCATGTTACTTCAAAATGGAGATATGCATCAAAGTAAAAAATATTTTTAAGAGATTTAAAATGTCTAGAGGAAAATTGAAGTATAAAAAGTGTTTCCAGCAATATGAAAAAATAATTTTACCAATATTTTTTGGCAGTTACAAATCTGATATCAAGAGTGCATTCTAACTAATAGTAATTATAGTTGACCCTTGATTGCTATAGTTTTCATTGTGAATGAAAAAATAGGAGAAAACAACAAAGGAGGGTCAACATAAAATTTGAAGTAATGAATTTGAAAACAAATTAATAAATTTACAATAAGAAAAAAAATTTCAATTAAAAAATTTATGTATTTACTGTAAAAACATTTGCAATACAACACAATAGAAAGATGAATAAAAGTGTTCATTTAGTTAGTTAAATAATTTGAAAATCTTAGCTGTTTAAACACTCTCAACACAAACAATTATTTTTACAAGATTTTAAATAGGTTCACTTTCATGTTCTTTATTGTTTCAAAAGCTTTGAGGCCTTTTGCAGTTTTTGGAACTGACTTGTTCCATTTCACAGTCCTAATCACTTTGTCTGCAACCATTTCTCGAAACAAGTTTCAACATTTCCATCAACTGATACATCAAATGTAATGTTTATGAGAGATGTTTTCCTTAAACAATAAAAAATCCTTATTTTTTTTCAGCATTAGCATCAAGAGTTGTTTTTTCCCCAGAACAAAATAACTTAAATATTAAAATCGATAGAATTTTTGATAATTTAAGTTGTGACAAAAATATGCTTCAGGCTTTTATTTTCTGTCTCAGTAATATATTGTGTAGCAAATAAATAACGGTACTTAGGGATTATCCCGTCGACCTGTCAATGCTAGCGAAAATGCGCAAGTCTTGTGGAGCGATCATAATGAAAAGCAATTTCCAAAATAAACATTCTAAGCACATTAAATTTATCAAATAATAATAATAAAATGATAACAACAAAAAATGTAAGTGGAAAAATACAAAATAAAAAAGTGCATTAGAAGGAATCAAAACAAAGTAAAAACATCAATTTTTTTAAAATTACACATTGAATTCAACGAATTGAAAATATGCCACTTGACTTTCTTCGGTGCTAGATAAATCCTAAATTCGAATCATTTTGCAGCGGAGTAAAAAAAAAAAAAAAAAAACAGTATATTTCAACAAACTAACTAGGGTAGTCAAGGATTACGCAGTAAATGTGATAAAATTTGGGGTTATAGGCGCAGAAGCTAATTTTTGGTGATAATATTGGGTTTGGTGAAAATGATCAACAGGATAATCCCAAAGTACATAAATAATTATAGTTCAAAAAGTTTTTGTATACAGCAAAAATAATTTTAATCAATAATAAAATTTTAAACAATCAAATTATAATTTTTTTTCACAACTGTGAGAAAAAACAATTGGCTCATTGGCTTGAAAAAATCTAACAATTAATTATAAGTTCTTGACTGCCAGTGACTTATTTTCAGAGAACATTTCACTAGAAACAAAATCCAATAAAGATTATTGTTGATAAGGAAATAAAATATTGTATTTTGCATAAAAAATGCCTTTAAATTAATTTCAAATTAGAATTGTCAGCAATTTATTACACTTCATTAAAGTACTTAAAAAATATGAAAGACAATTAATGACAAATTTTTTCTTGTTATTATTTACATGTTGATGGCTCAGGCACTGAACTGTCAATGTTAAGAACTGGGGATTAATCCCCAATGGTGGTTTTAAGCCCCCCCCCCAGCTTTGATGGAAACCAGCTTGTATGGGAAGTAAAGGCGGCCAGCACACAATGCTGACCATATTGACACAATCAAGCCGTTGGTCAGAAAATTGTGGATCCTTAACACCCATGACCCCCTGGCCCACAATGAACTGTTGTGAAAATGCTTTTGCTCATTTGTAAAAGGAACATTATTTTTTTTTGAATAGGAAAGATTCGTTTTAGAAAAGTTACATTTTTCAGAACGCAGTCACGTGTTACATACATACAGAATATTTCCATGACAAATTTTGAAAAATTAGTATTTTTTCACGATTAAAATACAAATAAAAAATTTGATTTTAATGCCTTTTGTTTCCTTTCACTTGCATTATTCTGTATTTTCTTAAATGAGCCAATTATTTTTCTCCCTAATACAGTTTTGTAACATATAAAACAAACATCATAAATTATTCTACAAGAGCCCTCAAAATCAAAATTTTCTCTGAAATTTAAAAGTACATTCACAAGTGCACTTAAGAGCAAGACACAGAAATAAAAATTTTATTAATAAACTTAAACTCATTTCTTTAAATTGTACCATGAATTAATGAGAATTAAATATTTATGCTCCATACTGATATTTCAAGGCCAACTTTCGAAACATCTGTTATTCAATATGAAAATACAAAGGATAAAATTTTGTATGTATTATGCACTTCTGCAGCTACAAACTACAAAAAAGATTTTAATTGAATCAATTTTTTGCTACATAAATATTAAATTTAAGTTTTGTTGTCAATGCTAGTGGGATCATTAAACATTTCAGCTAGCATTTAACATTTAAAATAATAATTCTCACCAAAAGTAGCTTCTGAAAAATAAACATCTGAGATTATGAAATTAACTAGTTCTTTGACTGCCAAACAAACAAAAAAAATTTATTGTGTGCAAACAATTTTAATATCTTATAGGGAGGTCATGCTATAAAACATTTAAAACATTTAAAACCTTTAGCTCTGATTAAGGTGTTAATAAAATCATTAGCTTAATGAAAAGTAGTTGTATTTATTTACTTATTTAATTTTTTTAAGGAAAACAGATCCAATTTTCTAAAACAATTCTGCAAACTTCTTATATCACATAAGACCTTCTCCCAAAGATACTTTAAATGTAATTTTTAGTAAAACTAATATATTATGCAATTTAGAAAAATGTAATAAATATGATGGTATAAATAATTTACTACACACAAAACTTTGATTTAAATCACACTTCTTCTTTATATTGTTGCTTCACCAAATTCCAATAAAGACCTTTTTTTTGACAAACTACTATGATTTCCAATCTACAGAAATGAACACAATAAATTAACATAAATAGATAATAAATTGTTTAAAATGTATATAAATTTCAAAAAAATTATTTTGTCTGAAAATTCAGATCACTGAAAGTAAAGCTTTGTTAATAAGAGCTTCTTTCTTAAACTAACTTAATTTTTTGACAATTTTTCAAAGAAAAATCCATATCTGAACTACCTTATATATATTTATTCTTAAAATGGTACATGGTAAAATGATACTAAAAATGTTTTATAATATTATTTCTGAATATCTTTTTATTTTTATAGAAATTATATTTTGGAAAAAAATAAATAACTGAGCTAACTAAGAAGGATTACCTTCTAAGGAAGACTAACTTCTTTTAAAATGAAAGAAATATTGAAAATTGTTTCCCACACAATTCCATTTTAAGATCATAAACAGCGAATATGTATTTTGAAAAATTTAAATGCTGTAGAAAAAGATGAAAATAAAAATTTATGTTGCATAGCTACTGCTGCTTTGGTAACTTCATTTCTCCAGCAAACTTGATAACATGCATTATAAATTTCAATGGAATAATAAATTTTACACACATTTATTCATGTGTGGTTAGCTCACTTCTTGTAGTTTCTTCAAATATCTAAGTATTGAATTGAAAATAATTTTGAAAAATTTCTTTGAAATGTAGTTATATTAGTTGTCTAATATCCAAACAAAATGTAAAGAAACTTACAATACACAAGAGGTAATGCTTTTTTCCAGAAAATTAAAATTTTTAAGATAAATTTAAAATTTTTGAAATAAGTTTAGGAAGGGAATTAATTTTGAGCTATCATATTTATTAGTATAATTATTCTTATTATAAGATATTTTTCAAAGATGAATAAAAATCTTAACGCCAAAAAAAAAAAAAGAATTTTAAGAATTTTAAAATTAAAAGTTTGAAATTAATTTTGAAAAAAAGTTTGAAATGAAATTATTCACGGGAACCTTAAAAATGACCAAATTCTGAAACATAATTATCTAAGGATATTAACAGCACTTTATGAATAAAAAATAAAAACTATAATTAAATTATCCAAAAGCTAAACATCTTGTTAGAATAATGGAAGCACTTATTTCTGAAAAGAAGTAGTTACAATAAAATGAAAAAAAAAATTAACGAGTTGAATCACCATTTACAGTATAATATTCATAATTTAATCATCATTTCTTTAAAAGTTCTATTTTTATTTTTAGTGAAAGAGTCAATCTAATTATAATCTTTTAAATATTTATCCTGTTTTATTATTATTAGAAAAAAAGACTATTTCTAAAACATCTTAATTTTTTTACAAATTGTAAGTTGCATTACAAAAAACATGCACTCTAACATGGCTTGTTATTACACACTCCTATTCTTAAATATTTTTAAAAATAAAAGAAACACATGTAATTAAAAAAGGAAAACTTAATTTCAAGAAGTACGTTAAAAATTTTCAATATATTCTTTTAACGTGAAACTTCTAAATATTTTTATAGCAGTGAGTTTAATAACAAAAATATTTACAGTGGCATTTTAAAGCTTAAACAAAATGTTAATTTTTTATTAAATATCATCTAGCCTATGCTAAGAAACTACTAAAATCAACACAGATATTTTCTAAATAACACAAATTTTTTTCCAACTTATGTTTAATATTTACACATAGAACAAAGAATACAGATTTTAAATTATTAAAATAACTTTAATTGTAGCATACCTCAACTATTTGGCCTCTTTTTACTACAGCAATGAAATCTATATTTTGGATTGTACTCAAACAATGAGCTATCACTAGCACAGTATGACCTAAGCAAATAAAAAGTGAAACATTTTATTCAAGAAAATAAATTTGTCAATTTTATAAAAACTAAAAGCAAACACATTTTTCAAGGAATTTGATTAAATTTTATTTTTATAAAGTTTAACGTAAAAGTAACATGTGCTTAATTATATATAGCTTACAAATCTTATTCTTTGATAGTCTTATTATTTTCTATAGAATTTCAAAGTTTAACAAAAGCTTTGAACTCTTACAAGCAAAAATTATTAATTCATAACAAAAATTGGAAAGAAACTCTCGGGTAAGAATATATTTTGTTTAAAAATTTTCCTGATGATATAAAATAAAAATGCAGAAAAAAGTTTTCAAGATAAAGTAGACTACAAAACACAAACCAATTTAATTTGACTCAGTATAACACATACAATTAAAATAAAATGTATGAGTTATACTGAGTACTTTGCTGTTTACAAAAATGTACTAAAAATAATATAATTACAAAGTAAAAATTATACAAAATGCACACTTTTTATAAAATTTTTTATATTTAGAAAACTTAAATTATATAAAAATTTGATTCCATTACCTTTAACAGCATAATCTAAAGCTTCTTGAACAACCTTTTCTGATTCTACATCTGAAGCACTAAAAAAATTGAATGATTGATACAAAACATTTATATACATTATTTTACATAAGAAAAATTAAAGTCTTTAACAAATTAAGTTCTTCTGAATATTAGACAAGAGAGTTAGAACAAAATGAAAATTTTCATAGAAGAAATTTGATGTATCAAAACATATGAAAAATGTTTGAAGAGCTCATCAGCTATTTCAGAACCCTTTGATTAAAAATTTGAAGGGTATCACGAGAAATTGAAGATCTGTTCTATTAAACTTAACATGCTTCCAGTTTTCAAAATATAGGGGAGAGCATTGTACTATGGCACAAACAGCATAGCTCGACCATCAACTAGCGACTAACAAAAATAACCTGACATAGTCCTTTCCTTAGCCACTAACAGTTAGCATATAGTATCTAGCATTATAGTGAGATTTGTGGGAGCTAGAAAATAAAAGGAAAATTTTTATTGAAAAGTAAATTATTATTTTTTTAATTTCTATTCTTTCCTAATTGACTAGTATTAAAAATTAAGATGATGTATCGAACTTTTAATTGTATTCTACTTAATGGTATGATAAGTTAATCTGAACAACTAACTGTAAACACTTTTACATGCCATATTTTTTTAATTTTATTGTGTTGTACCTAGGGACTGAATTGTTAAAACTGGAATGAACAGTATCAGTTCCTTTTAAGAAATGAAACAATATACAAAAGAGATGAAGAAGAAATAATATGTAAATTGCATTCACACTAAGCAGCATGGTCTTCAGCTTGTCAGAAGCAATCACTAAGTACTCTGTGCATTTCAGCATATATGACCATAGCCACCAAAAAATAAGGGTGTTGAGATCACCAAGGTCTTTTAATGACGTCACAAACAGTGGTGTATAGCTGATAAGCGATTAGCCGCCAATTTCAAATATTTGTCAACAGCAGTCCCGTTTGCTTGTCGGATATGTCGTTACAAACCACTATCAAAAATACATATAGCATTATTTTACAACTTTCAACAATGCCATATGCATGTGTAGTTCCAAAATGTAAAGGGAACTAGAAATAGCGCCTAAAGTATCAGTTTTTATGTTTCCGAAAAGTGAAGAAAAGAAACATAGATTAATGGATAACGAGACAGTTATCAAATAACTGTTAATAGTCGAGTAAGTGTTTATCTTTTATATTTTAATATACGGTTTTTGCAGACTTCATGATTAACTTTTTAATGACATAATGAAATAAGTTGTATTTAAGAATTACAATGTTTTGAGTATTGTTAGTGTAGCAAATATTAGAATATAAAACTATCAAAGCATTCGTACTTTTGCAAAACTTTTAGACGTGAAATAAAACAAATTTAAACATCATTAGTCTTGTTTAAATATATATATATAAACAAATATCAGGTATCATTAAAGAGTTAAAATTTTTATTACTTAAAAAACTTGTAAAAAACGCTTTAGTTAAATTTTTTAAAGAAAGAAAAATGTTGATTGGCACTTGAAACTTATTTATACATAACGATAGCTTACGATGAGTGAAATTTCATAAATATTCAGAATTGGATGCAAAAGAACTCCAATGCATAAAATCATATTAATAAAAAAGGAATTTAATTCATTGTCAGACATTTTAATTTTTGAGTTTGCTCCCGATTAAATGAGCTAAGCTCATTTTATACCCATTTTTATGTTTATCTTATAAGTCTGGAAGAGTTTATGTAAACAAGCTTTAAAACAATTATATATAAGTTTCCCAACAAGCACACGACTTTTGGGCTAGTGAAGGGACAATGTCGGCTCACCTAAAGTGCCATTACGGCGGGCTTTTCATTGCCGTATCGGTTCCGTTAATAAAGTGAAATCTGGGCCAGAATGAGGGCCAGTGCATGGCATTTCTGGCAAAATTTTCGGCATCCGTTACGGGCCCTGCATTAGTTCAGCATCAATTATACATTTTTACATAATTGCCTAACCGATGCCGAAAGATAAATCCAAATCCAACAATGGCGTTTTTATCTGCCGAAAATGCTTTCAATCTCCCTTAGTATTACCATAAATGCCTATTTATTTTATAGACAATTTTTGCAACGGCTGGTTTCTTTACCTTAATTGCCAAGAACGGACCTTCATTAGGGACTGATTGAAAACCACCTTTACCTTTACTGCCAATATTGAACCGACGTTTATTTTGCTCCGGCAAGAACGTGATATAGAATTGCCATAAGCATACCTTTAACAAATTTATGTCATCAGTAGCTTTTAATTTAATTGCCGGAATTATAATGACATTTTCCCAAAATCGGCAAATATAGAATGCCGTCACAACCGTAAATCCCCCATCCTTGCCACCTTTAATTCTCGTTTATTTTAATATTTTGCTTATTTTTTTTTTCCTTATAATTTTATTTCACTGGAGCTTTTTTATTGCGTGCTTTATATTTATGAAGACTAGGCTTTGAAAAATATGATTAATAAGTCTTTAAGTAAAAGATGCGTAACTCTCTCGCTTGTCTATATATATATGTATTAGAATAATTATTAGACTAGTTACATGTATTTATTTTCAAGGTTTAATTTTTCTCTTTCAAAGTTACATACTTGAAATGTAAACTATACTTTTTTCAGCTTTGGTCCTGAAAAATTATAATTTAATTTTTCAGAACAAAAGCTCTGAAACCTTAGTTATCTCTCCATTTATATATATACATTGTAGAAATTATTTTCACTATTTTGTTAGAAAAAAAGGATAGTAAAACTGAAGATTATTATTTGCTTTAAACTTTGGAAATGGAGAGACATTTATTTTCCATTTAATGTATCATTTAACGCTTGCAACGCCAATATTCTATGCTAGGCTATTGCAACTAATAGCAGCTTTATCATTTATTGTGCTGCCCTAAATTACACACTTATTATTAAAGATTTATTTCTAATAGAAAAATTCTTTAATTGTTCTTAATTAAAAATTTAATTAATGTTGCATGCTAATTCTGCCTTAAGCAATTTTTTTCTTTTTTTTCGTAATACATTTAAAGAATTCTGACAAATTCATTGAGTTTGTTTAAATTAATGAATTTAAAAGAAAATTTATTTCATGTTCGTTACTTATTTTTAAAATATATCATTTACAGTGCATAAAAATCGCACAACAGTTTAATTTGGTGTACGATAATTTTTTTTTTTTTTTTGTCAATAACTTTTTTTTTCTTTGATAAACCTTGTTTTGGTTTTTGAATTATAAAATTATTTTATATAATATTCATACTTATTTCTTTGTTAAGTAACATTAGTTTACTTCAATATTGTAATATAAAAATGAAAGTTTTTACATTGTATTTAACTTTTTGATTACATCATTGATTAAAAGCAATCAAATCGAAAAAATGAAAAAGAAAAAAAGTATGCTTAATATAATGCTAAGGAATGAATTCCAAATATTGAATAATTATTTCCTTCTTTGTATTCATATTTTTCTTATTTTATAGGAAAAGTAATGTATACTCCTTTTTAATATAGAAATAAGATTGCAAAATATGAAAAAACAGAAATTTTTTAATTATTATTTCTACAAAATATTTTCTTCTGCTAGTTGTTCTGCTTGTATTGATCTCTTCATTCTTCTGGATCTTCCACCATCACGATCACCCGCCGATCTTAGCCATCTTTTTACCACATCCTCCACAACATTTTGCTGAGTTTTTTCAAACAACTTGTTGCTCCTTAGAGATCCTGTAGAAACAATTGAGCTTATTAATGGATTTTCATTAAAAAAATTAATTAGCTTCATAATTTCAAAAATTTCATTTTACAGGGAAAAAAACATACTAAGCAACTTGCGTTGTAACTGCTGCACGCTGTTTATTTTAAATTCAAGATTTAAAAATAAATTCATAAAAAGTTAGTAATAAAACACATTTTCTTTTTTTCAAAATACCTCCTCAAATTTTAAGTGAAGCAATGATGCTCCCTTTTCTTTTAAAATGAATTTTTCATTAAAATACATATTATGAAATTTTCAATTTGCTTCCTTAAAAGTTAATATGTGCTTTTCTATACCTAAAATTAGCTTTAAAACAGAGGGAAACTCCTGTATGGACCTTTTACGTCCTCCAACCCAGTTCATTTCAGTGGCCAGTTTATTTGAGATTATTCTAGTGAGTATCCTTCTGACTCCATCAGCGGTATCCTTTCCTCCTAGCAATCCAAGAGTGAAAGCCTAAAAAACAACAATAACATCAAAAAATGTAAAATTACGTTCTTTTTTTTAATTTTTAAAATATTGCTCTCTCTTTCACTTAAGCCATTGTAACAAAAATATTAGAATTTTCAATACTTTTGATCATAAATTTTACAGAATAAAAAACTTGGCTAAACAAAATTTAATGTAGAAAATAAGAGATGAATTAATGATACCTTAATATCTCAAAATACGAATACTTTTTAAAACAATTAATTTAAATGTTTTCCTGAAATGAAAGGTAATGTTTTCAAGAATGAAAAGGTAAATGGTCACTGAAAACAGTTTATTCACATACTATTTATATTAAATCAGAAAGCACTTTTACCTTAAAAATATAAATTTCATTTTAGAAATGTTATTACTCACTACTTAATTTCTAGACTTAATTATAACTAGATCTTCTGTTAACCCTTTGACTAAATGTTTATTTAAAATACTTTTTTTTCTATTTTTTATTATTTTGTATTAATTAAAGTCAAAATAAGTGAAAATTCTACATTTAGCCTTTTAATATTTGATGGATATAAAATACATCATTAGACACTGGTATCTTTTTCTGTGTTAAGGCAAAATTTTAAATACACGGTTTTCTTTCATTTCATACAATAACTTTCCAATTTCAGTGATTTAGATCTTAGAAAAACCATTATTCCTCATTGAAATTTTGTTAATTTACAATACCCATTATTGATAAACGCTTAAACATTAATTTAAAAAACATCAAACTACTTTTTGTTGATTTTATATTTCAATATAAATACAATTTCGATAATCTAATAAATTTTTCTTAGTAACTATTTTGACTATAGTTTATAATTAAAAAATACTGAAATACGAAATATATTTTTGCTCGTAATTACAGTCTCAGGAAAAGAAATAAATGAATATGGTAGGGACACACACGCACATTTGTGCCCCATTTGTATCATAGGGTTAAAAAAAATTTAAATAGTGAGAGAACCATACTGTGTCTGCGAAAAACTCTTCACTCTGTAACTTTTCATTTAGAGTTCTTAAGTCATACAAACTGGCTGCAGGCTCATCTAAGTCACTGACTGTTTGGTGGTGGGGAAACATTTTTTGAATAACAAGAAAATTGTTATCACATTTTTGGGGCAGTCGAGCATGGGATTCCATCAGCTTCTTCAGTATCTCTATAAAGTAAATTAATATTTAGTTCTTATAAACTAGCAGCTTTGATATTCACTTTGAACATTCTATATTAATTTTAAAAAAACTTGAATTAAATATAAATGATAAAAAAGGGAGTATTTTCATGATGGTTTGTAAACTTCAACTACTGATACAAAAGAAAAAAGGATTTTTAACTCATATAGTTTTTTTTTTTCTATAGTACCACTCAGTTCTTAAGCTAAAATAAGAGACTGACAAAACATAGTATCTAACTGGTTAAGGAAAACTTCTGCGAAATTAAGATTAGAGTCTCAAATATGAAATTTTTAGTTATTTTAAAAATATATACTGGATATACTTGTTACTGTTAAGTAAACTTTGAAATCAAATGAAACACATATCTATGTAAAGTAAGGAAATTAACTCGAATCACAAGATATTTTAGTTGGAAAGTTTCTTAAAAAATATTTAGAAAAAAAGTTATAAATTATAGAGATATTACCTTTAATCTCTACACACGTATCGCATTTTCCAACAGAAACTCTTGGTGTGGATGCGTGGTTGTGCCTTGGAGTCATATCATTTCCACTGTAAATTCTGAATTCATCCTCCATGTCTGCATCCACAGGCTGCATACTCAGATCAGTATCTACAGACAACTCCCCAACATCGCTATAAATTTTGTACTCTTCCAGCTTACTCTCAGCCTTACCATAATTTCCTGCAAATATGGAATTTTTTTTTCTTGTAAATAAATTATGATACACCTACACTTGAACAATATTTGAAAGTCTTAACATTTGCATTCATGATATCTCACTTCCTTATAATTAATACATAAAATAGTTAAAGGGAGAAATATTTTTCTTTACCGAAAAAAAAAAATTACCAAAAAACGTGAAAACTTATTTTAGGTGATGATAATATGAATGAGATAAAGAGAAGAAATATCTAAATAACGATAAAGAATTTGATCAAATAATTTGAAAGTGATCAAATAAGATGATGAAGATAACAGTAATTATAAATGTAAAAGGGATAAAGATTAATTATAAAAAAATAAGAATTATTAAAATAAGAACAATGTAGAATATTTATAATGTTTCAATTCTTACTTTATTGTAGAATGAAAATTAAACAAATTACTTCAAAAATGCATGCCATAGAATTCCATTTCCCTTAGTTATTACTCTACAATTAAATTCATACTAGCGTTCGTCTCTATTCTGTTGTATTTTTTGAAGGATTAAAAGTTGTTGTGGGTTAAAAGTCAGTGAAATGAAAGAAGTCAATTAAAATGCAAAATCTGTGCCATAATACGTAATTTTTACATGTATATCTTTCTCTTAATTTAACAAAAAAAAATTATGTAATTTGGCAGAAAACTTTTAGTTATTTTATTACATGCAAATTTTCTAGAATTTATTCTAATTAGAACAGAGTGTTAACCTCATAGAGTTATCAAATAAATCATTAATTGAAAGATTAATAATTATCTTACGAGTTTGGAAGACAATGTTAATTTTGAATATCTTCCAATTAGGCTGTGGGTCCACTCTCCCTGTTATAGCTCTTTTGAGTTTCGAAGAATCTTTGTAAGGAGGCCATAAGGTAACATAGTTGCCATTTACATAGGAAATCCATTTATTCACCACTATAGCTAAGCAATCCTTGTCGTCTGGAAACTTTACCACATTATAGTGTTTTCCTTGGAGTAAACTGTAAAATAGTTAGCAGTTAACTTTTTAAAAATGAAAAATATGAAAAATTACAACTTTTCATAAAGAATTATTCATGGGCTATTGAACAGAAGTGATTAATAATTACATGCGTGTACAGCCATAAAATAAATTTCTAACTAGCTTGCAATCTGTAAATCAATAGTTTTTCATAAAACTAAATAAATAATCAAATAATTACGAAAAACCATTAATGAAAATAATTACTCTCTACTATTCAATACCTCAAGTGTTTCTGTTTTTTCTTTCAAGTAAAACTTCTTTCTGAAAGTTGATTTATTATCGAAAAATACAATTACTATAATATTAATAATACTAAGTTAATTTTATAAATTTATTTTACCCATTTAGAAATAATAAACCACCAGGGAGGGTAGAAAATTGAAACTTTTAAGGTTTGAAGTGTTAGTTACGTTTTCAGAAAAAAACTAATTTATTTATTTTTTCCAAATATTTAAAAATATTACTGTAATTTTTCCCTATTTTGTCATCGCTTTTCGGCAATCATCAAATATTTATGATAATTTTTAACTTTATTTTACTTGCGCAGTTTTTAAAATTTAAACAAAATGAAAATGAGCCTGTATCTGATTTTGCTTAAATTGCCCATATGTAATGTATGGCATTTCAGTACGATTTCTGTTACGAAAATATCAATATTTTTTTAAATAATTTGTAGAAAGCAAATTAATAATACTATTTTTTTTTGTAAATAGCAGATGAGAATTGATAAAATGTTGCACTAAATATGCAATATGCATGTTCACTAAAAAAATGCTTGATAACTGTTAATACGATACGAATAAATATAGATTAACATAAATTGTCTATTATTGCAGATATTTTACAGAACAATTTGTGGAAATTTAGTTCTGAAGTCAGAATTGTTAATTTTAAAGACTTGCACTTTTCAAAAGGATAAATGATTATTTTTTATTCAATTTAGTTCAATCCAAGTCAATATTGCTGCATACATATAAGATTTCAGTTTTTAGTCTCCGTATTGGGAAAAATTAATTTGCAAAATACGATCGGAAAAAAACCCTCTAGCATTTAGAACTGAATACAACAGAGTTAATAAATGGTACTAATGAATGAATACAAACAAAATATCAAATCAATAATACTAAATTTATTTTTAAATTACTAAATCAGGATTAATGAAAATGTTGCCTTAAATATACAACTTTTACAAAAAATATACATTTTCAATCAGCAAAAAAATTGCTTGATAATTGTTAATGCGAATAAACAAAAAATTCATAAGAAAGCAAATATTTTACACCACTATTTGTGAACTTCTAATTTTGATAGCATAGTTCTTAGTGTCAAAAATTTACACATTTCAGCTCCATTGTATTTAATTTAGTTTAGCGGAGTCAATTTTGTTACATACATATTCCAATTTAGTTTTCCTTTTGGGAACAAATTATTTTTCAAAATACAAAATACTTATCAGTTTTTTATTTATATTTCTCGAATAATTTAATGAGATTGTTGTACCTTAAAAGTGAAAATTTTTTGAAGCGTAATGACAATATAACATTATTTCAATTTCGAATTATGGTTTGACCAATTTGTCTCCACAGAAAAAATTAAGTTCAAATTAGAGAATTAATGTTATGCTAATGGAAAATTTCATAATTTAAAAGTAAATTTTTTGATTCCATTTTTTTTGTAAAACTATTCAGCAGCTGTATTTTTTGGACATAGGAATTATTTGACCGAAATAGTTTGAATAGTTATTTAGTTTCTTTTTAATTAAATATTAATTGAAAAATCGAAAACAGTTTGCATTATTTTAAGTTCATCATTAAATAACAAAATGCAAAATTTAAGCAGAAATAGAAGAATAATGAAATGAAAAGTTTCAAAGATATTATATTTTTAGATTTCAACTTTTCTAAAGTTTGGCTGTATTTTGTTACAATTACAAGCAATTTATACAAGAAATTTACAATGAATTTTGCAAATATTTATTGCTTTATTAAATTAATAATTTATAATTTATTTATTATTATTAATTTTACAAATAATCAACATTTTCCAAATAGAGGCCCCTTCCCTGTATTTTGAGTGTCAAAAATACGTATTTATTCATAGATAGTATGTTTTTGTATCTGATTTTTTACTTAATTAGTTAGCACTAATTAAACATATTTGAGATTACCCTTAACAACAATTAGGATCGACAATCCGATTAAACACAAGTTATCCAGGGTGATGCCTTTTTCGATGTTACACACAAAATTCTAAAAGTGAGATTATCATATTACCCAAATTTTAGAGAAATCTAAACTTTATCTATTGAACATAATTTAAAGAAGACCACCCTAACGAAATTCTTTATAAATATCAGTAACGCTTTCAACTAATATTTTATTTGTCATCAGTTGTTTCACATGTTTCAGTTAATCTTTTATTTGTGTTTTACTGCTGATTTAATTCATATATATACAGTCAAACCCAGCTATAGTGAACCTTCAAGGGACCGAAATTTCGGTTCACTATAACCGGGAGTTCACTATATCCGCTCCGAAAACAATTTTAACTAATGGTTCCGAACTCCTTCTTTTTATTTATACATTATTTAAATAAATGACAAATAATGACTGAAAATGAATACGTAGTAACAAAAAATGTGTTAACTTGCTCTTATTTTTTACTACTCTTCATCAAACAGTTATCTTGCGTGCAAAATAAAAATTAGTAATCTTTGACTGATGCAGGGAAAATTGTCCATACATCTGCCTGGGTTGGCCTTTGTTTAGGAATAGAAAAGTGAGATAAAAGAAGCAAACAAGAAAAAATGCTTATCGCTACATTTCACTTTATAGATGGATTTCAAAATCAGTATTTATTTTGAAGTGGATATTTCAAAATTTTTAAAAAATATTAGTCTAAGACAGAAAAAAGTTCATAGTATCCAACTTCCTCACTTTTTTAGTTCACTATATCCACAAAAAATAACAATATACGTGTATAGCAAGGCACGGGACCGAACATTTCGTTCACTATAATATATATATATATATATATATATATATATATATATATATATATATATATATATATATATATATACGATTTGCAACTTGATAAAAAATAAACATTTCATCAGGGTTTAAATCAAACAATTAACAGCAACATGAATATGATTATACTGAAATAAACAAATAAACAAATGATTTTTTTTCTTCCCTAACTGAAAGTCTGATAGTAAAAACGCAAATGGTTTAAAATCATTTAAGATATTACGTAAAGTGCGAATGTACAATAATTGACTACATAAATTTTCTGCCACTAACTACTTTTGATTAATCTACAGAGAAGAATTTTATTCCAGAATTAAACCCTCTGTGAAAAGGAACCAAATTGGAAGCATATTCCCCCGATCGACGTGTGTTGTAAGCTTTTGTCTCATTCTGATTGAAATAGTCAAATATTGTTGAGACATTGCGAAGATTAATTAAGGAAAATATTGTGTAAAAGTGTTTGTCAAAAAACGACTAAATTAATTTTCATAAATTTTTTGTACCAAAACTAAGATAAGGGATAGAGTTTGAAATTTGATTTAATTTAACAAAATGGCATAACTACAGATGATTGCTCGTATGTTAATAATATCTATATTTTTTTTCAGATGCAATCTAATTTCCTTAATTTTGATGTCATTATAAAGAAAAAAAATCAGAACAGAACTGTGTAATTAAGCCATTAAAGCTTTTAAAATTTATTTTTAAAAAATTTATTGAAAAAATTATCTGGAAAAAAAAATGATAAATGAACAACTCTGTGTACATAGTGAAGCCATTTTGTTAAATTTAGCTTAAAATAACATTTATAAATTTTTTTTTAACATAACTCTTCATAAGCTATTAACATTCATAGAAAATGAATCATGTATGCTATATGAAAAGTGCATTGGTCAAATATGAATATAAATATAATGTAAATTAATGTAAAACTATGCTATTACTAATACGAATAGACCTGATAAAATAGACATGAAAAACTTTAGTTTTCAATGAGAGAAAAAAAAGTTTATATAATTATGAATATTTTAAAGAAAAATAAAATGTTCAGAAGTTGCATGCGAACAGAAATTTAACTATTTTTCAGTATTACTCAAACTAGTCACAGAATAGACTCGGGAAAAATAGTTGATTATATTGATCTGAAAACAAAACATCTCAAATGCACAATGCAAAATTTCTCAAACAAAACCGACTATGGGAAACGACATTTTACTAATTAGATAAAAATAAATAATAATTTGATGTGAGCATTTTCATAATTTAGGATCCGGATTAAAGAATTCAGCATTAAATTAGGAAAATACTTTTATCAAATCATTATTTAGATTCATTGTTTAGTGATGGCTAGACAATATTTAATAATAATCAAGTGGAAATTTAAACTTTAAACATTGAAATTTTGTAACAATTCAGAATTTACGACTAATCAAAAATTTTTAAAAATATTCTACTTATATCAAAAGTCATAACATTTTCAATCAAAAATCATAAGAATAAGATTCTGGTTAGGTTAGTTTACTGTAGGATAATAATATTTCAAATTTTAAAAAAAGTAGAAGAAATGAATAATAAAGAATTTATAAATTTTATAAAATTAAGAAGCTTCGAACATTGCAAAATTAAAAATACAAAAAAAAAAAAAAAAAAAAAAAAAAAATACACTTACGTTTGAGAAGAACGGCTCATCTTTTAACCCAAAAGATTATAACGCAAAATAGATGGGCTGAAAAATAGAATTTTTACAAAATTGGTAAATCACAATATTCATCAGAGTTATTATGAAATTAATATATGAATTTTCAATAGAGTATTAAAAGTAAATTATGATGCTTAATTTAAATTTATTTTTTAAGAACAGAATTAAGTCCAATATTTTTTTTTCTCCAAAGTGTATAAGCAAATGCAAAATCTTTTTCTTTGAAATTTATTGGTTATCCATGTATGATTATCGATTTTATAGTAAATATTAAGGTATCGATCATTTTCTTTATAAATAATTATGATTTAAATAAACATAATAAGTATCAAGTTGTTGTTTTCTTTAATAAATTAACTATTAAAAAAGGAAAAAAATATTTTAAGATTTGAAATTCGCTTTTAAATAAGGCAAGTATTTTTTAATCATAACTTAAAATAATTAAATAAAGAGATGTTTTTCTTTCAAAATGTTCAAATATAATTTTATAAAAAATAATGTATGAAAACTTCAAGGAAATTAACTTCAAGGTTTGTCGAAAAACTAAATCTGAAATTAAGGAAATAACAATAAAGTAAGAAGTGAATGTTAATAATCACCTTCCTGTTATAAAACAAAGTATAATGTGAAATACATTAACAGTACTCATATTTTAATTTGAATAATATTGGAAAAATTCACTTTCCTCCTATTCAAAAAGTTTTATTTCTTGATTTATGCAAAAACATTAAAAATAAAGTATTAACTCTGAAAGAAACAAAAATTTTAAACACATTGTTTAAAACAGCTTAGAAAATGATATGAAAAATACTTCGTTATATCAAAGGAAAAATGAAACTAAAGCTTTAATTTTTAATTCAAAACCTAAAACTTTGTAAAAGAATAATTCTTATAGCAAATAACTTAAAAGTTTGTAATGTTCTTTTAATAAAAATTTGTAATTAGTTATGATAATTTAATATAATTATGATAAGTTAAGATTTAAAGTTTGAAACAAAATAATTGATATAAAAATGCTACTTACATTTTCACTGGATTAATAATCGTAGTGGCTAAAGGTCGTTATAGCTTGCGATTTAAGTCGTGTTACCAGTCCAAAACTTTAAAAAGCAATGAGTTCTACGATGGTTGGAGGTTATCTTTTAACCTATGGAGATCTTGACCACTAGCAATGCTGGAAAAAGCGAAAAACTCCCCCCACCCCTAGGAAGTCGTGGCGACACATCTGGAGGAGCGTCACTAATTGGTCCAAGAACAGACGTCTCCTGAAGTGAAAACTAGCCCACTGTCCCCCATCTCTTTTTGAAGTAAAAACGAACTAAAAACCTTAAATATAATGAATTGCGACAATAAGAAAAATTTTATTGTCACAGATTGTATTCATAAACATTTAGATTTAAAAAAAATCCTGATTTATTCAAAGAAATTTAGTTGTAAAAATCAAACGTTTATTTGAACAATTCGCAAAATGAAACTAAATGGCCTTTGGATTATTAGTTATTGGATAGAAATTTATTGGTATTTGTATTATAAATTACTTGTCAAATAATCTATTTCGAAGAGTATTTTATACTATCGCGTGAGAGTTGTTCGAAAAAAAATAGTTTTAAAGTACACCCAAAATTGAAAACTTTTCGGT